>NC_091790.1:1818181-2121212 GCF_041296235.1 Equus asinus | reverse complement strand
GTTACATGTGGCTGTGTAGTCTTCCATGCACCGTTGCTTATCGAGACTCTCCTTTCTCCGCTGTCTCCTCTTGGTTCCCTTGTCGAAAATGGGTTGTCCATATGTACGTAAGTTGACCTCTGGGCTCTCGATTCTGTTCCATGTGTCTGTGTGCCTGTTTTTGGACCCAGACTGTGCCATTTCGGTTCGTTGCGCTCCGTCCTACATGAGGAAATCAGACAGTGTGATATGTCATGCTTTGTTCATTTTCCTCAGGATTCCTTTGGGTATTCAGATTCCTTTGCTGCTGGATAGAGGCTTTACTATCCTCTCTCTGTTTCTGTGAGAAACATTGCTGCAACTTGGACTGGGATTGCATGGAATCCACAGATTGCTTTATGGGGTATGGACGTTTCAAGTGTATTAGTTCTTCCATTCGAAGAGCATGAAATAGCCTTCCGTTTCCTTAGGTCTTCTGGAGTTTCTTTCCGCAAAGCTTTGCCAGGTTTTGGTTTACATAGCTTGCATCTGTTTGGTGAAGCATAGTCTTAGATATCTTATTTCTCCTACTGGCATGCTTCCCTTTTTGAGGTTCATTATTTCTATTCCTTGCACCTTTTAATTGGTTCTGTTTTGGCAAACGTTTATTGCTATGCTCACATCTGCTGACAATGCTGCTGTACTTGCTGAGGATGAGTGGCACTGTCTAACGTCGTTTCCCAACTGCCTCTACACTACCTCGGACGCCTGCCCCAGATGGCTGTAACAACCATGAGGAGGATCACCCCAGGATTCCACGATCCCGACCGCGGCCGGCCGACCAAGAACACGTGGACTTCACCCCTGCAACACTGGCCGGCCCTTTACATGTTCCATTGCCAACCTGCAGTTGAGTGGAATGTGACTTGAATATGCTACTTGAGCCCAACTCTGGCCCTGTGTAGACTAGGCCAGGTTGTTTTTCTGGTGCACTGTGATGTCAGAGGATTTGTCAGAATTTTATCTCTGCTGTCCCGGCAAGCTTCATGGACACACGGTTTCAGAGCCCGTTTGGAGTAGTCTGAGAACTCACCCTTCCCAGTTAGCCCAGGTTTGACCTTCACTGCAGGTTTTGGGGTTGTCACTTTCTCAGACTTTCCAACATTCAAGCAGAGTCTGTCTAAAGACTGACGTCTTTCACTGTGGATTATTGAGGTGTGATTTCTGTTGGCCTTCCATTTTCTGGGACCATGTTTTCTTTTCCATAGTCTAATTGTCATGGTCTTTCTGAGCTATCTCCCTTTGACATGCTTATGATTGCATTCTCCTTCATTCCAAGTTAGGAATTTTGTATTTCTTTAATCACTGTATGTTCTGTAGGCTGGTGTGTGAGTGCTTGTGTGATTGTTGGGTGTTATCTTTGAATTTCTATTGGTAACTTGAAGTAATCTTTGCTATGCTAGCCTAGGTGTAACTGAGCACTGAGTACATGTGGTCATCTTGCTTCGTTTGACATTGTGAGATGAGAAACTCCATGTTGTCCTGGCAACCACCTTCAAGGACGCAAGGGTTTCGAGACAAATTAGACAAATCTGATGAACTCCTCTCTCCAGGCAACAGATTTTTCTGTCTCTTTGCTGGATTTGGGAAGTTTCTAACTTGAGCCCTGATCCTTGAACATTCCACTAGCTTACGTCCAGATACTGGCTTGCTTTATTTCTATAGGGTTTATTTGTTTGATTTACATCCTCAGATCTGGCATGTGTAGTTTTCTTTAAATGTCACTGTGATGTTTAATTTTCCACCAACTCCTTACATAAGGTGTCAAAACACATAATCAATACTCCTTCTAGGGTCAGAGATATGGGGAGAGAACTTCATTAGAGTCCAATGGAGCAATCTAGCCTGGGAGGGCAGCCTTCACAAAGGAACGAAGCCCTCTGGAAAAGGGTGCATTTCAGCACACTTCTGGAGCCCTTCCAAACAAGGAGACATACCTCAATCATGACAGGTGCCCACGCCTTCAGGGCTTCAAAGAGTACTCTTGTGAGACATAACCGTCTACCCAGTGGGCCCCGTGATGCCAGAGCTATGGAAAGGGAGACTTCTCCTCAAAGAATGCTAGGGGCCCAGGAAAGGAGGCATGGATTCTCCTCTTTTATGTCCTGAAGACTTCATTCTTGACTTTGGATTAAGATTAAGTCAGAAGGACAATGTCGGTCTGATAAGCCCCAAGTCTGGCCTCTTGTTTCCAATCAAGTTTCAAGCTTGAATCAGCATGGTCTCCCCATCTACTTGAGTAGATGACAATGTTCCCCTCTTGGTGCTTGTCCCTCTATTATCGCTTCTTCCCAATGATTCCTTTCTTATCCCTTGGATCATAGTCTCTTTGATCTCTTCAAGATTCTGTGCCCGGTTTCTGTTTGTAACAGCTGTGTCTGGGTATCTCTCACTTGAATATCCTAGCCTAGTCCAATGCTCCGACTGGAAATATGCAGCAATCTTGGGTGACATGTTCACCGTGATATCATAAACACCCTCAAAGTTACAAGTTGTCCTGACAACCTCCCTGCACACCATGTTTCAGAGCCATCTCATACAAGTCTGACCACGCACCTTTTCCAGGCAGGATAGTTTTCCTTTTTCTGGATTTCTTGTCGGTTTCCAACTTTATCCTCCAACTTTGAAAGGTGTACTACATTCTCTCTAGACACTGGTTTCTTTCCTTTAAGATTATCCTAGGTCATCTCTCATAATTTGTGGCTATGACCAAATGGGTGGACCTTCCCCATAGAAAGTCCTGGAGTACTTCCCAAGTTGAGGTTGCCCAGGCAATCCTCTGATGCGCAATGATCGTTTCATCTCATAGCAGTCTCACAAGTCCACCTTGGCAGGTTACAAGTTTTCCTTCCTTCTTCATTTGGCAAGTGTACCAGCTGCGTTCACACATTGTAGTACCCTCATGTGTCTTTTTCTGGTTCATATTGCTAACACATCCTCACAATTTCTACTTCTTTGTGGTCTCTGTCCGCACCATACCATGAAATCTACATTTCCGATTGCTACTAATCTGATCACCACCCCTGATGAGAACCACTGAAGCCCGGGCCGCCCAAGCGGAACGTGGGCACTTACCCCCTACAGCACAGGGCCGGCCCTGAATTGGACTTTTGGGCCAATCATTGGCCTGAACTTGGGAAGATGTTATCCTCCTTTGATTATGGGTAAATGGAATTACTAGCAACATCATGGACGGGAACATTTTCCGTTGGTGCGTGAGATTAGCACGGAACATGTTCTCTTGGTAGTATTCCTCATCATCTCGTTGCAATGGTCTACCTTTCTGTAACACTATTAAGCATTTGGAGGTGATTGTCAATACTTGGAAGTTCTTCTCTCATCTCTTTCAGACTCCAAAGCTTTATGCCGTAAATCCGCACGCCTTTCTGGATTTTGGATTTTATGTTAGTTTATTGTTGTAACCCTGCATTATAACATCCTGTAGCTTTCAGATTTCCACCCCCAGAGATTTAGACTTCTGTGTAGGTTATATCATCCTCCCCTCCGGAAGCCTCATTACAGGCCTGAACCACATGCTTGTGGCTAATCTTCTCTTTCACCCTCCCTCCGCCCCCCAGTCCCCTTGGGAACCACCAATCCACTGTCCCATGGTACCTGTACATTAGCCCATGTTTTTCTGTGCTCTTGTAAGTGAGAACCTACGGGATTTGACTTTCTCCCTGTGACTGGTTTCATTTCCCATAAGACCCTCAGGAGCCATTCTGGAGGTCACAAAGGGCTGGATTACACCCTTACTTATAGCTGAGTAGTATGCCCTTGTGTCACTATAGCCCATCTTCCTTCTCCATTGGTCCCTTGATGGGCACCAGGGCAGCTTCCAAGTCTTGGATATCAGGAGCAAGGCTGTGGTGAACACAGCAGTGCAGGGATCTCTATGCATTGGTGTTTCCAAGTTCTTTGGATAAGTACACCACCGAGGAAGAGCTGGATCATATGGTAGATGGAATCTTAAATTTCTGAAGCAAGTCCACACTGCTTTGTGAAGTGGCAGCATCGGTTTACACTACCACCAGCAGTGCTGGAGGCTTCACTTCTCTCCACCTCCTCTCAGACACTTGTTTCCTGGCTTGTTACTTAGGGCCATTGTGACCACAGTAAGCTGCTATCTCATTGAAGTTTGGATTTGCACTGGCATGGGACTTCCTGATGAGGAACATGTTTTCATACAGCCTATTGGCCATCTTTCTATCTTCTGGGGAGAAATCTCTGTTTGAATCTTCTTCCCAGGTTTTAGTGGGCTTGTTGCATTTCTCTTTTGGAGCCGTATGAGGTCATTGGATCTTTTGGCTCTTAACCCCTTCTCTGATGTGTGTTTTGAAAACATCCTCTCCCAGTTGTTGTGCTGACTTTGCACTGAGTCGATGGTTTCCTTGTCTGGGCAGAAGCTTCTGCAGTGTATGAAGTCCCTTTTGTTTCTTGCTTCCTTTGTTGCCCTTGACTAAACATGCTTCTTCCAAATAGGTGGCTAAGCCAGATGGCAAAGAGCAAGCTGCCTGGGTTGTCTCCTAGAAGTTGCACGGTTTCAAGTATTCCATTCAAGGCTTTAATCCATTTCGAGGTGGTGTGTGTGCCTGGTGTAACATCATGGTCTACTCTCATTGTGTTACATGTGGCTGTGTAGTCTTCCATGCACCGTTGCTTATCGAGACTCTCCTTTCTCCGCTGTCTCCTCTTGGTTCCCTTGTCGAAAATGGGTTGTCCATATGTACGTAAGTTGACCTCTGGGCTCTCGATTCTGTTCCATGTGTCTGTGTGCCTGTTTTTGGACCCAGACTGTGCCATTTCGGTTTGTTGCGCTCCGTCCTACATGAGGAAATCAGACAGTGTGATATGTCATGCTTTGTTCATTTTCCTCAGGATTCCTTTGGGTATTCAGATTCCTTTGCTGCTGGATAGAGGCTTTACTATCCTCTCTCTGTTTCTGTGAGAAACATTGCTGCAACTTGGACTGGGATTGCATGGAATCCACAGATTGCTTTATGGGGTATGGACGTTTCAAGTGTATTAGTTCTTCCATTCGAAGAGCATGAAATAGCCTTCCGTTTCCTTAGGTCTTCTGGAGTTTCTTTCCGCAAAGCTTTGCCAGGTTTTGGTTTACATAGCTTGCATCTGTTTGGTGAAGCATAGTCTTAGATATCTTATTTCTCCTACTGGCATGCTTCCCTTTTTGAGGTTCATTATTTCTATTCCTTGCACCTTTTAATTGGTTCTGTTTTGGCAAACGTTTATTGCTATGCTCACATCTGCTGACAATGCTGCTGTACTTGCTGAGGATGAGTGGCACTGTCTAACGTCGTTTCCCAACTGCCTCTACACTACCTCGGACGCCTGCCCCAGATGGCTGTAACAACCATGAGGAGGATCACCCCAGGATTCCACGATCCCGACCGCGGCCGGCCGACCAAGAACACGTGGACTTCACCCCTGCAACACTGGCCGGCCCTTTACATGTTCCATTGCCAACCTGCAGTTGAGTGGAATGTGACTTGAATATGCTACTTGAGCCCAACTCTGGCCCTGTGTAGACTAGGCCAGGTTGTTTTTCTGGTGCACTGTGATGTCAGAGGATTTGTCAGAATTTTATCTCTGCTGTCCCGGCAAGCTTCATGGACACACGGTTTCAGAGCCCGTTTGGAGTAGTCTGAGAACTCACCCTTCCCAGTTAGCCCAGGTTTGACCTTCACTGCAGGTTTTGGGGTTGTCACTTTCTCAGACTTTCCAACATTCAAGCAGAGTCTGTCTAAAGACTGACGTCTTTCACTGTGGATTATTGAGGTGTGATTTCTGTTGGCCTTCCATTTTCTGGGACCATGTTTTCTTTTCCATAGTCTAATTGTCATGGTCTTTCTGAGCTATCTCCCTTTGACATGCTTATGATTGCATTCTCCTTCATTCCAAGTTAGGAATTTTGTATTTCTTTAATCACTGTATGTTCTGTAGGCTGGTGTGTGAGTGCTTGTGTGATTGTTGGGTGTTATCTTTGAATTTCTATTGGTAACTTGAAGTAATCTTTGCTATGCTAGCCTAGGTGTAACTGAGCACTGAGTACATGTGGTCATCTTGCTTCGTTTGACATTGTGAGATGAGAAACTCCATGTTGTCCTGGCAACCACCTTCAAGGACGCAAGGGTTTCGAGACAAATTAGACAAATCTGATGAACTCCTCTCTCCAGGCAACAGATTTTTCTGTCTCTTTGCTGGATTTGGGAAGTTTCTAACTTGAGCCCTGATCCTTGAACATTCCACTAGCTTACGTCCAGATACTGGCTTGCTTTATTTCTATAGGGTTTATTTGTTTGATTTACATCCTCAGATCTGGCATGTGTAGTTTTCTTTAAATGTCACTGTGATGTTTAATTTTCCACCAACTCCTTACATAAGGTGTCAAAACACATAATCAATACTCCTTCTAGGGTCAGAGATATGGGGAGAGAACTTCATTAGAGTCCAATGGAGCAATCTAGCCTGGGAGGGCAGCCTTCACAAAGGAACGAAGCCCTCTGGAAAAGGGTGCATTTCAGCACACTTCTGGAGCCCTTCCAAACAAGGAGACATACCTCAATCATGACAGGTGCCCACGCCTTCAGGGCTTCAAAGAGTACTCTTGTGAGACATAACCGTCTACCCAGTGGGCCCCGTGATGCCAGAGCTATGGAAAGGGAGACTTCTCCTCAAAGAATGCTAGGGGCCCAGGAAAGGAGGCATGGATTCTCCTCTTTTATGTCCTGAAGACTTCATTCTTGACTTTGGATTAAGATTAAGTCAGAAGGACAATGTCGGTCTGATAAGCCCCAAGTCTGGCCTCTTGTTTCCAATCAAGTTTCAAGCTTGAATCAGCATGGTCTCCCCATCTACTTGAGTAGATGACAATGTTCCCCTCTTGGTGCTTGTCCCTCTATTATCGCTTCTTCCCAATGATTCCTTTCTTATCCCTTGGATCATAGTCTCTTTGATCTCTTCAAGATTCTGTGCCCGGTTTCTGTTTGTAACAGCTGTGTCTGGGTATCTCTCACTTGAATATCCTAGCCTAGTCCAATGCTCCGACTGGAAATATGCAGCAATCTTGGGTGACATGTTCACCGTGATATCATAAACACCCTCAAAGTTACAAGTTGTCCTGACAACCTCCCTGCACACCATGTTTCAGAGCCATCTCATACAAGTCTGACCACGCACCTTTTCCAGGCAGGATAGTTTTCCTTTTTCTGGATTTCTTGTCGGTTTCCAACTTTATCCTCCAACTTTGAAAGGTGTACTACATTCTCTCTAGACACTGGTTTCTTTCCTTTAAGATTATCCTAGGTCATCTCTCATAATTTGTGGCTATGACCAAATGGGTGGACCTTCCCCATAGAAAGTCCTGGAGTACTTCCCAAGTTGAGGTTGCCCAGGCAATCCTCTGATGCGCAATGATCGTTTCATCTCATAGCAGTCTCACAAGTCCACCTTGGCAGGTTACAAGTTTTCCTTCCTTCTTCATTTGGCAAGTGTACCAGCTGCGTTCACACATTGTAGTACCCTCATGTGTCTTTTTCTGGTTCATATTGCTAACACATCCTCACAATTTCTACTTCTTTGTGGTCTCTGTCCGCACCATACCATGAAATCTACATTTCCGATTGCTACTAATCTGATCACCACCCCTGATGAGAACCACTGAAGCCCGGGCCGCCCAAGCGGAACGTGGGCACTTACCCCCTACAGCACAGGGCCGGCCCTGAATTGGACTTTTGGGCCAATCATTGGCCTGAACTTGGGAAGATGTTATCCTCCTTTGATTATGGGTAAATGGAATTACTAGCAACATCATGGACGGGAACATTTTCCGTTGGTGCGTGAGATTAGCACGGAACATGTTCTCTTGGTAGTATTCCTCATCATCTCGTTGCAATGGTCTACCTTTCTGTAACACTATTAAGCATTTGGAGGTGATTGTCAATACTTGGAAGTTCTTCTCTCATCTCTTTCAGACTCCAAAGCTTTATGCCGTAAATCCGCACGCCTTTCTGGATTTTGGATTTTATGTTAGTTTATTGTTGTAACCCTGCATTATAACATCCTGTAGCTTTCAGATTTCCACCCCCAGAGATTTAGACTTCTGTGTAGGTTATATCATCCTCCCCTCCGGAAGCCTCATTACAGGCCTGAACCACATGCTTGTGGCTAATCTTCTCTTTCACCCTCCCTCCGCCCCCCAGTCCCCTTGGGAACCACCAATCCACTGTCCCATGGTACCTGTACATTAGCCCATGTTTTTCTGTGCTCTTGTAAGTGAGAACCTACGGGATTTGACTTTCTCCCTGTGACTGGTTTCATTTCCCATAAGACCCTCAGGAGCCATTCTGGAGGTCACAAAGGGCTGGATTACACCCTTACTTATAGCTGAGTAGTATGCCCTTGTGTCACTATAGCCCATCTTCCTTCTCCATTGGTCCCTTGATGGGCACCAGGGCAGCTTCCAAGTCTTGGATATCAGGAGCAAGGCTGTGGTGAACACAGCAGTGCAGGGATCTCTATGCATTGGTGTTTCCAAGTTCTTTGGATAAGTACACCACCGAGGAAGAGGTGGATCATATGGTAGATGGAATCTTAAATTTCTGAAGCAAGTCCACACTGCTTTGTGAAGTGGCAGCATCGGTTTACACTACCACCAGCAGTGCTGGAGGCTTCACTTCTCTCCACCTCCTCTCAGACACTTGTTTCCTGGCTTGTTACTTAGGGCCATTGTGACCACAGTAAGCTGCTATCTCATTGAAGTTTGGATTTGCACTGGCATGGGACTTCCTGATGAGGAACATGTTTTCATACAGCCTATTGGCCATCTTTCTATCTTCTGGGGAGAAATCTCTGTTTGAATCTTCTTCCCAGGTTTTAGTGGGCTTGTTGCATTTCTCTTTTGGAGCCGTATGAGGTCATTGGATCTTTTGGCTCTTAACCCCTTCTCTGATGTGTGTTTTGAAAACATCCTCTCCCAGTTGTTGTGCTGACTTTGCACTGAGTCGATGGTTTCCTTGTCTGGGCAGAAGCTTCTGCAGTGTATGAAGTCCCTTTTGTTTCTTGCTTCCTTTGTTGCCCTTGACTAAACATGCTTCTTCCAAATAGGTGGCTAAGCCAGATGGCAAAGAGCAAGCTGCCTGGGTTGTCTCCTAGAAGTTGCACGGTTTCAAGTATTCCATTCAAGGCTTTAATCCATTTCGAGGTGGTGTGTGTGCCTGGTGTAACATCATGGTCTACTCTCATTGTGTTACATGTGGCTGTGTAGTCTTCCATGCACCGTTGCTTATCGAGACTCTCCTTTCTCCGCTGTCTCCTCTTGGTTCCCTTGTCGAAAATGGGTTGTCCATATGTACGTAAGTTGACCTCTGGGCTCTCGATTCTGTTCCATGTGTCTGTGTGCCTGTTTTTGGACCCAGACTGTGCCATTTCGGTTCGTTGCGCTCCGTCCTACATGAGGAAATCAGACAGTGTGATATGTCATGCTTTGTTCATTTTCCTCAGGATTCCTTTGGGTATTCAGATTCCTTTGCTGCTGGATAGAGGCTTTACTATCCTCTCTCTGTTTCTGTGAGAAACATTGCTGCAACTTGGACTGGGATTGCATGGAATCCACAGATTGCTTTATGGGGTATGGACGTTTCAAGTGTATTAGTTCTTCCATTCGAAGAGCATGAAATAGCCTTCCGTTTCCTTAGGTCTTCTGGAGTTTCTTTCCGCAAAGCTTTGCCAGGTTTTGGTTTACATAGCTTGCATCTGTTTGGTGAAGCATAGTCTTAGATATCTTATTTCTCCTACTGGCATGCTTCCCTTTTTGAGGTTCATTATTTCTATTCCTTGCACCTTTTAATTGGTTCTGTTTTGGCAAACGTTTATTGCTATGCTCACATCTGCTGACAATGCTGCTGTACTTGCTGAGGATGAGTGGCACTGTCTAACGTCGTTTCCCAACTGCCTCTACACTACCTCGGACGCCTGCCCCAGATGGCTGTAACAACCATGAGGAGGATCACCCCAGGATTCCACGATCCCGACCGCGGCCGGCCGACCAAGAACACGTGGACTTCACCCCTGCAACACTGGCCGGCCCTTTACATGTTCCATTGCCAACCTGCAGTTGAGTGGAATGTGACTTGAATATGCTACTTGAGCCCAACTCTGGCCCTGTGTAGACTAGGCCAGGTTGTTTTTCTGGTGCACTGTGATGTCAGAGGATTTGTCAGAATTTTATCTCTGCTGTCCCGGCAAGCTTCATGGACACACGGTTTCAGAGCCCGTTTGGAGTAGTCTGAGAACTCACCCTTCCCAGTTAGCCCAGGTTTGACCTTCACTGCAGGTTTTGGGGTTGTCACTTTCTCAGACTTTCCAACATTCAAGCAGAGTCTGTCTAAAGACTGACGTCTTTCACTGTGGATTATTGAGGTGTGATTTCTGTTGGCCTTCCATTTTCTGGGACCATGTTTTCTTTTCCATAGTCTAATTGTCATGGTCTTTCTGAGCTATCTCCCTTTGACATGCTTATGATTGCATTCTCCTTCATTCCAAGTTAGGAATTTTGTATTTCTTTAATCACTGTATGTTCTGTAGGCTGGTGTGTGAGTGCTTGTGTGATTGTTGGGTGTTATCTTTGAATTTCTATTGGTAACTTGAAGTAATCTTTGCTATGCTAGCCTAGGTGTAACTGAGCACTGAGTACATGTGGTCATCTTGCTTCGTTTGACATTGTGAGATGAGAAACTCCATGTTGTCCTGGCAACCACCTTCAAGGACGCAAGGGTTTCGAGACAAATTAGACAAATCTGATGAACTCCTCTCTCCAGGCAACAGATTTTTCTGTCTCTTTTCTGGATTTGGGAAGTTTCTAACTTGAGCCCTGATCCTTGAACATTCCACTAGCTTACGTCCAGATACTGGCTTGCTTTATTTCTATAGGGTTTATTTGTTTGATTTACATCCTCAGATCTGGCATGTGTAGTTTTCTTTAAATGTCACTGTGATGTTTAATTTTCCACCAACTCCTTACATAAGGTGTCAAAACACATAATCAATACTCCTTCTAGGGTCAGAGATATGGGGAGAGAACTTCATTAGAGTCCAATGGAGCAATCTAGCCTGGGAGGGCAGCCTTCACAAAGGAACGAAGCCCTCTGGAAAAGGGTGCATTTCAGCACACTTCTGGAGCCCTTCCAAACAAGGAGACATACCTCAATCATGACAGGTGCCCACGCCTTCAGGGCTTCAAAGAGTACTCTTGTGAGACATAACCGTCTACCCAGTGGGCCCCGTGATGCCAGAGCTATGGAAAGGGAGACTTCTCCTCAAAGAATGCTAGGGGCCCAGGAAAGGAGGCATGGATTCTCCTCTTTTATGTCCTGAAGACTTCATTCTTGACTTTGGATTAAGATTAAGTCAGAAGGACAATGTCGGTCTGATAAGCCCCAAGTCTGGCCTCTTGTTTCCAATCAAGTTTCAAGCTTGAATCAGCATGGTCTCCCCATCTACTTGAGTAGATGACAATGTTCCCCTCTTGGTGCTTGTCCCTCTATTATCGCTTCTTCCCAATGATTCCTTTCTTATCCCTTGGATCATAGTCTCTTTGATCTCTTCAAGATTCTGTGCCCGGTTTCTGTTTGTAACAGCTGTGTCTGGGTATCTCTCACTTGAATATCCTAGCCTAGTCCAATGCTCCGACTGGAAATATGCAGCAATCTTGGGTGACATGTTCACCGTGATATCATAAACACCCTCAAAGTTACAAGTTGTCCTGACAACCTCCCTGCACACCATGTTTCAGAGCCATCTCATACAAGTCTGACCACGCACCTTTTCCAGGCAGGATAGTTTTCCTTTTTCTGGATTTCTTGTCGGTTTCCAACTTTATCCTCCAACTTTGAAAGGTGTACTACATTCTCTCTAGACACTGGTTTCTTTCCTTTAAGATTATCCTAGGTCATCTCTCATAATTTGTGGCTATGACCAAATGGGTGGACCTTCCCCATAGAAAGTCCTGGAGTACTTCCCAAGTTGAGGTTGCCCAGGCAATCCTCTGATGCGCAATGATCGTTTCATCTCATAGCAGTCTCACAAGTCCACCTTGGCAGGTTACAAGTTTTCCTTCCTTCTTCATTTGGCAAGTGTACCAGCTGCGTTCACACATTGTAGTACCCTCATGTGTCTTTTTCTGGTTCATATTGCTAACACATCCTCACAATTTCTACTTCTTTGTGGTCTCTGTCCGCACCATACCATGAAATCTACATTTCCGATTGCTACTAATCTGATCACCACCCCTGATGAGAACCACTGAAGCCCGGGCCGCCCAAGCGGAACGTGGGCACTTACCCCCTACAGCACAGGGCCGGCCCTGAATTGGACTTTTGGGCCAATCATTGGCCTGAACTTGGGAAGATGTTATCCTCCTTTGATTATGGGTAAATGGAATTACTAGCAACATCATGGACGGGAACATTTTCCGTTGGTGCGTGAGATTAGCACGGAACATGTTCTCTTGGTAGTATTCCTCATCATCTCGTTGCAATGGTCTACCTTTCTGTAACACTATTAAGCATTTGGAGGTGATTGTCAATACTTGGAAGTTCTTCTCTCATCTCTTTCAGACTCCAAAGCTTTATGCCGTAAATCCGCACGCCTTTCTGGATTTTGGATTTTATGTTAGTTTATTGTTGTAACCCTGCATTATAACATCCTGTAGCTTTCAGATTTCCACCCCCAGAGATTTAGACTTCTGTGTAGGTTATATCATCCTCCCCTCCGGAAGCCTCATTACAGGCCTGAACCACATGCTTGTGGCTAATCTTCTCTTTCACCCTCCCTCCGCCCCCCAGTCCCCTTGGGAACCACCAATCCACTGTCCCATGGTACCTGTACATTAGCCCATGTTTTTCTGTGCTCTTGTAAGTGAGAACCTACGGGATTTGACTTTCTCCCTGTGACTGGTTTCATTTCCCATAAGACCCTCAGGAGCCATTCTGGAGGTCACAAAGGGCTGGATTACACCCTTACTTATAGCTGAGTAGTATGCCCTTGTGTCACTATAGCCCATCTTCCTTCTCCATTGGTCCCTTGATGGGCACCAGGGCAGCTTCCAAGTCTTGGATATCAGGAGCAAGGCTGTGGTGAACACAGCAGTGCAGGGATCTCTATGCATTGGTGTTTCCAAGTTCTTTGGATAAGTACACCACCGAGGAAGAGCTGGATCATATGGTAGATGGAATCTTAAATTTCTGAAGCAAGTCCACACTGCTTTGTGAAGTGGCAGCATCGGTTTACACTACCACCAGCAGTGCTGGAGGCTTCACTTCTCTCCACCTCCTCTCAGACACTTGTTTCCTGGCTTGTTACTTAGGGCCATTGTGACCACAGTAAGCTGCTATCTCATTGAAGTTTGGATTTGCACTGGCATGGGACTTCCTGATGAGGAACATGTTTTCATACAGCCTATTGGCCATCTTTCTATCTTCTGGGGAGAAATCTCTGTTTGAATCTTCTTCCCAGGTTTTAGTGGGCTTGTTGCATTTCTCTTTTGGAGCCGTATGAGGTCATTGGATCTTTTGGCTCTTAACCCCTTCTCTGATGTGTGTTTTGAAAACATCCTCTCCCAGTTGTTGTGCTGACTTTGCACTGAGTCGATGGTTTCCTTGTCTGGGCAGAAGCTTCTGCAGTGTATGAAGTCCCTTTTGTTTCTTGCTTCCTTTGTTGCCCTTGACTAAACATGCTTCTTCCAAATAGGTGGCTAAGCCAGATGGCAAAGAGCAAGCTGCCTGGGTTGTCTCCTAGAAGTTGCACGGTTTCAAGTATTCCATTCAAGGCTTTAATCCATTTCGAGGTGGTGTGTGTGCCTGGTGTAACATCATGGTCTACTCTCATTGTGTTACATGTGGCTGTGTAGTCTTCCATGCACCGTTGCTTATCGAGACTCTCCTTTCTCCGCTGTCTCCTCTTGGTTCCCTTGTCGAAAATGGGTTGTCCATATGTACGTAAGTTGACCTCTGGGCTCTCGATTCTGTTCCATGTGTCTGTGTGCCTGTTTTTGGACCCAGACTGTGCCATTTCGGTTCGTTGCGCTCCGTCCTACATGAGGAAATCAGACAGTGTGATATGTCATGCTTTGTTCATTTTCCTCAGGATTCCTTTGGGTATTCAGATTCCTTTGCTGCTGGATAGAGGCTTTACTATCCTCTCTCTGTTTCTGTGAGAAACATTGCTGCAACTTGGACTGGGATTGCATGGAATCCACAGATTGCTTTATGGGGTATGGACGTTTCAAGTGTATTAGTTCTTCCATTCGAAGAGCATGAAATAGCCTTCCGTTTCCTTAGGTCTTCTGGAGTTTCTTTCCGCAAAGCTTTGCCAGGTTTTGGTTTACATAGCTTGCATCTGTTTGGTGAAGCATAGTCTTAGATATCTTATTTCTCCTACTGGCATGCTTCCCTTTTTGAGGTTCATTATTTCTATTCCTTGCACCTTTTAATTGGTTCTGTTTTGGCAAACGTTTATTGCTATGCTCACATCTGCTGACAATGCTGCTGTACTTGCTGAGGATGAGTGGCACTGTCTAACGTCGTTTCCCAACTGCCTCTACACTACCTCGGACGCCTGCCCCAGATGGCTGTAACAACCATGAGGAGGATCACCCCAGGATTCCACGATCCCGACCGCGGCCGGCCGACCAAGAACACGTGGACTTCACCCCTGCAACACTGGCCGGCCCTTTACATGTTCCATTGCCAACCTGCAGTTGAGTGGAATGTGACTTGAATATGCTACTTGAGCCCAACTCTGGCCCTGTGTAGACTAGGCCAGGTTGTTTTTCTGGTGCACTGTGATGTCAGAGGATTTGTCAGAATTTTATCTCTGCTGTCCCGGCAAGCTTCATGGACACACGGTTTCAGAGCCCGTTTGGAGTAGTCTGAGAACTCACCCTTCCCAGTTAGCCCAGGTTTGACCTTCACTGCAGGTTTTGGGGTTGTCACTTTCTCAGACTTTCCAACATTCAAGCAGAGTCTGTCTAAAGACTGACGTCTTTCACTGTGGATTATTGAGGTGTGATTTCTGTTGGCCTTCCATTTTCTGGGACCATGTTTTCTTTTCCATAGTCTAATTGTCATGGTCTTTCTGAGCTATCTCCCTTTGACATGCTTATGATTGCATTCTCCTTCATTCCAAGTTAGGAATTTTGTATTTCTTTAATCACTGTATGTTCTGTAGGCTGGTGTGTGAGTGCTTGTGTGATTGTTGGGTGTTATCTTTGAATTTCTATTGGTAACTTGAAGTAATCTTTGCTATGCTAGCCTAGGTGTAACTGAGCACTGAGTACATGTGGTCATCTTGCTTCGTTTGACATTGTGAGATGAGAAACTCCATGTTGTCCTGGCAACCACCTTCAAGGACGCAAGGGTTTCGAGACAAATTAGATGAATCTGATGAATTCCTGTCTCCAGGGGAGAGATCCTTCCATCCCTTTTCTGGATTTGGGTGGTTTCGTACTTCACCCCTCATCCCTGAACGCTCCACTAGATTACATGTAGATCGTTTCTTACTTTATTTCTACAGGGTTTTTTTATTTGTTTGATTTACATCCTCAGCTGTGGCATGTTTATTTTTCTTTAAATATAATGGAAATGTTCTACTTTTTCAGCCAACCTCCTTACATGTAGTTCGAAACACATAATCAATACTCCATCTAAGATAAGAGATGGGGGAGAGAATCTCATTGATCCCAACTGAGCACTCTAGCCTGGGAGGGAAGCCATCACCAAGGAACGAAGCCCTCTGGAAAAGGGTGCTTTTTAACACACATCTAGAGCCTTTCCAAAGCAAGAAACATAGCCAACCATGGCAGAGATCCATTCCTTCCAGGCTTCAATGAGATCTCTTGAGACACATTGGCATGTACCCAGTGGACCCCTGTGAATCCAGAGCTATGGAAAGAGAGACTTGTCTTCAAGATGCTAGGGGCCTAGAAAAGGAGGTCTGGATTCTTCTCTTCAATGTCCTCATGTGATCATTCTTGACTTTGGATTATGAATAAGGCAGAAGGACAACGTAGGTCTGATAAGCCCCAGGTCCGGCCTCTTTTTTCTAAACAAGTTTGAAGCTTGAATCAGCACAGTCTCCCCATCTACTTGAGTAGATGACACTGTTCTCCTCTCAGTGCTTGCCCCTCTAGTATCGCTTCTACCCAATGATTCCTTTCTCAACTCTTGAATCAGCGTCTCTTTGATCTCTTCAAGATTCTGTGCCAGGATTCTGTTTGGAAAAGCTGTTTCTGGGTAACTGTCACTTGAATATACTGTCCTAGAGCTATCCTCGGGCTGGAAACCTCAGCCGACTTGGTTGACATGGTCACCATGATGTCATAAACACCCTCAGAATTCTAAGTTGTCCTGACAACCTCCATGCACACAGTGTCTCAGAGTGATCTCATACCAGTCTGACTACTCTCCCTTTCCAGGTAGGACAGTTTTCCTTTTTCTGGACTTGTCGGTTTCTAACTTTATCCTCGAACCTTGAAAGGTCTACTACATTCCTTCTAGACACTGGTTTCTTTCCTTTAAGATCGTTCTGGGATTTATCTCTTATCATTTGTGGATGTGGCCAAATGTGTGGACTTTCCCCAGAGAAAGTCCCGGAGTCCCTGCCAACTTTATGTTCCCAGCAATCCTCTGATGCACAATGATCGTGTCATCTCATAGCACTCTGGCAATTCCACCTTGGCTGGTCACATGTTTTACTTCCTTCATCATGTGGGGAAGTGTACCTGATGCGTTCATAGATTGTGATATTCTCATGGTTCTTTTTCTGGTGTGTATTCATAAGGTATCCTCACAATTTCTACTTCTTCATGATCTCTGTCTGCATCATACCTTGAAATCTATATTTCCAAATGTTCCTAATCTGATCCGGACCTGTGATGCTGGCCAGCAAAGCCCTGGCCGCCCAAGCAGAACATGGACACTTACCCGCTACACCACTGGGCTGACCCTGAATAGGACTTTTGAACCAACCTTTGTACTGAACTTTGGAAGATGTTGGCCTGCTTTGATTATTCGTAAAGGTTATTAGTAGTAACATCATAGACAGCTACATTTTCCATTCTCTCATGAGCTTAGCATGGAACGTGTTCTCTTGGTAGTGTTCCTCTTCATCTCTTTGCAATGGTCTACCTTTCTGTAGCATCATTAAGCATCTGAAGGTGATTATCAATCCATGGAAGCCCATCTTCTCTAAACTCTTTCAGCCTGCAATCTTTATGCCATAAACCTGCTTGCCTTTATGGAGTTTTGATTTTATGTGAACTTTTTTCCATAACCCTGCATTATAACATCCTATAACTTTCAGATTTACATCCTCATATATTTAGACTTCTGTGCATGCTACGTCATCTTGACCACTCTAAGCTTAATTACAGGCCCACACCACACACTTGTGCCTAATCAACTGTTTCTCCCTCCGTCCCCTGCCACCCGTTTCCTCTGGGAACCACCAATCCTCTGTCACATGCTACCGGTTTGTTGCTCCCTGTTTTAACCTTCTCCTTGTAAGTGAGATCCTATGGTATGTGACTTTCTCCCTGGGGATTGTCTCAGTTACCTTCATACACTCAGTAGCCATTCTGGTGTCACAAATGGCTGGACTGCACACTTTCTTACATCTGAGTGCTATGCCATTGTGTGGATATAGCCCATCTTCCTTCTCCAAGAGCCCTTGATGGGCACCAGGGAGGATTCCAAGTCTTGGATATCGGGAGTAAGGCTGTGGTGAACAAAGCAGTGCAGGGATCTCCATGCCTTAGTGATTCCAAGGTCTTTGGATAAACACGCCGGAGAGGAATAGCTGGATCATATGGTAGATGGATTCTGAAATATTTGAGGTAATGTCACATGGCTTTACGTAGTGCCTGCACTGGTTTACACTCCCACAAGCTCTGCAGGACTCTTCCCTTCTCTTCACCTCCTCTCCAACACTTGTTTCCTGTCTTGTTCCTTGTAGCCATTCTGACCACAGTGAGCTGTTATCTCATTGCCGTTTGGATTTGCATTGGCCTTAGACTTAATGATGATGAACGTGTGTTTATATAGTTATTTCCCAACCTTCTATCTTCTTGGGGTAAATTTCTCTTTCCATCTTTTGCACAGGTTTTAATGGGCTTGTTTTTTCTCTTGTGGAGACGTGTGTGGTCATTGGATGTTTTGGCTATTCAGCCCTTCTCCGACGTGTGGTTTGAAACATCCTCTCCCTGTTGTTGTGCTGTCTTTGCATTGAGTAGATGGTTTCCTTGGCTGGACAGTAGGTTCTGCATTGGATGGAATCCCGTTTGTTTCTTGTTTCCTTTGTTGCCCTTGCCCAGTCACACATGCTTCTTCCAAATAGGCGGCTAAGCCAGATGGTAAAGAGCAGGCTGCCTGCGTTTCCTCCAGGAAGTTTCACGGTTTCAAGACTTCCGTTGAAGGCTTTAATCCATTTCGAGATGGTGTGTGTGCCTGGTGTAACAACATGGTCTACTCTCATTGTGTTACATGTGGCTCTGCAGTCTCCCAGCACTGTTTCTGTTAGTCTCTCCTTTCTCCACTGTCTCCTCTTGCCTTCCTCATTGCAAATGTGCTGTCCATATATGTGTGAGTTGAACTCTGGGCTCTGGATTCTGTTCCGTTGGTCTGTTTGCCTGTTTTTGAGACCAAACTGTGCCGTTTCAGTACCTAGCACTTCGTCCTACATGTTGAAATCACAATGTGTGATACGTCCCGCTTTGCTTGTTTCCCTCAGGATTCCTTTGGGTATTCAGCGTCCCTTTTCACTGGATAGAGACTTTAGGATTCTCTCTTCTATTTCTGTGGGAAAGATTCTGCAACTTTGACTGGGATTGCATGGAATCCAGAGATTGCTTTATCCATTACGGAAGTATCAAGTGTTTTAGTTCTTACATTCCTAGAGCACGGAATACCCTTCCGTTTGCTTGTGTCTTCTGGAATTTCTTTTCCCAAAGCTTTGCTAGCTTTCGGTTTACATAGCTTGCAGCTGTTTGGCTAAGCTTATTACTAGAAATTTTTTTGTTCTTACTGGCATTTTTTTCTTTGAGGTTCAGTTTTTCTGTTCTTTGCAACTGTTCATTGATTTTGTTTTGGCATATGTTTATGTGTGTGCTCACATCTGCAGGCGATGCTGCTGTATTTTCTGAGGAAGAGTGATGCTGTCTGACATCACTTCCCAGCTGCCTCAACACTACCTTGGACGCCTGCCGGAAAATGGCTGGACCAGCAGTGAGGAGGTACACACCCAGGATACCACGTGTCCGGCCCCGGGCTGCCGACCCAGAACATGCGGACATCACCACTGCGCCACTGGTGGCGCCTTTCATGTTTCATTGGCAACCTGCAGTTGAGTGGAATGTGACTTGAATATGCTACTTGAGCCCAACTCTGGCGCTGTGTAGATGAGCCCAGTTTGTTTTTCTTCTCCACTGTGATGTCAGAGGAGCAAACTTCATCTACACAGGTTTTCAGAGCCCGATTTTAGCAGTCTTGTAACTCACCCTTCCCAGTTAACCTAGGTTTGACCTTCAATGCAGTTTTTGGAGTTGTGACTTTCTCTGATTTTAGAACGTTCAACGAATGTCCAAAATTGACGTCTTTCATTGTGCATTATTCAGGTGGGATTTCTGTGTGCCTTCCATTTTCTTGAACCGTTTTTTCTTTTCCATGGTATAATCGTTGATAGGGGCTGAAGACTCGAATGAAAGATTGCTTGGACTCTCAAGATCCTGCATTGGTGCTCTTTTATTTAGAGAATAGTACGGGATAGCATGGGGACAGGACCCATGTGCAGTCACAGCTCCTGCTGTTGCCCTGATTTAAGGGTTATGGCGAATTTTATAAGGCATGGGTACATGACTTACTTTTACTGGAAAAAGAAATGATGATGTAAAATATCTTTAAATGATTTCAGTGCATAATGTGTCTGGTTATTGTGCGGTCATATAACTTTAGATACAAATCTGGCAATATAGATCAGCATGTACGTGATGATGCCCTGGGCTTCTCTCCCTGGCTTCTCAGCCCTAATTCATACCATAAAGAAATCCACCTGGTCACATAGTTTGGCATGTAGGCCAGGTCACCTTGGGTTTCTCTAGCTGGGGCCGGCTTAATCCACATCATAAACCCCCCCTGAACCCATTTGGACCGGAAATCTTTTGGGATATGGACGATGGTCTGTCTTCTGTGACTACTTCTTTCTGTACAAGGTCATAGAGCTGTCCCTAAATGGGACCATAGGCACAGGTAGGAAGTTCAGTGGACCGTAAGGCTTCACCCATGGTGTTCAAGGCTGACAAGGTATACAGAGCCTCTGGAGACAAGAGAATCATTTGACGAGAGGTGGTCCACGAGGTGAAACATTTTTGACATGCGGAAGACAAACAACGAAACAGATAACAAATTATCATAGGAAATACAAGCAGTATGTTTAACCCAATGAATAAGGTTTTGAAGTAGTACAGAAAACTGATCCGGACTAGGAGTTCAATGAATCGTTTAGACTTAGGGTTGATAAGACATGGATTTAGTTTGGTGGTGGGGATAGGAAGCCAGAAATATTTTGATGGTAGTCAAGAATATGACACAACATTCAGTTTTTATAATGGCACAGTGCTGCTCTTGTGCTGCTGTCAAGACATCCAGATCCATTTGGATTTGGAGGACTGCCTTTCACATTTGGGATACTTCTAAATTGAGCAGTGAAGTGCTATATTGAGTGTCATGTAATGCCTTCATAATAAATTTGTTTAGGACTTCCATGTACAAGACGACATTTTGGATTCCTAATGAGGGAAGGAAAATTGAGGAAAGATGGTCACACCAGTGGAAGACACAGCTGGTTCAGCGTTGCTGCAAGTTGGGTAGGTTAGAAGGAGGAGATATAGTAGATCTCATTGTACCTTGCATCCAGACAAAGCCTAGGGTGCATCATCCAATCCATCCAGGTGGCAGCCAAGGCTGTAAATTGGAGCCACATAGCCACTGAGCACAATTAGGGGCTAACCAATGTGTGCGGGGCCATCTATCCCAGTCAGTCCCAAACCAATCAGTATTTTTTTAAGCCTATGATATGAGAACACATATAACAGCAAATTTTTCCCATCGGTCAGGTGTTAATAGGCGATGTATCACAAGCGTGATTGGTTTCTTCCCAACAGAGAGTGACCTTTGACTGAGTTGCCCACGAGTAGGAGTGAACCAACTATATTCATCCCAAATTTGATATTGTCCATCCTATGCGTATCGATAAGTTGGGGACTTTACATTTTGAACTTGTTGTTTAGGATCCACCTATGTCAAGGCAAATCTAGTTAGTATTTGGGCAGTAGTATTGAAGGAAAATGTTTGATGATGGCCAGGGAACTCCCAGGTGTCAGACATAGATGGCAACAAATAGACATTACGATTAGTAATAGATGAATCTTGCCAAAGAAAACAGCTAGAATCTAGTATCCAGGAATGCCTATTATAGCTTCTACAGAAACATAATTTTTGTCTCTTAGATCACCCTCATTTTTACAAAAGATAGCCAAATTAGGATTAACTGTTTTTCAAATAAAGTGCAGTTTCAAGACAACTTTCTCCAATTATTTACATATCAGCAGCAAGAATAGTAATTGCTCATACAGGCTTTTTAAAATCTGCTTTGCTAGAATTTTTTCTGACGAATCTCAGATTGAACTGTGAAGGCCTCTTGAGGCCAGAAAAGCCAAGCCAAGGACTTGTCATCAGATTTGGCCTGCAGTACTTACAGATTTGAGTGGAGTTCTCCTTGAGTTCCCCCAAAATATTCGGACGTTCCTTACACCTGGCAGATAAGCAAGCTTCCTTACTTACCGGGTGAGATTGCCAGAATCTCTGTAAACAAGGTACCAGGCCCATGTTTCCAAGTGGCTGAATTCCAGAAAGTGCAATCTCTGTTCCGGAAATGCTGTCTTGTCATATCTGATCCTGTATGTTTCAAATATGACATTCCAGTCAAAGCCTTGGTAGTATAACCAATGTGTCCTGTTATAAGGAGAACAGAATCTTATGGAACTTATACAAATATTGCGACCAAATAACTATACTCAGTCACAAAGTGTTTCCAATTCCGGAGGGATAAGATAGGGAGAAAAAGATAAAAGTTTCAGTTTTGCTCATAAAGGTATAATTTCACCAAATTGCTGTAAGTCATAGTTAGCATAAGAGAAAAGAGAAAAAGATTTCCCTCATTATGAGAAAACAAAACAACACATCAAAACTGAACAATATTTCAAACAGAAGTCCTAAAAAATTATAATCATCCTCATCAGTTCAGACAGTCCTGTATAATCAAGTCTTGAGCTGAATCTTCTGTCAGCAGATCGAGGAGCTTAGTTTCTGTTAGAATTCTGCAGTTTCTTACTCAGTTTAGTTTTACAATCTGAAAGTTTATCAGAAATCTGTAGATTAGATCCTCTGTGTCAGAATCCTTTCCATAAATTTCTCGGAAGATGAAACATATTTGCTAAAGAAAAAAGCAGCAGAGTAAAACAAGAACTAACTGCAAATTTGCAAAGGAATCAAAAGGGCAATTGACAAAGAAACTTGGCTACTCCTGTGACATATAACACTTCCAGATAATAAGTGGACTTATGACTGATAACCAGGACAGATCAGAATTCTAGGAATGCTATATAATTTTAAGACATCTATATTAATAACATTTACCCATCTAATACCACCTAAGAAGATCTATCATCATTTATTTCCTAATGTTTCCCATGTAATTTAATAGACCAAATAAGCCTAATTAGTTTAGTATTTTCTTCCTTATAGGAAGAGAGAGCAAATTTATTTGAGAAGTCTCAGGGTCCCTCTGAAAATCCTCAGAGTAATCATTCTTCTGTCTGCCATGTGAAAAGATAGCCTTCATTCAGGATTTGAATATTTTTGAGGGAGAAGCTTGTTAAAACATATCAAAAGTTTTTAAAATGCTTCTTCAAATAGGAAACAATACTCTCTGTGAAACAATGCTCAGGTATCTATTCAAAGTGATAACAGAAAGAGTCAAAAATATTAAGACTGACCTCAGTCATTATTTTCGCAAAACAGATTTGTCTCTTAAGTAGACTTACTCAAAGGAACAGCTTTCATTACCTCCTTATCAAGAGCAGATCAAAGGTTCAAGAACATTTATCCTTTTAAAGAAAACCAAATTTGAATTTCTGCACCTACTTATTTTTAACATTCAAACTCATTCACTTAATTGAACTTACTTTAGTCTACATGACCAGGCATAAAACTCCTTTCAGAATTTCTCCTTCACAAACCTTCTAAAACTTTCATTTTGGTTTCAGATTTTGTCCCAAAATCTTTCTTTTTTCCTTTCGAGTACATTAGGACGAATTTATCTTTCTTAACCCATCAAGCAAAAATATTTCCATTCTTTATACCTTTTTTTACTGAAAGCGTAGACTTTAACTTCCTTGAATATGAGCTCTTTTCCTTAGTAAGTTCCAGTAGATTTAATTCCATAGGTTAATTAGAACTTTTAACCCTTAACAGACGTAGTAAACACTAAAAAGGCAAACAGTTATGAATCGACTTTTATATCAGCATTCTAAACACTTCATAACTTTAGAAACACGCCACTTTACAATAAAACACAAGGCATGCTTTTTATACGCCCAACGCTTTTAGCCTCTTCAATAAGAAGCCAAAAGTAGATAACTTAGATATGTTTATTAATAATGTTGCAGTGTTACATCCAATCCAAAAACAACCCAGATATTCAGATTTTTATCATTAAACTTAACTTGGCATAACTCAAGATTGTTACCAAAAAGAATTTTGAAGCTGTTTTTTTTTCAACAAGTATCCTGACCATAAAAGTTATTGTACTCATTTTTATGAGTTTTATGTATTTAAACCATTTGTTTCCAACAATTATGTTCAGATTACCTACAGAAACCTCATGAGGCATTAGACAAAACTGGTCATCATTTAAAGCTATTATTTTGTTGACAAATTTAACAGACAACGTGAACTTATATGACTAGAAAACCCAGGCTGAATGCCTGCATGCTATGCAAATACCAACAACTCTGACAAAAAGACTATTTTCAATCCTTAATCCACATCAGTCTTCTTTTTCTTTCTCAGCTATCTCTCATAGGTATGCTTATCAGTCCATTCTCCTTCATTCCAAGTTATTAATTTTGTATTTCTTTAATCACCATATGTTCTGTAGGCCGATGCATGAATGCTTTTGTGATTGTTATGTATTGTCTTTGAATTCCCATTGTTCACTAGAAGGAATCTTTGCTACCCTAGCCTAGATCCAACTGAGCACTGAGAACACATCGTCATCTTGGTTGGTTTGACATTCTGAGATCAGAAACTCCAAATGCTAGGTTGTCCAGGCAACCAACTTATGGACATAATGTTTCTGAGACAAATTAGACAAACCTGATGAATTCTTCTTTCCAGGTAAGATATTTTCATGTCTCTTTTCTGAATTTGGGAAGGCTCGAACTTGATCGTTAGAGTAGATTACGTCTAAGGACTGCTTTACTTTAATTCTGTAGGGATTGTTAGTTGTTTGATTTACATCCTCAGCTCTGGCATGTTTATTTTTCTTTAAATATAAGTGTAACGTTTTAATTTTCATCCAACTTCCTCACATATGTTTTCAAAACACATAATCAATACTCTTCCAAAAAGGCATGCAGATTTGCACCACGAAGCTTTTGAGGCTGAAAGACGTTAGAGAAGATGAACTTCCAAGGATTGTGAATCTCCTCCAAATGCTTAATGATGATACACAAAGGTAGACCATAGCAAATAGATTAAGAGGAATACAACGAAGAGAACGTGTTCCGTGTTAAGCTCATGAAGCAAGGGAAAATGTTACCGTCTATGATGTTACGAGTAATTACATTCACGAATAATCACAGCAGGCCATCTTCTTCCCAAGTTCAGGAAAAATATGGGTCCAAAAGTAAAATTCAGGTCCAGCCATGTGTTCTGGTGTGTAAGTGCCCACGTTCCTAGTGGACGACCTGGGATTCATGGATTTAATTCATGGGTGCTGATCAGATTAGTAACATTAGGAAAGATAGATTTCATGGTATGTTGCAGACAGAGATCATAAGTTAATGGAAATTGTGAGCATACCTTATAGATACGCACCAGGAAATAAACGAAAATATTGCAGTCTATGACACATCTGGTACACTTCTCTAAATACAAAATGAAGTAAGTGATGTGACCTGCATAAGTGGAATTGTCGGACTGCATGAGATGACGTGATCATTGCACATCAGAGGATTGGCTGGGCAACTTCAACTTGGGAGGGACTCCAGGACTTTCTCTGGGGAAAGTCTACACATTTGACCATATCTACAAAAGGTAACAGCTAAAACCCAGGATAAACTTAAAGTAAAGAAACTAGTGTCTAGAGAGAATGTACTAGACATTTAAAAGTTCAAGGATAAAGTTAGAAACCGACAAGAAATCTAGGAAATGGAAAACTATTCTAGCTGGAAAGGGTGAGTCGTCAGACTGGTATGAGATCGCTCTGAAATGCTGTGTGCATGGAAGATGCCGGGACAACTGAGAAGTTTGAGGGTGTTTATGACATCACAGTGAACATGTCACCCAAGATGGCCTCATGTTAATAGTCCGAGGATTGTCTTAGGCTACTGATACTCAAGGGAGAGATACCCAGAAGAGAATTGAAAAACAGACACCAGGCACTAAAACTTGAAGAGATAGAATAGACGCTGATTAAAGGGATAAGAAAGAAGTCATTGTGAAGATACAATAATAGCGGGACAATCACTGAGTGGAGACCACTGTGATCTACTCAAGTATAGGGGGAGGCCATGGAGATTCAAGCTTGAAACTTGATTTGAAACCAGAGGCTGGACTTGGCTCTTATCAGGCCTACATTTTCCTTCTGCGTTAATCATCATCCAAAATCAAGAGTGATCTCCTGAGGACATTGTAGAGAATGATTGATGCTTCCTTTCCTATGCCACTAGCATTCATTGAAGAGAAGTATCACTTTCCATAGCTCTGGCATTATGGAGCTCCAAAGGGCACATGCTAATGTGTCACAAGATCTCTCTTTGAACCCTTGAAGGAATGGACCCCGTCATGCTTTGCGTATGTCTCATTGTTTGGCAGGGCTTCAGAAATGTGCCGAGAAGCACCCTTTTCCAGAGGGCTTCGTTGCTTTGTGAGGGCCACCGTAACAGGCTAGTGTGCTCAGTTTGGCTCCAATGAAGTTCTATCCCCGTATCTCTTGGAGTAGAATGATTATTGATGACGTGTATTGACACCATATGTAAATAGGTTGGCTGAAAATTAGAACATTACAATTATCTTTATAGAAAAATAAACTTGCCAGAGCTGAGGATGTAAATCAAACAAATAACCCACCCTATAGAAATAAAGTAAGCCAGTATCTAGACGTAATCTAGAGGAACGTTCAAGGATGGGGGTCAAGATTGAAACTTCCCAAATCCAGAAATGAGACAGAAAAGTATCTTATTTGGAGTGGAATTCAGCAGTTTTGCCGAATTTGTTTCGGATACATTATGTTCATGAAGGAGGTTGCCATGCCTACCTAGAATTTGGAGTTTAAGATCTCAGAATGTCAGACCAACCAAGATGAACACGTGTTCTCAGTGTTCATCTTCACCAAGGCTAGCATGGCAAAGATGGCTACACGGGACCATGTAAATTCAAAGACAACATGCAACAATGAAAAGCACTCACACGTAGGTCTATAGAACATAGGGTGGTTAAAGAAATAGAAAATTGATACCTTGGGATGAAGGACAACCGACTGACAAGCATACCAAAGGGGGAAAACTGAGAACGACCATGATGATTATACTATGGAAAAACAAAATGTGCTCAGAAAAGGGAATGCAAACACAAATAACACCTGAATAATCCACAACAAAAGATGTCAGACTTAAGACAGACTCTGCTTGAACTTTTGAAAGTCAGAATGTCACAAACCAAAAAGCTGCAGTGAGGTAAAACCTGGGCTACCTTGAAAGGGTGAGTCTGAGATTGCTCCAAACCTCCTCTGAAACTGTGTGTCCATGATGCTTGCCTGGACAGCAGAGACACAATTATGACAAATTCTCTGACATCACAGTTGAGCAAAAATACAAACCGTCTACATCAACTCAGTGCCAGAATTGGGCTGAAGTAGCCTAAGTCACATTCCACACAACTGCAGGTTGCAAGGGAACTTGAAAGGGGTCGGGCAGTGGAGAACTGGGGAAGTCCGCGGGTTCTGGGTCGGCAGTCTGCACTTGGCTGGGTGGAATCCTGGGGGCAGACCTCCTCACCGCTGGTCCAGCCATTTTGAGGCAGGCGTGGGAGGGAGTGTAGATGCAGATGAGAAGCGACGTGAGACAGGGCCACTCTTCCTCAGCAAATACAGGAGCATTTCCAGCAGATGTGAGCCCAGCGATAAACCTCAGTCAAAAGGAAACAAATTAAAAGTTGCAATCAATATGAAAATTGAACCTCAAAAAAAATGCCAGTAAGAATAATAAGATACCTACGAAAAACCTCACCCCAACAGGTGAAAGCTCTGTAAAGCGATAACTAGCAAACCTTTGCAGAAGAAAAATGGGAGAAGACACAAGGAAGCGGAAGGATATTGCATGCTCCTGAAATGGAAGAATTAACACACTGGAAACCTCCACACCAGCTAAAGCAATGAAATCCCAGTCAAAGTTGCAGCTATATTTCTCACAGAGATAGAAGCGAGCATCCTAAAGTTTACATCCAGCAACAAAAGGCCCCAAATAACCAAAGGAATCCTGAGGAAAAAGAACAAAGCTCAATGTATCACATTTTCTGATTTGAATATAGAGGACGAAGAACTAGGAATGGAAACGGCACAGGCTGGGATGCAAAACAGACACTCAGAACCATGGAACAGAATCAAGAGCCCAGAGGTATACGCACACATATATGGACAGCCCATTTTTGACCACGGCGCCAAGAGGAGACAGGGGAGAAAGGAAAGTCTCTACAATAAATGGTGCTGGGAAGACTGCAGAGCCTCACCTAAGACAAGGAGAATAGACCACGGTGTTACACCAGGCACAAACACCAACTCAAAATGGATTAAAGTCTTGAATGTAAGACTGGAAACCATGAGACTTCTGGAAGAAAACGCTGGCAGCTTGCTCTTTGTCATCTGTCTTAGCCTACTATTTGGAGGAAGTCTTTCTGTCTGGGCAAGGGCAATAAAGGAAACAAGAGACAAAGGGGACTACATCAAACGCAAAAGCTTCTGCCCAGCCAAGGAAACCATCGACTCAATGCAAAGACAGTACAATCACTGGGAGAGGATGTTTGAAAACCACACATCGGTGGACGGGTGAATAGCCAAAGGATGCAGTGAACTCATATGGGTCCACAAGAGAAAAAAAAATAAGCCCATTAAAACCTGGGCAGTAGGTGGAAACAGAGATTTCGCCCAAGAAGAGTTAGAGATGGTCAACAGGTGTATGAAAACATGTTCATCATCATTAAGACTCAGGGCAGTTGAAATCCAAACGGCAGTGAGATATCAGCTCAATGTGGTCAGAATGACTATAGGTAAAAAGTCAGGAAACAAGTGTCAGAGAGGAGCTGCAGAGATGGGAAGACTCCTACAGTGCTGCTGTGAGTGTAAGCTGGTGCAGCCACGACGCAAATCAGTGTGGAATTGCCTCAGACATGTCAGAATCCATCTACTATATGATCCAGCTATTATTCAGTGGCGTGTTTATCCAAAGATCTTGGAAAAAGTCGTGCACCGATATATGTGCACCCCTGTGTTCACACTGGCCTTACTCCCGTTATCCAAGACTTGGAAGCCGCCCTGATGCCCATCAAGGCAGAAGGACGAATAGAGAAAGAAGATTGGAGAAGGAAGCTGGGCTTTATGAACACAATGGCATATCTCTGAGCCATAACAAAAGAGAGAATCCAGCCATTAGTGACCATAAGGATGGCTCTTGAGGGTTTCATTGGAAGTGAAACAGCTCGCAGGGAGAAACTCAAATACCGTAGGAGCTCACTTACAAGGAGAAGAGACAAACAAGGACCAACAAACTGCAAAGCTTTGCAGAAAGAAATTAAAGAAGACACAAGGAAACGGAAGTCTATTCCAAGCTCTTCGAATGGAAGAATGAACACACTTGAAACGTCCGTACTGGATAAAGCAATCTCTGGATTCCACGCAAGCCCCGTCAAAGTTTCAGCAATCTTTCCCACAGAAATAGAAGAGAGAATCCTAAAGTTTCTATCCAGCAACCAAGGAGCAGGAACGGCCAAAGGAACCCTGAGGAAAACAAACAAGGCAGCACATACCACATTTTCGAATTTCCACATATAGGACGAACTGCTAGGTACCGAAACGGCAAAGGCTGGCCAGAAAAAGAGGCACACAGACACAAGGAACAGAATCGAGAGCCCAGAGGTCAACTCCCACATATATGGACAGCCCATTGTAGACCAAGGAGTCAAGAGGAGACAGCAGAGAAAGGAGAGTCTCGACAAGAAATGGTGCTGGGAAGACTGCACAGCCACATGTAACACAATGAGCGTAGACCATAATGTTACACCAGCCACACACACCACCTGGAAATGGATTAAGGCCTTGAATGGAAGACTTGAAACGGTGCAACTTCTAAGAGAAAACGCAAGCAGCTTGCTATTTGCCATCTGGCTTAGCCGATTATTTGGAAGAAGCGTGTGTGACTGGGCAAGGGAAACAAAGGAAACAAGAAACAAGCGGGAGTCCATTCAATGCAGAAGCTTCTGCCCAGCCAACGACTCCATCGACTCAATGCAAAGACAGCACAACAACTGCGAGTGGATGTTTGCAAACCACACATCGGAGAAGGGGTGATTAGCCAAAATATCCAATGAACTCATATGCCTCCACAGTGAAAAAACAACGATCCCCATAAATCTGGGCAAAAGATGGAAACAGATATTTCTCCCAGGAAGATAGAAAGATGGACAACAGGCTGTATGAAAACATGTTCTTCTTCATTAATTCTTTGGCAATGCAAATACGAACGGCAATGAGACAGCAGCTCACTGTGGTCAGAATGGCTATAGGGATGAAGACAGGGAACAACAAGTCTCGGAGAGGAGGTGGAGAGAAGGGAAGCCTCCTGCATTGCTGGGAGGAGTGTAATCAGGTGCAGCCACTACCCAAAGTGCAGTGGAATTGCCTTAGAATTTTCAGAATCCATCTACCATATGATCCAGCTATTCCTCTGTGGCATATATATCCAAAGAACTTGGAAACACTAATGCTCAGAGATCCATGCAGCACTGTGTTCACCACAGCGTTACTCCCAATATCCAAGACTTGGAAGCCTACGTGGTGCCCATCAAGTGACGAATGGAGACGGAAGACGATCTATAGCCACACAATGGCCAATCTTCAGACTGTATAGATGTGGCCATCTTGGGTGACATGTTCATAAACACCCTCAGAATTCTAAGTTGTCCTGACAACCTCCATGCACACAGTGTTTCAGAGCCATCGCATACCAGTCTGACAACTCCCCATTTCCAGGTAGGATAGTTTTCCTTTGTCTGGATTTCTTGTCGGTTTCTAACTTTCTCCTCGAACTTTGAAAGGTCTACTACATTCCCTCTACACACCAGTCTCTTTCCGTTACGATTATCAAAGATTTTATCTCTTATCTTGTGTGGATATGGTGAAATGGGTGGACTTTCCCCAGAGAAAGTCATGGACTCCCTCCCAAGTTGAAGTTGCCCAGGCAATCCCCTGATGCACACTTATCATGTCATCTCCTAGCAGTCTGACAATTCCACCAGGCAAGTCACATGTTTCCTTCCTTTGTCATTTGGGAAAGTGTACCTGATGCGTTCATAGATTGTAATATTCTCATGGTTCTTTTTCTGGTGCGTATTGCTCAGTTTCCCTCACCATTTCTACTTCATGATCTCTGTGCCCACCAGACCGTGAAATCTGCATTTCCTAATGCTAGTAATCTGATCCACAACCGTGTTGCTATCCTGTGAAGGTCAGGCTGCCCAAGCAGAACGTGGGCACTTACCTGCTACATCACAGGTCCGCCAATGAATTGGACTTCTGGACCAACCTTTGGCCTGAACTTGGGAGGATGTTGGCCAGCAACGATCATTCGTGAAAGGAATCAGTAGTAACATGAATGACGGTAACATTTACCTTTGGTTGATGAGTTTAGCACGGAACATATTCTCTTGCTAGTATTCCGCTTCATCTCTTTGCTGAGGTCTACCTTTCTGTAGCATCATTAAGCATTTGGAGGTGATTACTAATCCTTGGCAGTTCTTCTCTAATCTCTTTCAGCCCCCAAAGCTTAGGCCGTAAGTCTGCACCGTTTTTTGGAGATTTGATTTTATGTGAATTGATTGCCGTAACCCAGCATTATAACATCCTATAGCTTTTCACATCTACAATCTCATAGATTTAGACTTCTGTGTAGGTTACATCATCTTCACCACTGTAAGCCTAATTACAGGCCCTCACCACACACTTGTGCCTAATCAACTCTTTCTCCCTCAGACCCCCGCATCCATTTCCCTTTGGGAACTACCAATCCCATGTCACGTCCTACCTTTTTGTTGCTCCGTTTTTCCTCTTCTCCTTGTACGTGAGATCCTGTGGTATTCAACCTTATCCCTGGGGCTTGCTTCAGTTCCCCTAAGAACCTCATGAGCCATTCTGGTGGTCGCAAATGGCTGGACTGCATCCATTCCTACAGCTGAGAGCTATACCATCATGTGGCTATAGCCGATCTTCCTTCTCCATTCATCTCTTGATGGTCACCACGGACGCTTCCAAGTCTTGGATATCGGGAGTAAGGCTGTGGTGAACACAGCAGTGCATCGATCTCTGTGCATTAGTGTTTCCATGATGTTTGGATATATACGCCACAGAGGAATAGACGGATCATATGGTAGGTGGATTCTGAATTTCTGAGGCAATTCCACACCACTTTGCATAGTGGCTGCACCGGTTCACATTCCTACCAGCAGTGCAGGAGGCTTCCTTTCTCTCCACCTCCTCTGTGAAACTTATTGTTTCCCGTCTTCATCCTTACAGCCATTCTGACCACTGTGTGTTGCTATCTCATTGCCGTTCAGCATTTGCATTGACCAGAGACTTAATGATGATGAACATGTTTTCATACAGCCTGTTGGCTATCTTCCTATCTTCCTGGGAGAAATGTCTGTTTCCATCTTTTTCCCAGGTTCTATTGGGCTCATTGTTTTTATTCCTGTGAAGACGTATGAGTTCATTGGATCATTTGGCTACTCACCCCTTCTCCGATGTGTGGTTTGCAAAGAGCCTGTCGCAGTTGTTGTGCTGTGTTTGGAATGAGTCCAATGGAGTCATTGGCTGGGCAGAATCTTCTGCATTGGATGGAGTCCCGCTTGTTTTTTGTTTCCTTTGTTGTCTTTGCCCACTGACACATGCTTCTTCCAAATAGGCAGCCAAGACAGATGGCAAAGAGCAAGCTGCCTGGGTTGTCTCCTAGAAGTTGCACGGTTTCAAGTATTCCATTCAAGGCTTTAATCCATTTCGAGGTCGTGTGTATGTCTGGTGTAAGATCATGGTCTACTCTCATTGTGTTACCTGTTGGTGTGCAGTCTTCTCAGCACCGTTTTTTGTGGAGCCTCTCCTTTCTCCACTTTCTCCTCTAGGCTCACTGTTCGAAAATGCACTGTCAGTAGATGTGTTAGTTGACCTGCAGGCTCTCGTTCTGTTGCATGAGTCTGTGTGCCTATTTTGGGGGCCAGGCTGTGCTGTTTCCGTACCTAGGGCTTCGTCCTATATGTTGAAATCAGAAAGTGTGATACTTGCGGCTTTGTTCATTTTCCTGAGGATTCCTCAGGCTATTCCGGGTCCTTTGTTGCTGGATAGAAACTTTAGGATTCTGTCTTGTATTTCTGTGGGAATGATTGTTGCAACTTTGACTGGGACTGCATGCAATCCAGACACTGCTTTATGCGGTATGGACGTTTGAATTGTGTTCGTTCTTCCATTGGAAGAGCACAGAATAGTCTTCCGTTCCCTTGTGTCTTCTGTAATATCTTCGCCCAAACCTTTGCAAGTTTTCTGTTTCCATATCGTTCTGCTGTTTGGCCACGTTTATTCCTAGATATCTTTTTCTTCCTACTGGCATGCTTTCTTTTTTGAGGTTCAGTTTTTCTATTCTTTGCAACTTTCAGTTGGTTTTGTTTTGACAAATGTTTATGGCTGTGCTCACATCTGCTGGCCATGCTGCTGCATTTCCTGAGGAAGAATGGCGATGTCTATCGTCGCTTCCCATCTGCCTCTACACTACCTCAGATGCCTTCCCCAAAATGGCTGGACGAGCGGTGAGTGGCTCACCCCCAGGATTCCACATCTCCGAACCTGGGCTGCTGAACCAGAATGTGCAGACTTCACCACGGCCCCACTGGCTGGCCCTTTTCATGTTCCATTGGCAAGCTGCAGTTGAGTGGATTGTGACTTGAATATGCTACTTGAGTCCAACTCTGACCCTGTGTAGATGAGGCCAGCTTGCTTTTCTGGCCCACTGTGATGTTGGGTGATTTGTCAGAATCGTGTCTCTGCTGTCCAGTCTAGCTTCGTGGATACAGGGTTTCAGAGCCCGCGGGGAGCAGTCTCATAAGTCACCTTTCTCATTTAGGCCAGGTTTGACCTTTGCTGCTGTTTTTGGCGTCGTGACTTTCTCTGACTTTCAAACGTTCAGAGTGTGTCTAATGACTGACGTCTTTCACTGTGGATTAGTCAGCTTTGATTTCTGTTGGCCTCCATATTCCGTGATCCTTTTTTCTTTTCTATAGTTTAATTGTTATGGTCTTGCTGAGATATCTCCGTTCGATTTGCTTATCAGTGCGTTCTCCTTCTTTCCAAGTTAGGAGTTTTGTATGTCTTTAATTACCACAGGTTCTGTAGCCCGACGTGTGAGTCATTTCGTGATTGTTGGGTGTGGTCTTGGAATTTCCATCGGTCACTTGTAGGAATCTTTGCTATCCCGGCCCAGGTGACACTTAGCCCTGAGAACACATGGTCGTCTTGGTAGGTTTGAGATTCTCAGATCAGAAACTCCAGATTCAAGGTTTTCCAGACAACCACCTTCATGGACATTATGTTTTTGAGAGAAATTAGAGAAATCTCATGAATTCCTCCCTCCAGGTAAGTGATTTGTCTGTCTCTTTTCTGGATTTGGGAAGTTTCAAACTTGACCCCTGATCATTGAATGCTCCAACAGATTACGTCTGGATACTGGGCTTTTTATTTCTACATGGTTTCCTACTGGTCTGATTTTCATTCTGAACTTTGGCAGGTGTTTTTTTATTTAAACATAATGGCAATGTTCTAATTTTCAGCAAACCTCATTCCATATGTTGTCAGAACAAGAAATCAATACTGTTTCCATGGCAAGAGGTGAGGGAGAGAATTTCATTGGAGCCCAACTGAGCACTGTAGCCTGGGAAGGCAGCCTTCACACAGGAACGGAGCCCTCTCGAAAAGGGTGCTTTTAAGCACACTTCTACAGCCCTCCAAACCAAAGGACACACCCCAAGCATGACAATCATCCATTCATTTAAGTCTTCACAGAGATGTCTTGGGACACATTAGCATGTACCCAGAGGGACCCCGTGACGCCAGAGCTATGCAAAGGGAGACCTCTCTTCAAAGAATGCTATGGGCCTAGGAAAGAAGGCCTCAATTGTTCTCTTCAATGTCCTCAAGTGATCATTCTTGACTTGGGTTTATGAGTAAGGCAGAAGGAAAATGTAGGTCTGATATGCCCCAAGTCCAGCCTCTTGTTTCAAATCTAGTTGCAAGTTTCGATCAGCACGGCCTCCACATCTACTTGAGTAGATAACAATGTTCTCCTCTCAGTGCTTGCCCCTCTAGTATCCCTTCTTCCCAATGATTCCTTTCTTATCCCTTGAATCAGTGCCTCTTTGATCTCTTCAAGTTTCTGTGTACGGTTTCTGTTTGGAAAAGCTGTTTCTGGATATCTCTCACGTGGGTATCCTAGCCAGGGCAATCCTCGGGCTCTAAACTTGCTGCCATCTTGGGTGACACGTTCACCGAGACGTCATAAACACCCTCAGAATTCTAAGTTGTCCTGAAAACCTCCAGGCACACAGTGTTTCAGAGCCATCTCATATCAGTCTGACGACTCCATCTTTCCAGGTAGGATAGTTTTACTTGTTCTGGATTTCTTGTCAGTTTCTAACTTTCTCATGGAACTTGAAAGGTATGCTACATTCCCTCTACCCACCGGTTCCTTTCCTTTAAGATTATCCCTTGTTCTATATCTTATCGATTGTGTATATGCCCAATTGGGTGGACTTTCCTCAGAGAAAGTCCTGGGGGCCCTCCCAATTGGAAGTTGCCCAGGCAATCCCCTGATGCACAATGATCGTGTGATCTCCTAGCAGTCTAAAAATTCCACTTGGCAGGTCACATGTTTTCCTTCCTTCATCATTTGGGGAAGTGTTCCTGATGCGTTCATAGATTGTCATATACTCATGGTTCTTTTTCTGGTGCATATTGTTAAGGTCTCGTGACAATTTCTCCTTCTTTTTGATCTCTGTGCCCACCATACCTTGAAATCTATATTTCCTAATGCTAGTAATCTGATCCGCACCCCTGATGCTAGCTGGTGAAGCCCGGGCCGCCCAAGTGGAAGGTAGGAACCTGCCTGCTACATCACAGGGCCGGCCCTGAATTGGACTTTTGGACCAACCTTTGACCTGACCTGTGAAGATGTTGGCCTGCTTCTATCATTCGTGAGGGAATCAGTAGTAACATCATGAACGGTAACGTTTTCTGTTGGTTCATGAGTTTAGCACCGATCATGTTCTCTTGGTAGTATTCCTCTTCATCTCTTTGCAAAGGTCTACCTTTCTGTAGCATCATTGAGCATGTTGAGGTGATTACCAATACTTGGAAGTTCATCTTCTCTAAACTCTTTCTGTCTCCAAAGCTTTTGGTTGTAAATCTGCATCTCTTTTGGGAGTTTTGGTTTTATGTGAATTGATTGCCGTAACCCAACATTATAATGACCTATAGCTTTCAGATCTACTTCCACATAGATTTAGACTTCAGAGTAGGTTACATCATCTTCACCAACGTAAGACTAATTACTGTCCCTAACCACACATCTGTGCCTAATCAACACTTTCTCTCTCTGGCCACTGCCCCACTTTCCCTCTGGGAAATGCCAATCCATTGTCATGTGATTCCTGTTTCTTGGTCCGTTCTTGCTCTTCTCCTTGTACGTGAGATCCTGTGGTATTTGACCATACCCCTGGGGCTTCTTTCAGTTCCCCCAATACCCTCAGGAGCCATTCTGGTGGTCACAAATGGCTGGCCTGACTCCGTTCCTATAGCTGAGTGCTATGCCTTTGTGTGGCTATAGCCCATCTTCCTTCTCCATTCATCCCTTGATGGGCACCAGGCAGGCTTCCAAGTCTTGGATATCGGGAATAAGGCCAGGGTAAATAGAGGTGTGCACCGATCTCTGTGTAGGAGTGTTTCCACGTTCTTTGGATAAACACACCACAGAGGAATAGCTGGATCATATGGTCGATGTAATCTGAAATGTCTAAGGCAACTCCTCACCGTTTTGTGTCAAGGCTGCACCTGTTTACACTCCCGCCAGCACTGCAGGGGGCTTCTCTTCTCTCCACCTCCTCTCCGAATCTTATTTCCTGTCTTCATCCTTATAGCCATTCTGACTGCCATGAGCTGCTCTCTCATTGCCTTTCAGATTTGCTCTGACCAGAGACTTAATGATGATGAACATGTTTTCATACAGCCTGTTGGCCATCTTTCTATCTTCCTGGGAGAAATGTCTGTTTCCAGCTTTTGCCCAGATTTTAATGGGGCTTGTTTTTTTTTTTTTTTTTCTTGTGGAGCCGTATGAGTTTATTGGATCTTTTGGCTATTTGCCCCTTCACCAATGTGTGGTTTGCAAACATCCTCTCCCAGTTGTTGTGCTGTCTTTGCATTGAATCAATGATTTCCTTGGCTATGCAAAAGCTTTTGTGTTTGATGTAGTCCCATTTGTTTCTTGTTTCCTTTATTGCCCTTTCCCAGACAGATATGCTTCTTCCAAATATGAGGCTAAGACAAATGACAAAGAGCACCCTACCTACGTTATCTTCCAGAAGTCTCATGGTTTCCAGTATTACATTCTAGACTTTAATCCATTTCGAGTTGATGTTTGTGCCTGGTGTAACACCATGGTCTACTCTCCTTGTCTTACATGAGACTCTGCACTGTTCCCAACACCGTTCATTGTAGAGACTTTCCTTTCTCCACTGTCTCCTCTTGGTGCCGTGATCGAAAATGGGCTGTCCATATATGTGTCCCTATACCTCTGGGCTCTTGATTCTGTTCCATGGTTCTGTTTCTCTGTTTTGCATCCCAGCCTGCGCTTCTTCCATTTCAATTTCTTCGTCCTATATGTTGAAATCAGAAGGTGTGATACATTGATCTTTGTTCTTTTTCCTCAGGATTCCTTTGGCTATTCGGGGTCTTTTGTTGCTGGATGTAAACTTTAGGATGCTCCCTTCTATCTCTGTGAGAAATATTGCTGCAACTTTGACTGGCACTGCATGGAATCAAGAGATTTCTCTATGTGGTGTGGACATTTAAAGTGTGTTAATTCTTCCATTTCAAGAGCATGGAATATCCTTCCGCTTCCTTGTGTCTTCTCCCATTTCTTTCTGCAAAGGTTTGCTAGTTTTCTGTTTACAGAGCTTTCACCTGTTGGGGTGAGGTTATTCCTAGGTACCTTATTCTTCTTACTGGCATCCTTTTTCTTTTTTATTGAGGTTCAATTTTCCTATTCTTTGCAACTTTTAATTTGATTCCTTTTGAAAGAGATTTATCACTGTGCTCACATCTGCTGGAAATGCTCCTGTATTTGATGAGAAAGAGTGGCTCTGTCTAATGTCGCTTCTCATCGGCCTCTACATTACCTCCCTCGCCTGCCCCAGAATGGCTGTACCAGCGGTGAGGAGGTTTACCCCCAGGATTCTACCCTGCCAACTCCTGGCTGCCAACTCAGAGTGCGTGGACTTCCCCAATTCTTTACTGACCAGCCCCATTCATGTTCCCTCAGCAACCTGCATTTGAGGGGAATGTGACTTAAATAGGCTACTTCAGCCCAACTCTGGCACTGAGTATATGTAGCCAGTTTGTATTTTTGGTCAACTGCGATGTCACAGAATTTGTCATAATTGTGTCTCTGCTCTCCCGGCAAGCTTCATGGACACAGGGTTTCATAGGATGTTTGGAGGAGTCTCATACCCACCCTTTCCAGGTAGCCCAGGTTTTACCTCGCTGCAGTTTTTTGGTTTGTGTCACTTTCTGACTTTAAAAGGTTCAAGCAGAGTCTGTCTAAAGTCTGACACCTTTCGTTGTGGATTATTCAGGTGTTATTTGTGTTTCCCTTCCTTCTTTTGAGCCCGTTTTGTTTTTCCATAGCATAATCATCGTGGTCTCTCTCAGATTTCCCCGTTTGGTATGCTTGTCAGCCAGTTCTCCTTCATCCCAAGGTATCAATTTTCTATTTCTTTAACCACCCTATGTTCTATAGGCCTAGGTGTGAGTGTTTTTCATTGTTGGTTGTTGTCTTTGAATTTACATTGGTCACTTGTAGCAATCTTTACCATGCTAGCCTTGGTCAAAATGAGCACTGTGAACACGTGTTCATCTTGGTTGGTCTGACGTTCTGACATCTTAAACTCCAAATTCTAGCTTGTCATGTTAACCTTCTTCATGAACATAATGTACCTGAGACAAATTAGACAGATGTGATGAATTCCGTCCAGGTAAGATACTTTTCTGTCTCATTCCTGGATTTGGGAAGTTTCGATCTTGACCCCCGATCCTTGAATGTTCCAGTAGATTATGTCTAGATACTGGCTTACTGTATTTCTATAAGGTGTGTTATTTGTTTGATTTACAACCTCATGTTTATTTTTCTATAAAGATAATTGTAATGTTCTAATTTGCAGACAAGCTTCTTTCACATGATGTCAATACACGTCATCAGTAATCATTCTACTCCAAGAGATGGGAGAGAGTATTTCATTGGAGCCAAACTGAGCACACTAGCCTGGTAGGGGAGCCCTCACAAAGCAATGAAGCCCTCTGGAAAAGGGTGATTCTCAGCACACTTCTGGAGCCCTGCCAAACAATGCGACATACCTGGAGCATGACGGGGTTCTAGTCCTTCAAGGGTTCAAAGAGATGTATTGTGACACATTAGCATGTACCCAGTGGGCCTCCGTAAAGCCAGAGCTATGGAAAGTGAGACTTCTCTTCAATGAGTGCTAGGGGCATAGGAAGGGAAGCATAGATCCTTCTCTACAATGTCCTCAGGAGATCCTTCTTGATTTGGGATTATGATTAAGGCAGAAGGACAACGTAGGTCTGATAAGACCCAAGTCCAGCCTCTGGTTTCAAATCAAGTTGCAAGCTTCAATCAGCACGGCCTCCACATCTACTTGAGTAGATAACAATGTTCTCCACTCAGTGCTTGTCTCTCTGTTATTTATTGCTTCTCCACAATGACTTCTTTCTTATCCCTTTAATCAGCGGCAATTCTAACTCTTCAAGTTTCAGTGCTGGTTTCTGTTTTTAAATTCTTTTCTGGGTATCTCTCACTTGAGTATCATAGCCTAGGACAATCCTCAGACTATAAAGATGAGGCCATCTTGAGTGACATGTTCACTGTGATGTCATAAACACCCTCAAACTTCTCCGTTGTCCCGGTGTCTTCCATGCACACAGTATTTCAGAGCCATCTGACACCAGTCTGATAGTTTTCCATTTCCTGGATTTCTTGTCTGTTTATAACTATCTTGGGACTTTTAAATGTCTACTACATTCTCTCTAGACACTGAATTCTTTACTTTAAGTTTATCCTTGGTTTTATCTGTCACATTTTGTGGATATGGCCAAATATGTAGACTTTCCCCAGAAAAAGTCCACGAGTCCCTCCCAAGTTGAAGTTGCCCAGCCAATCCTCTGATGTTCAATGATCGTGTCATCTTGTGCAGTCCGACAATTCCACCTGTGCAAGTCACATCACTTCCTCCATTCTGTATTTGAGAAGTCTACCAGATGCGTCATAGATTGCAATATATTCATGTTGTTTTCCTGGTGCATATGGATAAGGTATGCTCACAATTTCCACTTGTGTATAATCTCTGCCCTCACCATACCATGAAATCTATCTCTCCTGATGTTACTAATCTGATCAGCACCCGTGATGCGAATCCATGAGTCCCAGGCCACAGACTAGGAACGTGGGCTCTTACACACCAGAACACATGACTGGCCCTGAATTTTACTTTTGGACCAATCTTTTGCCTGAACTTGGGAAGAAGCTGGCCTGCTGTGATTATTCGTGAAGGTAATGAGTAGTAACCCCACAGAAGGTAACATTTTCCCTTGGTTCATGAGTTTAGCATGGAACACGTTGTCTTTGTAGTATTCTTCTTAATATATTTCCAATGGTCTACCTGTCTGTAGCATCATTAAGCATTTGGAGGAGATTCACAATCCTTGAAAGTTTATCTTCTCTAATCTCTTTCAGCCTCAAAAGCTTTATGCCGTGAATCTGCACAGCTTTTTGGATTTTTTCTTTCCCTCTGGGAACCACCAATCCAAAGTGAAGGCTGCCATCAAAGCTAAAATGCTCCATTTGGCCCCAATGAAATTCTTTCCCCCTGTCTCTTGTCATAGAAGAGTATTGATTATGTGGTTTGCCACCGTATGTGAGGAAGTTGGCTGAATATTAGAACATTACACTTATATTTAACGAAAAATAAACATGCCAGAGCTGAGGATGTAAACCAAACAACTAGCAAACCCTACAGAAATAAAGTAAACCAGTATCTAGACGTAATCTACTGGAACAATGAAGTCAAGGTCTAGCCTACCCAAATTCAGAACAAAAGACATAAAAATATCTTATCTGGAGAGAGGAATTCATCAGATTTGTCTAATTTGTCTCGGAAACATTATGTCCATAAGGTGGTTGCCAGGACAAACTAGAATTTGGCGTTTCTGATCTCAAAATGTCAAACCAACCAAGATGACCTCGTGTTCTCAGTGCTCTGTTGGACCTAGGCTAGGATAAACAAGATTCCTTCAAGTGAACGATGGAAATTCAAAGACAAAACCCAACAATCACGAAAGCACTCACATCGGCCTAGAGAACACATGGTGATTAAAGAAATACAAAATTCCTAACTTGGAATGAAGGAGAACACACTGATGAGCATATCTATGGGAGACAGCTGTGAAAGACCATGAGGATTGATGTGGATTAAGGCCGCCCCCACTCGAAAGCCCAAGGTTAGCTGGTGAACATGCAGAACTATATGACCCGTTGAATTTCTTTTGGTATGAATTAGAGGTGCCCCAGTGAGAGAAGCCCAGGTCATGCTCACCTACATGCCTATCTATGGGGTCAGTTTCATATCTAGTGTTATATGACAACACAATATCCAGAACCCATCTGAACTGAAATCATTTAATGACTTTTTACATCATCTTTTCTTTTTCCAGGAAAAATAAGTCACGTAACCATGCCTGAGAAAATTAGTCCTTAACCTCAACTCCGGGCAGCAGCAGGAGCTGTGACTACCCATGGGTCCTTTCCCAATGCAGCAGCAGCAGCAGCTCTTCACTGCCCATGGTTCCTGTCCCCATGCCTGCAGCTCTTCACTGCCCATAGGTCCTGTCCCCATGCTATCCTGTACCATTCTCTAAATAAAAGAGCACCACTGCCAGACCTTGAGGGTCCAAGAAATCTTATTTTCAACTCTTGAGCTTGCCGACCCCACATCATATCTCGTGGCCCATATGGGAATCGTACTTCATTGGTTTGTGAGCTCGAATTCTGGTAAGTGCCCTTTCCTTCCTTGTGCCTCTCTCTTTTTCGAGGATGGATCTAAATTCACTTCTCCATCAGGAACTGTGTTGAATAGCTGTATGAATTCATGTTTGCTGCCCATGGCTACTCTATGGTGCAAATCTGGCATTCAGCTTGAAGAGAATCAGTACCTTAAGCCTAAGAGTGATGTAGAATGAATTAATCCATTCCTTCCTGACCCTATCTCTAATAAATAAATTTTACGTGGGAAAGGGTCAGCCATTTAAGTCATTAGTATGGTTGGCAATCTCCAAGACTCTCATGGAAGGTTTCTATCCCTAAAACTGGATTGGGATACCTCCCATGCACTTGACCATCTGAATGGTGTGAATGTCCCAATCGGGACTTCAGTTCAAGGAAAGTACCAATGTCTAACCTTTGGCTGAGTATTGGAAACCCTTCTTTGGAGAATCACTCCAACACGCAATTTGGTAGAATGACCCCAGCGTGGTGGAAAGTTTTTCACTATTTCTCTCTATCATGTTCTCTCTTAAACTTCTCCTTTTGTCTTGGGGACCACTCACCAGGCACCTATTACTTCCAGGCAGAATACGAAAGATGTTCACCAGGCACCTCTTCCTGCCAGGCATAGCAGGGAAGGTACCCAAGGGATGCAATTCTGGGGGACACCCCCATCACCCCTTGCTATAGGCACCCCACAGTAGGAACAACAGGTAGGATGCTTCCCTAGGTTCAGGGGGGATTTTCAAGGTAATGGACCTGTCTCTTTCATCTTTCTTAGAGTTACAATGGCCAATTTCATCTCCTTTTGAGCTTTGCAACCGGGAAACAAAGAAATCTTTCAAGAGTCAAGTCCTCCAACACTGGGAGCCCCAACTTTGGCTTTCTGGGTCTGATCACCCCAGTGATGCCAAGTAGGGTGCCCCCTGTTGGCGGTTGACTCATTGAGTATTTTAGTCACCTACTGAATTGTCTATGATGTTAGGAGACCTGTGATTTATTCTGTGAACTGTCATGCTAGGGTAGTGTGCCCCAGCATTGGAAGTGTTGTGTGACTTTTATCATGATAACCCTCTGGGAACGGCCATGAGGGTGAGGTCTGGTGTCTTCTTTTAATTTCTTGGTTTTGCTCATCATGTCCTCTGTTGTCACCAAGTCGAGCTTAATTTCAGGCTGGACTTGACCAGAAACTGGACATTCTGTAAAATTAAAAAACTTGAAAATATATTGCAAGGGACTTATCTCTCAACCCGGCTACTGGGAGCCCCAGCCTCCAGCATGTTCCAGGCCTCTGGAGGCACTGCACCCTTGTCCAGTTCAATGTCAGTCCGACACTGGCTTTACTGCCATGGGGAATGATGTAAGCATCCCAAGAGACTCACCACTTAGAGTCATTCTAACTAATTAGAAACACTTTCAATTGTATGGGTATGCCCCAGAAACTTCATCTGGGAGAAAATTTGTGATGTATCTTTGTGCCTTTCTGGTGCAGTTGGACAGGTAGATCAACCTAGAATGTCCTTCATGTTTCAGTCCAGTTTCTGAGAAATAAAGAGCAACCGTCCTTAGAAAATCCTTGCAAGACTGGAAAGACAGCTCTAGAGGCAGTTCGAATTCCACCTACTTCCTTTATGATGAAAAGGATTCTCATTCCCCCTCTGAAGGAACTACTATGTAGCCCATCACTCATTCTTAAGACTGAAAAAAAAAAGGAGGGGAAAGGATAAATGGTCATAAGTGAACCCTTGCAAAAAGTCTACCATCTCGAGGGTCTTCTCCATAAGTATTAGTAAAAAGGCTCAAAACAAAGTGTGGATTCATAACTGGTGAGCTTTATATTATTGTACCAGATTCACTGGAGTAGTTTTTAAAACAATGGTTATACAGTCTCTGTCTATGTGTGTCTATGTGTACATTATACCTGTGATATTTTTACCCATGGATGGTATGGCCAAAATTAAGAGGTTTGTTTAGTTGGCTTAAAGAAAGTGCTTACATAAATTCTAAATGTAGTAGAAATTAACTCAGTGCCTTTCAAAGTTAACGTGATGTGAATTAACCTTTGGTAAATGAAAGCTTGTTAAAGTTTGTTGGTTTGATTGAAAATTATCTTGTCAGAGTTGGTATTTGCATAGGATGCAGGCATTCAGCCTGGGTTATCTAGTCATATAAGTTCACTTTCTTAAATTTGTCAGTAAAATAATAGCTTTAAATGATGACCAGTTTTGTCTAATTCCTCATGAGGTTTTCATAGCTAATCTGAACATGGTTGTTGGAAACAAATGGTTTAAATACATAAAACTCATAAAGGTGAGTACAATAACTTTTATGGTCAGTATACTTGTTGAAACAAAACAGCTTCAAAATTTTTCTGTGTAACAATCTTGACTTTTGCAAAGGTAAGTTAAATGATAAAAGATGAATATGCGGATCATTTTTGGATAGGATGAAACACTGAATCATTATTAATAAACATATCTAAGTTATCTACTTTGGGCTTCTTCTTGAAGAGGCTAAAAGAGTGTGGGTGTATCAAAAAGCATGCCTGTGTTTTATTGTAAAGCTGCATGTTTCTAAAGTTATGAAGTGTTTAGAATGCTGACATAAAAGACAATTCATAATTGCTTACTTTTTAGTGTTTAGTAGATCTGTTAAGGCTTAAAAGTTCTAATTAACTTATGGAATTAAAGCTACAGGAAATTAATAAGGAAAAGAGCTCTGTATTCAGGGAAGTTAAAATGTATGCTTTCAGTAAAAAAGGTATAAAGAATGGAAATATTTTTGTTTGATGGATGAAAAAAGATAAATTTGTCCTAATGTACTAGAAAGGAAAAAAGAAAGAGTTGTTGAGACATTCTGAAAACGAAAAAGAAAGTTGTAGAAGGTTTGTGAAGTAGAAATTCTGAAAAGAGTTTTATGCCTACTCAAGTAGACTAAAGTAAGTTCAATTAAGTGAATGAGTTTGAATGTTCAAAATAAGTAGGTGCAGAAATTCAAATTTGGTTTTCTCTAAAAGGATACTTTTTCTTGAACTTTGGATCTGCTCTTGATAAAGAGGTTATAAAAGCTCTTCCTTTGAGTAAGTCTACCTAAGAGAGAAATGTGTTTTGTGAAAATAATGACTGAGGTCACTCTTAAGATTTTTGACTCTTTCTGTCATCACTTTGAATACATACCTGAGCATTGTTTCACAGTGAGTGTTGTTTCCTATTTGAAGAAGCATTTTAAAAACTTTGGCTATGTTTTGACAAGCTTCTCCCTCAAAAATATTCAAATCCTGAATGAAGTCTTTCTTTTGACCTGGTGGACAGAAGAGAAATTACTCTGAGGATTTTCAGAGGGCCCCTGAGACTTCTCAAAGAAATTTGCTCTCTGTTCCTGTAAGGAGGAAAACATTAAACTAATGAGGCTTATTTTTTCTATTAAATTACATGAGAAACATTGTGAAACAAGTGATAGATATTCTTAGGTGGTATTAGATGTGTAAATGTTATTAATATAGATGTCTTCAAATTATATAGAATTCCTAAGATTCTGATCTGTCCTGGTTATCAGTCATAAGTCCACTTATTATCTGGAAGGGTCATATGTCACAGAAGTATCCAAGTGTCTTTGTCAATTGCCCTTTTGAGTCCTTTGTCCATTTGCAGATAATTGTTGTTTTACTCTGCTGCTTTTTTCTTTTGCAAATATGTTTCATCTTCTGAGATATTCCGGGAAAGGATTCGGACACAGAGCTTCTAAACTACAGGATTCTGATAAACTTTCAGACTGGAAAACTGAGCTGAGTAAGAAACTACAGAATTGTAACAGAAACTAAGCTCCTCGATCTGCTGACAGAAGATTGAGCTCAAGAATTGATTATACAGGACTGTGTGAACTGATGAGGACGATTATAATTTTTTAGGACTTCTGTTTGAAATATTGTTGAGTTTTGATGTGTTGTTTTGTTTTCTCATAATGAAGGAAATCTTTTTCTCTTTTCTCTTATGCTAACCTTGACTTACAGCCATTTGGTGAAATTATACCTTTATGAGCAAAACTGAAACATTTATGTTTTACTCCCTACCATATCCCTAAGGAATTGTCAAACCCTCTGTTACTGAGTACGGTCATTTCGTGGCAATATTTGCATAAGTTCCAAAAGAATCTGTTCTCCTTATAACAGGACACATTGGTTATATTACCAAGGCTTTGACTGGAATGTCATATTTGAAACATACAGGCTCAGATATGACAAGACAGTATTTCAGGAACAAAGATTGGACTTTCTGGAATACAGCCACTCAGAAACACGGGCCCGGTACCTTGTTTATAGAGATTCTGGCAATCTTACCCGTTAAGTAAGGAAGCGTGCTTATCTGGAAAGTGCAAGCAACCTCCGAATACTTTGGGGGACCTGAAAGAGAACTCCACTCAAATCTGTAAGTACTGCAGGCAAAATCTGATGGCAAATCCTTGGCTTGGCTTTTCTGGCCTGTAGAGGCTTTCACAGTTCAATCTATGATTCCTCATAAAAATTTCCAGCAAAGCATACTTTAAAAAGCCTGTATAAACAATTGCTATTCTTGTAGCTGTTACGTAAATAATTGGAGCAAGTTGTATTGAAACTACACTGGACTTGCAAACCTGTTAATCCTGATTTGGCTATCTTTTGAAAAATGAGGGTGATTTAAGAGAGAAAAAATTATGTTTCTGTAGAAGCTATAGTAGGCATTCATGGATATTAGATTCTAGCTGTTTTCATCCAAAAGATTCATCTATTACTAATCATAATGTCTCCTTGTGCTCATCTATGTCTGACACCTGCGAGTTCCATGGCCACAATCAAACATTTTCCTTTAAAACTACTCCCCAAATACTAACTAGATTTGCCTTGACACAGGTGGATCCTAAACAACAAGTTCCAAAGGTAAAGTCCCCAACTTATCAATACACACAGGATGGACCATATGAAATTTGGGATGAATGTATTTGGTTCACTCCTACTAGTGGTCAACTCACTAAAAGGTCACTCTCTGTTGGGAACAAACCAATCACACTTGTGATACATGGCCTAATAACAGCCGACCTACGGGAAAAATTCGCTGTTATATGTGTTCTCATATCATAGTCTTAAAACAGTACTGATTGGTTTGGGACTGACTGGGATAGACAGCCCAGCACGCTTTGGTTAGTCTCTAATGGTGCTCATTGGCTATGCGGCTCCAATTTATGGCCTTTGCTGCCACCTATGTGGATTGCACGATGCACACTAGGCTTTGTCTGGATGCAAGGTAGAACTACATTTACTACATCTCCTCCTGCTATCCTACCCAACCTGCAGCAGCGCTGAACCAGGTCTGTCTTCCACTGGTATGACCATCTTTCCGCAATTTTCCTTCCCTAATTAGTAATCGAAAGTGTCGTCTTGCACATGGAAGTCCTAAACAAATTTATTATGAAGGCATTAAATGATGCACAACATAGCATTGCTCTGCTCAATTTAGAAGTATCCCAAATGTGTAAGGCAGTCCTCCAAATCCAAATGACACTGGATGTCTTGACAGCAGCACAAGGGGGCACCTATGCCACTATAAAAACTGAATGTTGTGTCTATATTCCTGACTACTGTCAAAATATTTCTGGCTTCCTATCCCAACCACCAAATTAAATCCGTGTCTTATCAACCCTAACTCTAAACGATTTGTTGAACTCCAAGTCAGGACCAGGTTTCTGCACTACTTCAATACGTTATACATTGGGTTAAACATACTGCTTGTATTTCTTACTATAGTTTGTTGTCTGTTTCATTGTCTGTCTTTCGCATGTGAGAAATGTTTCACCTCCTGGACCACCTGTCGTCAAATGATTCTCTCATCTCCAGAAGCTCTGTATACCTTGTCAGCCTTGAACTCCACAGGTGAAGCCTTCCAGTTCACTGAACATCCTACCTGTACCTATGACCCCATTTAGGGACAGCTCTGCGACCTTGTACAGCCATAAGTAGTTACAGAAGACTGACCATCGTCCATATCCCCAAACCTCTCCAGTCCAAATGGGTTCAGGGGGTGTTTATGATGTACATTAAGGCTGCCCCAGCTAGGGAAGCACAAGGTGATCTGGCCTACATGCCAAACTATATGAGCAGTTGGAATAGGGCTGACTCAGGGTGAGAAGCTCAGCGCATCCTCAGCTACATGCTGATCTACAGGGCCAGATCCGTATCTAAAGTTATATGACTGCACAATGACCAGACCCCGTCTGCACTGAAATCATTTAAAGACATTTTACCACATCATTTCCTTTTCCAGTAAAAATAAATCATGTACCCATGACTTATAAAACTAGCCCTAACCCTCAACTCAGGGCAGCAGCAGGAGGTTTGACTGCTCATGGGCCCCATCCCCAGGGAACAGCAGCAACTCTTCACTACCCATGGGTCCTGTCCCCATGCTATCCCATACTATTCTCTAAATAAAAGAGCACCAGTGCCAGACCTTCAATGTCCGAGAAATCTTTCATTCGAGTCTTCAGCTCGCTGAGCCCATATCAACAATTATAACATGGAAAACAAAAAACCGTCCCAGAAAATGGAAGACACACAGAAATCACACCTGAATAATCCACAATGAAAGATGTCCGTTTTAGACATTCCCTGAACGTTCGAAAGACAGAGAAAGTCACAAACCCAAAAACTGTAGCAAATGTCAAACCTAGGCTAACTGGTAAGGGTGAGTTATGAGACTGTTAAAATGTGGCTCTGAAAACCTGTGTCAATGAAGTTTGCCGTGATAGCAGAGACACAATTCTGAGAAAGCCTCTGACATCACAGTGGAGAAGAAAAACAAACTGGCCTCGTCTACACAGTGCAAGATTTGTCCCAAATAGCATATTCAACTCACATTCCACATCAAATGCAGGTTTCCAATGGAACATGAAAGGTGCTGGCCAGTGGTGCAGTGGTGAAGTCCACAAATTCTGGGTCGGCACCCAGGGCAGACCATGCAGAATCCTGGAGGTGAACCTCCTCACCGACGGTCCAGATATTCTGGGGCAGGCGTCCAAGGTAGTGTAGAGGCAGATGGGAAGCAACGTCAGACAGCGTTATTCTTGCCCAGCTAATACAGCAGCATCACCAACAGATGTGAGCACAGCCATAAACATCTGCCAAAACAAAAGCAATGAAAAGTTTCAAAGAATAGAAAAACTGAACCTCTGGAAAAAAAACATGCAAGTAAGAAGAATAAGATTTCTAGGAATAAGCTTAGACAAACAGGTGCAAGCTATGGAAACTGAAAACTAGCAAAGCTTTAGGGAAAGAAATTCCAGAAAACACAAAGAAACAGAAGGGTATTCTGTGCTCTAGGAATGTAAGATCTGAAACACCTGAAACGTCCGCAATGGATAAAGCAATCTCTGGGTTGAAGGCAATCCCAGTCAAATTTGCAGCAATCTTTCCCAGAGAAATAGAAGTGAAAATCCTAAAGTCTCTATCCAGCAACAAGGGACCCGGAATACCCAAAGGAATTCTGAGGAGAACGAACAAAGCAGGACGTATCACACTTTGATTTCAACATGTAGGACGAAGCGCTTGGTACCGAACCAGCACAGCCTGGTCCCAAAAACAGGCACAAAGCCCAATGGAACAGGATGGAGAACACAAGGGTCAACTCAGACATATATGGACAGCGCATTTGCAATGAGGAAGGCAAGAGGAGACAGTGGAGAAAGGAGAGTCTCTAAAATAAATGGTGCTGGGAAGACTGCACAGCCATATGTAACAGAATAAGAGTAGATCATGATGTTACACCAGGCACACACACCAACTCGAAATGGATTAAAGCCTTCAACGGAAGTCTTGAAACAGTGAAAATTCTAGGAGAAAATACAGGCAGCTTGCTCTTTGCCATCTGGGGTAGCCGCCTATTTGGAAGAAGCATGTGTGACTGGGCAAGGGCAACAAAGAAAAGAAGAAAGAAGCAGGACTCCATCCAACGTAGAAGCTTTTGTCCAGCTGGGGAAACCGTCCACTCAATGCAAAGACAGCACAACAACAGAGAGAGGATATTTCAAACCACACATCTGAGAAGGGCTGAATAGCCAAAAGACCCAATGACCACACACGTCTCCACAAGAGAAAAAACAAGCCCATTAAAACCTGGGCAGAAGATGGAAACAGAGATTTACCCCAAGAAGACAGAAAGGTGGCCAACAGCTGTATGAGCACATGTTCAACACCATTAAGTATAAGGCCAACGCAAAATCCTCACGGCAATGAGATGACAGCTCCCTGTGTTCAGAATGGCTAAAAGGAACAAAACAGCAAACAACAAGTGTCAGAGAGAAGGTGGAGAGAAGGGAAGAGTCCTGCACCACTGGTGGGAGTGCAAACTGGTGAGGGCACTAGGCATAGCCATGTGAAATTGCCTCAGAAATTTCCAAATCCATCTACCTTATGATCCAGCTATTCCTCTCCAGCGTGTTTATCCAAAGAACTGCGAAACACTAATGCACACAGATCCGTGCCCCACTGTGTTCACCACAGCCTTACTCCCGATATACAAGACTTGGAAGCCGCCCTGGTGCCCATCAAAGGACCAATAGAGAAGGAAGTTGGGCTATATCCACACAAAGGCAAAACACTCAGCTGTAAGAAAGAGTGCAGTCCAGCGATTTGTGACTGCAGAATCACTCCTGAGGGTAGGAGGGGAACTGAAACAAGCCCAAGGGAGAAATCAAATACCATCGCATCTCACTTACAAGGAGAAGATTAAAATAAGGACCAACAAACAGGTAGAACGTGATATGGGATTGGTGGTTCCCAGAGGGAACGGGTGGCAGTGGACGGTGGGAGAAAGAGTTGATTAGGCACAAGTGTGGGGTGTGCGCCTGTAATTAGGCTTACTGTGGGGAAGAAGATGTAGCATACACAGAAGTCTAAATCTATGAGGATGTAAATCTGAAAGCTATAGGATTTTCTAATGCTAGGTTATGAAAATCAATTCACCTAAAATCAAAACTCCATAAAGGCAAGCAGGTTTAAGGGATAAAGTTTGCAGGCTGAAAGAGTTTAGAGATTATGAACTTCAAGGACTGATAATCACCTCGAAATGCTTAATGATGCAACATAGAGGTAGACCATTGCAAAGAGATGAAGAGGAACACTACCAACAGAACATGACCCGTGCTAAACTACTGAGCCAACTGAAAATGTTGCTGTCCACGATGTTACTGCTAATTACCTTTACGAATAATCAATGCAGACCATCTTCCCAAGTTCAAGCCAAAGGTTGGTCCAAAAGTCCAATTAAGGACCAGCGGTCTGGTGTAGTGGGTAAGTGTCCATGTTCCACTTGGGCGGCCTGGGACTGGCAGGCTGGCATCTCAGGTACAGATGCAATTAGGAAATATTGATTTCAAGGTATGGTGCCGACTGAGATCATGAAGAAGTAGAAATTGTGAGGATACCTTATGAATACACACCAGGAAATGAACCATGACAATATTACAATCTATGAACACATCAGGTACACTTCCCCAAATGATGAAGGAAGGAAAACATCTGACCTGCCAAGGTGGAAACACCAGACTGCTATGAGTTGACATGATCATTGCACATCAGAGGATTGCTTGGGTAACTTCAGCTTCGCAGGGACTCCAGGACTTTCTGTGGGGAAAGTCCACACATTTGGCCACATCCACAAAAGATAAGAGATAAATCCCAGGACTATCTTAAAGGAAAGAAACCACTGTCTAGAAGGAATGTAGTAGAACTTTCAAGGTTCGAGGATAAAGTTAGAAACTGACAAGAAGTCCAGAAATAGGAAAAGTATCGCACCTGGAAAGGGGGAGTCGTCAGACTGGTATGGCTCTTAAACACTGTGTGCATGGAGGTTGTCAGGACAACTTAGAATTCTGAGCGTGTTTATGACATCACGGTGACCACGTCACCAAAGTTGGCCATAGGTTTCCAGCTCTAGGATTGACCTGGGTTAGGATATTCAGGTGAGTGGTACACAGAAACAGCTTTTCCAAACTCAAACCGGGCACAGAAACTTGAAGACATCAAAGAGATGCTAATTCAAGGGATGAGAAAGGAATCATTGGGAAGAAGAGACAATAGAGGGTCAAGTACTCAGAGGACAACATTGTCATCTACGGAAGTCTAGGGAGGCCATGCTGATTCAAGCTGGAAATGTGTTCGGAAAAACGAAGCCGGACCCGGGGCTTATCAGACCTACGTTGTCCTTCTGCCTTACCCATAATACAAAGTCAAGACTGATCAAATGAGGACATTGAAAAGAAGAATCGAGGCCTCCTTTCCTAGGCCCCTAGCATTCTTGAAGAGAATTCTCACTTTCCACAGCCCTCAAGTCACGGGGGCCCACTGGGCATATGCCAATATTTCACAAGAGAGCTCATTGATGCCCTGAAGGAATGGACCCCTGCCATGCTTGGGTATGTCTCTTGGTTTGGAAGGGCTCTAGAAGTGTGCTGAAAAGTACCCTTTTGCAGAGGCCTTCCATCCTTTGTGAAGGCTGGCCTCCCAGGTTACAGGACTCAGTGGGATCAGTGAGATTCTCTCCCCATATATCTTACCGTAGATGGAGTATTGATTATGTGTTTTGAAACCACACATAGAAAGGATGGCAGAAAATTAGAACATTACTATTATACTTAAAGGAAAACAAACGTGCCACAGCTGAGGATGTAAATCAAACAAATAACAAACCTTGCAGAAATAAAGTAAGCCAGTATCTAGATGTAATCTAGTGGAAAGTTCAAGTATCAGTGGTCAAGCTCGAAACTTCCCAAATCCAGAAAAGGGACAGAAGGTCTCTCACCTGCAGAGAGGAATTCATCAGATTCATCTAATTTGTGTCGGAACCATTGGGCCCATGAAAGTGGTTGCCACGATAAGCTCGAACCTGGAGTTTATCATCTCACAATGTCAAACGAACCAAGATGACCACGTGTAGTCAGTGCTCAGTTGGATCTAGGCTGGGATAGCAAAGATACCCTCAAGTGAACGATGAAAATTCCAGGACAACACCCAACAATCACGAAAGGACTCACACCTTGGCCTACAGAATATATGGTGATTAAAGAAATGCAAAATTCCTAAAATGGAGTAGAGGAGAACGCACTGAGAAGCATGTCAAAGGACAAGCTCATAAAGAACATGACGATTAGACCATGGAAAAGAAAACAGGGTCCCATAAAATGGAAGGCCAACAGAAATCACACCTCAATAATCCACAGTGAAAGATGTCAGTCTTTAGACAGACTCTGCTTGAACGATTGAAAGTCCGGGAAAGTCACAACCCCAAAACTGCAGGGAAGGTCTAACCAGGCCTAACTGGGAAGGGTGAGTTATGAGACTGCTCCACGCGTGCTCTGAAACCCTGTGTCCAGCATGCTAGACTGGACAGCAGAGACACGATTCTGAAAAATCCTCCGACATCACAGTGGGCCAGAGAAACAACCTGGCCTCATCTACACAGGGCCAGAGTGGGGTTCAAGTAGCATATTCAGGTCACATTCCACTCAACCGCAGGTTGCCAATGCAGCACGAAAGGGTCCAGCCAGTGGGCCAGCGGTGAAGTCCACCTGTTCTGGGTCGGCAGGCCTGGGTCGGCCGTGTGGAATCCTGGGGGTGAGCCTCCTCAACGCTCGTCCAGCCATTCTGGATCAGGCGTGGGAGCTAGTGTAGAGGCAGATGGGAAGCGATGTTAGACAGCGCAACTCTTCCTCGGTAAAGAGAGCAGCACGGCCAGCAGATTTGAGCACAGCCATAAACTTTGCCAAACAAAACCGATTAAAAGTTGCAAAGAATAGAAAAGCTGAACCTCAAAAAAAACCCATGCCAGTGAGAAGAAAATGATACCTGTGAATAACCTTGGACAAACAGGAGAAAGCGATCGAAACCAAAAACTAGCAAAGTTTTGGGGAAAGAAATTCCACAAGACACAAGGAAACGCAAGGGTATTCCGTGCCCTTCGAATGCAACAACGGACACACTTGAAACGTCCATACGGCATAAAGCTCAAGTAAAAATGGGAAGCAATTGGATATATTGGACTATATGAGGAAGCCATTTGGTATAAACCTAATTCGGCCTGATTTTGTTTTTTCCAAAAGGGCCTGACTATGGCTATTTAGCACGCATTGCATATCTGCTTAGACATTTCCTATGGCCCTTGAGATAAAGGTGCAACTTCCCCCCACATTAGCATTTCTTTAGGGATAAGCATTTCTCCCTAGGCTAGGAACTGATTGCTGCACTCACCTTTGACCACCCAGCTCACCTGTGACCAGTCAGCTATAGACAACAGACTGCCACCCTACTGTGTTCACTGAGACAGAAGACCTACCTGCTATTTCCATCAATCGCTGTGCCAACAGAGCAGTCTTGCGACTATTGTAAATGGGACATTTCAATCCTATGTGAAACATCCTCTATGAGGGGAATACAACCAGTCTGTGCACCCCACTTCTCTGATGCTCTTTCTTCCTTTGGGTAGAAAGGCCCTGGGTTATAATCCTCAGATTGAAGCTCAGAATAAACTCCCCCAAATTTTCATTTACAGATTGGTTACAGATTATTTTTGTCGACAAAGCAATGTCTGGATTCCATGGAGTCCCAGTCAGAGTTGCAGCAATCTTTCCCACAGAAATAGAAGAGAGAATCCTAAAGTTTCTATCCAGCAACAAAGGACCCTGAATAGCAAAAGGAATCCTGGGGGAAATGAACAAAGCAGCAATTATCACACTTTCTTACTTCCACATATAGGACAAAGAGCTAGGTACTAAAACAGCACAGCCTGGCCAGCAAAGGAGGCACACAGATGCATGGAACAGAATTGAGAGCCCAGAAATCAACTCAGAAATCTATGGACAGCCCATTTTCGACCAGGGAGCCAAGAGGAGAAAGCGGAGAAAAGAGACTCTAGACAGGAAATGGTGCTGGAAAGACTGCACAGCCAGATGTAACACAATGAGATTAGACCGTGATGTTACACCAGGCACACACACCACCTCGAAATGGATTAAAGCCTTGAATGGAAGACTTGAAACCGTGACACTTCGAGGAGAAAATGCAGGCAGCTTGCTCTTTGCCATCTGGCTTGGCCGCCTATTTGGAAGAAGCATGTGTGACTGGGCAAGGGCAACAAAGGAAACAAGAAACAAGCGGGACTCCATCCAACACAGAAGCTTCTGCCCAGCCAATGACACCATCGACTCAGTGCAAAGACGTCACAACAACTGCGACAGCAGGTTTGCAAACCACACATCGGAGAAGGGGTGAATAGCCAAAGATGCAGTGGAGTCATATGTCTCCAGAGGAGAAAAATCAACGAGCCAAATAAATCCTGGGCAAAAGATGGAAACAGACAGCTCTCCCAGGAAGATAGAAAGATGGACAACAGGCGGTATGAAAACATGCTCATCATCATTAAGTCTCTGCTCAATGCAAATACGAACGGCACCGAGATAGCAGCTCACAGTGGTCAGAATGGCTATAAGGATGAAGACAGGAACCAACAAGTTTCAGAGAGGAGGTGGAGAGAAGGGAAGCCTCCTGCACTGCTGGTGGGAGTGTAAACTGGTGCAGACACTAAGAGAAGTGGTGTGGAATCGCCTCAGAATTTTCAGAATCCATCTACCACATGATCAAGGTACTCCTCTGGGGCATATATATCCAAAGAACTTGCAAACGCTAATGCACAGAGATCCGTGCACCACTGTGCTCACCAAAGCCTTACTCCCGATATTGAAGACAGGGAAGCCTCCCTGGTGCCCATCAAGGGACAAGAAAGATGGGCTATAGCCACACAACGGCATAGCACTCAGCTGCAGGAACAGAAGCATTCCAGCCATTTGTGACCAACAGAATGGCTCCTGAGGGATTTAGGGGAATGGAAACAAGCCCCAGAGGGAAGGTCAGATACCATAGGGTCTCACTTACAAGGAGAAGAGGAAAAAAAGGACCAAGAAACAGGTAGCACGTGACATGGGATTTCTGGTTCCCAGAGGGAAATGTGGCGGGGCCCAGAGGGAGAAATAGTTGATTTGACACAAGTGTGTGGTGAGGGCCTGTAATTAGGCTTACGGTGGTGAAGATGATGTAACGTACACAGAAGTCTAAATCTATGAGGATGTAGATCTGAAACGTATAGGATGTTATAATGCTGGGTTATGGCAAACAATTCACGTAAAATCAAAACTCCCAAAAGACGTTAAGGTTCACGGCTTAAAGCTTTGGAGTCTGTAAGAAATTAGAGAAGATGAACTTCGAAGGATTGGTAATCACCTCAAAATGCTTAATGACGCTACAGAAAGGTAGACCATTGCAAGGAGACGAAGAAGAACACTACCAAGAGAACGTGTTCCATGCTAAACTCGTGAACCAGTGGAAAATGCTACCGTCCATGATGTTACTAACTGCCTTCACGAATGATCGAAGCAGGCCAACATCTTCCCAGGATCAGGCCAAAGGTTTTTCCAAAAGCCCAATTCAGGGTCGGCCCTGTGGTGTAGCAGGTAAGTGCCCAAGTTCTGATTGGGCGGCCTGGGCTTCACCTGCTATCATCATGGTTGCAGATCAGATTGCTAGCATTAGGAAATACAGATTTCACAGTATGGTGGGCACAGAGATCATAAAGAAGTAGAAATTCTGAGGAGGCATTTTCAATACACACCGGAAAATGAACGCTGAGAATATGACAACCTATGAATGCATAAGGTACAATTTCCCAAATGATGAAGGAAGGAAAACATGTGACCTGCCCAGGTGGAATTGTCAGACTCCTAGGAGATGACACGCTCATTGCGCATCACAGAATTGCCTGGGTAAATTCAACTTGGGAGGAGCTCCAGGAATTTCTCTGGGGAAGGTCCACCCGTTTGACCACATCCACAAAAGATAAGGGAGAAAACCGGGGATAATCTTCATGGAAAGAAACCCGTGTCTAGAGGGAATGTTGTAGACCTTGCAAAGTTCGAGGAGAAAGTTAGAAACCGACAAGAAATCCAGAACTGGGAAAACTATCCTACTTGGAAAACGGGAGTAGTCAGACTGGTATGAGATGGCTCTGAAACACTGAGTGCATGGAGGTTGTCAGTACAACTTAGAATTCTGAGGGTGTTTATGATATCACGGTGAACATGTCACCCAAGATGGCCACATGTTTACAGTCCAAGGATTGGCCTAGGCTTGGAGAATCAAGTGAGAGATACCCAGAAACAGCTTTTCCAAACAGAAACCGGGCACAGAAACTTGAATAGACCAAAGAGACGCTGATCCAAGGCATGAGAAAGGAATCATTGTGATGATACCTCATGCTTTCTTCGTTTTCTTCCATTCCAAGAGCACTGAATTCCCTTCCGTTTCCCTGTGTCCTCTGGAATTTCTTTCCCAAAGGTTTGCTATTTCTCGGTTTACATAGCTTTCACCTGTTTTGTGCAGGTTATCCTAGATTACTTGTTTTTCTTTCTAGCATGCTTTTTTGTTTTTTGAGGTTCAGTTTTTCTATCATTTGCAACTTTTAATTGGTTTTGTTTAGGCAGATGTTTACTGCTGTGCTCATATCTGCTGGCAATGCTGCCGTATTTGCTGAGGAAGACTAACGTCGTTTCCCATCTGCCTCTACACTACCTCGGACGCCTGCCCCAGAAAGGCTGCACGAGCGGTGAGGAGGCTCACCCCCAGAATTCCATGCGGCCAACCACACGCTGCCGACACAGAACACGCAGACGTCACCTATGCAACACTGGCTGGCCCCTTTCGTGTTCCATTGGCAACCTGCAGTTGAGTGGAATGGGACTTGAATATGCTACTTGAGCCCAAATCTGGTCCAGTGTAGACGAGGCCAGGCTGTTTTTCCGGTCCACTGGGATTTGTCAGAATTGGGTCTCTGCTGTCCCAGCAAGCATCATGGACACAGGGTTTCAGAGCCAGCTTGGAGCAGTCTGAGAACTCACCCTTCCCAGTTAGCCCAGGTTTGACATTCACTGCAAATTTGGGGGTTGTGAATTTCTCGGACTTTCAAACATTCAAGCAGACTCTTTGTAAACACTGACTTCATTCACTGTGGAGTATTCAGGTGTGATTTCTGTTTGCCTTCCATTTTCTGGGAGCTTGTTTTCTTTCCTTAGTTTAATCGTAGTGGTCTTTCTGATCTCTCTCCCTTCGATATGCTTATCAGTGGGTTCTCCTTCATTCTAGGTTAGGAATTCTGTATTTTTTTAATCACCATATGTTCTGTAGGCCGACGTGTGGGTGCTTTGGTGATTGTTGGATGTTGTCTTTGAATTTCCATCTGTCAGTTGAAGGAATCTTTGCTATCCTAGCTTACGTCCAACTGAGAACTGAGGACATGTGTCCATCTTGGTTCATTTGACATTGTGAGATGAGAAACTCCAGGTTAGACGTTGTCCTGGCAACCACCTTCACGGACACAATGGTTCCGAGACAAATTCGATGAGTCTGATGAATTCCTCTCTCCAGGTGAGAAATCCTTCCGTCTCTTTCCCTGGATTTGGGAAGTTTCGACGTTCAGCCCTGAACCTTGAACGCTCCCCTAGATTACATCTAGATACTGGCTTACTTTATTTCTACAGAGTCTGTTACTGTTTGATTGACATCCTCAGCTCTGGCATGTGTATTTTTCTTTAAATATCATGGTAATGTTCTAGTTTTCAGTCAACCTCCTTCCATATGGTGTCAAAACACAGAATCAGTACTCCTTCTACGACAAGAGATGGGGGAGTTAATTTCATTGGAGCCCAACTGAGCACTGTAGCCTGGGAGGGCAGCCTTCACACAGGAATGAAGCCCTCTGGAAAAGGGTGCTTTTCAGCACACTTCTAGAGCCCTTCCAAACCAAGCTACATACCCCAAGCATGACAGGCGTCCATGCCTTCAAGGCTTCAAAGAGATCTCTTGGGAAACATTATCATGTAGCCAGTGGGCCCCCATGAGGCCAGAGCTATGCAAAGGTAGAGTTCTCTTCAAAGGAAGTTAGGGGCCTACGAAAGGAGTCCTCGATTCTTCTCTTCAACGTCCCCAAGAGATCATTCTGTCCTTTGGATTATGAGTAAGGCAGAAGGACAACGTAGGTCTGATAAGCCCCAAGTCTGGCCTCTTGTTTCAAATCAAGTTCCAAGATTGAATCTGCACGACCTCACCATCTACTTGAGTAGGTGACAATGTTCTCCTCTCTGTGCTTGTCCATCTATTATCGCTTGTTCCCAATGATTCCTTTCTTCTCCCTTGAATCAGAGTCTGTTTGATCCTTTCAAGTTTTTGTTTGGAAAAGCTGTTTCTGGGTATCTCTCACTTGAGTGTCCTAGACTAGGCCAATCCTCGGACTGTAAACATGCGGCCATCTTGGGTGACATGTTCACCGTGATGTCATAAACACCCTCAGATTCTAAGTTGTCCTGACAACCTCAATGCACACAGTGTTTCAGAGCCGTCTCATCCCAATCTGACTAGTCCCCCTTTCCAGGTAGGATAGTTTTCCCTGCTCTGGATTTCTTGTCGGTTTCTCACTTTCTCCAAGGACTTGAAGGGTCTTCTAAGTTCCCTCTAGACACCGGTTTCTTTCCTTTAAGCTTATCCCGGGTTTTATCTCTTATCTTTTGTGGATATGGCCAAATGTGTGGACTTTCCCCAGAGAACGTCCGGGAGGCCCTCTCATGTGGAAGTTGCCCAGGCATTCCCCTGATGCACACTGATCGTGTGATCTCCTAGCAGTCTGATAATTCCACCTTGGCAGGTCACATGTTTTCCTTCCTTCATCATTTGGGGAAGTGTTCCTTATGCGTTCATAGATTGTAATATTCTCCTGGATCTTTTTCTGGTGCGTACTGATAAGGTCTCCTCACCATTTCTACTTCTTTATGATCTCTGTGACCACCAGACCTTGAAATCTGTATTTCCTAATGCTAGTAATCTGATCTGCACGCGTGATGCTAGCCGGTGAAGCCCGGGCCGCCCAAGCGGATGTGGGCACTTACCTGCTACACCACAGCCCGGCCCCAAATTGGGCTTTTGGACGAAGCTTTGGCCTGAATTTGGGAAGATGTTGGCCTGCTTCGATCATTCATGAAGGGAAGCGGTACTAACATCAGGGTCGGTAACATTTGCCATTGATTCATGATTTGGCTCAGATCATGTTCTCTTGGTAGTATTCCTCTTCATCTCTTTGCAAAGGTCTACCTTTCTGTATCATCATTAAGCATTTGGAGGCGATTGCTAATCCTTGGATGTTCATCATCTGTAATGTCTTTCAGCCTCCAAAGCTTAGGGCCGTAAATCTGCACCCCTTTTCGGAGTTTTGATTTTATGTGAATTGATTTCCGTAACCCAGCATTCTAACATCCTATAGCTTTCAAATCTACATCCTCATAGATTTAGACTTCTGTGTAGGCTACATTATCTTCACCAGCGTAAGCCTAATTACAGGCCCTCACCACACACTTGTGCCTAATCAACTCTTTGTCCCTCCGTCCCCCGCCCCCATTTCCCTCTGGGAACTGCCAATCCTATGTCACATGCTACGTGTTTGTTGGTCCCCTTTTCCTCTTCTTCTTGTACGTGAGATCCTGTGGTATTTGACCTTACCCCAGGGCTTCTTTCAGTTCCCCTGATACCCTCAGGAGCCATTCAGGTGGTCAGAAATGGCTGCACTGCATGTGTTCCTACAGCTGAGTGCTATGCCATTGTGTGGCTATAGCCCATCTTCCTTCTCCATTCGTCCCTTGATGGGCACCAGGGAGGCTTCCAAATGTTGTATATTGGGAGTAAGGCTGTGGAGAATACAGCGATGCACGGATCTCTGTGCATTAGTGTTTCCAAGATCTTTGGATATATACGCCACAGAGGAATACCTGGATCATGTGGTAGATGGATTCTGAAAATTCTGAGGCAATTCCACACCACTTTGCGTAGTGGCTGCACCGGTTTACACTCCCACCAGCAGTGCAGGAGGCTTCCCTTCTCTCCACCTCCTCTCTGAAACTTGTTGGTTCCTCTCTTCATCCTTATAGCCATTCTGACCACTGTGAGCTGCTATCTCAGTGCCGTTTGTATTTGCATTGAGCAGAGACTTAATGTTGATGAGCATGTTTTCATACAGCCTGTTGTCCATCTTTCTATCTTCCTGGGAGAGCTGTCTGTTTCCATCTTTTGCCCTGGTTTTATTCTGCTCGCTGTTTCTTTTCCTGTGAAGACGTATGAGTTCATTGGATCTTATGGCTATTCACCCCTTCTCCGATGTGCGGTTTGCAAACATCTGCTGTCAGTTGTTGCACAGTCTTCGCAGTCAGTCGATGGTGTCGTTGGCTGGGCAGAAGCTTCTGCGTTGGATGGAGTCCCGCTTGTTTCTTGTTTCCTTTGTTTCCCTTGCCCGGTCACACATGCTTCTTCCAAACAGGTGGCTAAGCCTGATGGCAAAGAGCAAGCTGCCTGCATTTTCTCCTAGAAGCTGCACGTTTTCAAGTCTTCCGTTCAAGCCTTTAATCCATTTCGAGGTGGTGTGTGTCCCTGGTGTAACATCACGGTCTACTCTCACTGTGTTCCATGTGGCTGTGCTGTCTTCCCAGCACCATTTCTTGTCGAGACTCTCCTTTCTCTGCTGTCTCCTCTTGGCTCCCTGGTCGAAAATGGGCTGTCCATATGTGTGTCAGTTGACCTCTGGGCTGTCGATTCGGTTCCATGGGTCTGTGTGCCTCTTTTGGGCGCCAGGCTGTGCTGTTTCCGTACCTAGCACTTCGTCCTATATCTGCAAATCAGAGAGTGTGATGCCTGCTGCTTTGTCCGTTTTCCTCAGTATTCCTTTGGCTATTCAGTGTCTTTTGTTGCGGGATAGAAACTCTAGGATTCTCTCTTCCGTTTCTGTGGGAAATAGTGCTGCGACTTTGACTGGGACTGCATGGAATCCAGAGATGGCTTTATGTGGTATGGACGCTTCAAGTGTGTTAGTTCTTCCATTCGAAGAACACGGAATAGCCTTCCGTCTCCTTGTGTCTTCTGGACTTTCTTCCCCAGAATCTTTGCTGGATTTCGGTTTCCATAGCTTTCTCCTGTTTGGCCAAGGTTATTGCTAGATATCTTTTACTTCTTACTGGCATGCTTTCTTTTTTGAGGTTCAATTTTTCAATTCTTTGCAACTTTCGATTGGCTTTGTTTTGGCAGAAGTTTACGGCTGCGCTCACATCTGCGGGCAATGCTGCTGTATTTGCTGTGGAAGAGTGGAGCTGTCTAATGTCGCTTCCCATCTACCTCTACACTACCTCACACATCTGCCCCAGAATGGCTGGACGAGCCGTGAGGATGCTCACCCACAGGATTCCATGTTTCCGAGGCCGGGCTCCCAAACCAGAATGCGCGGACTTCACCACTTCCCCACTGGCCTGACCCTTTCGTGTTCCATTGGCAACCTGCAGTTGAGTGGGACGTGACTTGAATATGCTACTTGAGCCCACCTCTGGCCCTGTGTAGATGAGGCCAGCTTCTTTTTCTGGCCCTCTGTGATGTCGGAGGATTTGTCAGAATCGTGTGTCTGCTGTCCTGTCTAGCTTCCTGGATGCAGGCTTTCAGAGCCCGCGTGGAGCAGTCCCATAACTCACCCTTCCCAGTTAGTCCAGGTTTGACCTTCGCTGCAGTTTTTGGCGTTGTGACTTTCTCGGACTTTCAAACGTCCAGTCAGAGTCTGTCTAATGACTGAAGTCTTTCACTGTGGATTATTCAGATGTGATTTCTATTGGCCTTCCATTTTCAGGGATTTGTCTAATCGTTACGGTCTTTCTGACCTATCTCTCTTCGATATGCTTATCAGTCCGTTCTCCTCCATTGCAAGCTATGACTTTTGTATTTCTGTAATCACCATATGTTCTGTATGCCGAGGTCTGAGTCTTTTGGTGATTGTTGTGTGTTGTCTCTGAATTTCCATCGGTCACCTGTAGGAAACTGCTATCCTGGCCGAGGTGACACTGAGCCCTGAGAACACGTGGTCGTCTTGGTTGCTTTGACATTCTGAGATCAGAAACTCCAGATTCGAGGTTGTGCTGGCAACCGCCTTCACGGACATTATGTTTCCGAGACATATTAGAGAAATCTGATGAACTCCGCTCCAGGTAAGATACTTTTCTGTCTCATTTCTGGATTTGGGAAGTTTCGAACTTTACTCCCGATCCTTGAGTGTTCCACTAGATTACGTCTAGATACTGGCTTACTATATTTCTATAGAGTGTTTTACTTGTTCGATTTACATCCTCAGCTCTGGCAGGTTTATTTTTCTATAAACATAATTGTAATGTTCTAATTTTGAGCCAACCTCCTTACATATGCTGTCAATACACGATATTAATAATCATTCTACTTCAAGAGATACGGGGAGAGAATTTCATTGAAGCCAAACCAAGCATACTAGCCTGTTAGGGCAGCCCTCACAAAGCAACGAAGCCGTCTGGAATAGGGTGCTTCTCAGCACAATTCTGGAGCCCTGTCAAACAATGGGACATACACAAAGCATGACGGGGGTCCATTCCTTCAAGTGTTCAAAGAGATATCTTGTGACACATTAGCATGTACCAAATGGGCCTCTGTAATGCCAGAGCCATGGAAAGTGAGACTTCTCTTCAATGAATGCTAGGGGCATAGGAAAGGAAGCATCAATCATTGTCTACGGTGTCCTCAGGAGATCATTCTTAATTTTGGATTATGATTAAGGCAGAAGGATTATGTAGGTCTGATAAGCCCAAAGTCCAGCCTCTGGTTTCAAATCGAGTTTCAAGCTTGCATCAGTATGGCCTCCCCATACACTTGAGTAGATTACAATGCTCTCCACTCACCGCTTGTCCCCCTATTATTGCTTCCTCACAATGACTTCTTTCTTACCCCTTTAATCAGCGTGTATTCTCTCTCTTCAAGTTTCAGTGCCTGGTTTCTGTTTTTAAATTCTCTTCTGGGTATCTCTAACTTGAGTATCGTAGCCTAGGACAATCCTCAGACTATAACCATGAGGCCATCTTGGGTGACATGTTCACTGTGATGTCATAAACTCCCTCAAACTTCTAAGTTGTCCCAGCATCTTCTATGCACATGACTACTCTCCCTTTCCAGCTTGAATAGTTTTCCATTTCCTGAAGTTCTTGTGTGTTTCTAACTTTGTCCTTGAACTTTTAAATGTCTACTACATTCTCTCTAGACATGGTTTCTTTACTTTAAGTTTATCCTGGGTTTAATCTGTTACATTTTGTGAATATGGCCGAATGTGTAGTCTTTCCCCAGTGAAAGTCCTGGAGTCCATCCAAAGTTGAAGTTGCCCACTCAAGCCTCTGATGTGCAATGATCGTGTCATCTCATGCAGTCCGCCAATTCTACCTATGCAGGTCACATCACTTCCTTCAGTCTGTATTTAGGGAAGTGTACGAGATGTGTCATAGATTGCAATATTTTCATGTTTTTTTCCTATTGCCTATCTCTAATGTATGCTCACAATTTCGACTTCTTTGTGATCTCTGTACACACCATACCATGAAATCTATCTTTCCCAACGTTACTAATCTGATCAGCACCAGTGATGCGAATCCATGAATCCCAGGCCACCCAATAGGAATGTGGGCACTTACACTCCTGAACACATGGCTGGCCCTGAATTTTACTTGTGGACCAATATTTTTCCTGAACTTGGGAAGAAGATGTCCTGCTGTGATTATTCGTGAATGTAATTACTCGTAACATCATAGACAGTAACATTTTCCCTTGGTTCATCGGTTTAGCACGGAACACATTCTCCTCATCGTATTCCCCATCATCTATTTGCAATGGTCTACTTTCTGTAGCATCATTAAGCATTTGGAGGAGATTCACAGTCCTTGGAAGTTCATCTTCTCTAATCTCTTTCAGCCTCAAATCCTTTATGCCCCAAATCAGCACGCCTTTTTGGATTTTTTCATTCCCTCTGGGAATCACCAATCCAAAGTGAAGGCTGACATCCAAAGCTAGAATGCTCACTTTGGCACGAGTGAAATTCTCTCCCATCTCTGGCCGTAGATTATTGACTATGTGTTTTGACAGCATATGTGAGGAAGTTGGCTGAAAATTAGAACATTACCCTTATATTTAATGAAAAATAAACATGCCAGAGCTTAGGGTGTAAATCAAACAACTTACAAACCCTACAGAAATAAAGTAAAGCAGTATCTAGATGTAATCTACTAGGAGGACCATGGATCCAGGGTCAAGTTCCAGCCTTCCCAAATTGAGAAAAGAGACATAAAAATATCTTACCTGGAGACAGGAATTCATGAAATTTCTCTAATTTGTCTCAGAAACATTATGTCCATAAGGTGGTTGCCTGGACAACCTAGAATTTGGAGTTTCTGATCTCAGAATGTCAAACCAACCAAGATTACCTCGTGTTCTCAGTGCTCAGTTGGACCTAGGCTAGGATAGCAAAGATTCCTTCAAGTGAACGATGGAAATTCAAAGGCAATGCCCAACAATCATGAAAACACTCACACATCAGCCTAGAGAACATATGGTGATTAAAGAAACACAAAAGTCATAACTTGGAATGAAGGAGAACGGACTGATAAGCGTATCTATGGGAGATAGCTGAGAAAAACAATGACGATTGATGTGGATTAAGGCTGCCCCAGCTCGAAAAGCCCAAGGTTACCTGGCCTACATGTCAAAGCATACGACCCGGTGAATTTTTTTTGGTATGAATTAGAGGTGCCCCAGTGAGAGAAGCCCAGGCGATGCTCACCTACATGCCTATCTATATGGCCAAATTCGTATCTAATGTTATACGACCACACAATAACCAGACTACATCTGTACTGAAGTCATTTAATGGCTTTTTACATCATCTTTTCTTTTTCCAGTAAAAATGTCACGTACCCATGCCTTATAAAATTTGCCCTTACCCTCAACTCAGGGCAGCAGCAGGACATCTGACTGCCCATGGCTCCTTTCCCCATGCAGCAGCAGCAGCTATTCACTGCCCGTGGGTCCAGTTCCCACGCCTGCAGCTCTTCACTACCCATAGGTCCTGTCCCCATGAAGAAACTCTTTACTGCCCCTTGGTCCTCTTCCTATGTTATCCTGTACCATTCTCTAAATAAAAGAGCACCTCTGCCAGGCCTTGAGAGACCAAGAAATCTTTCTTCCGACTCATCAGCTCGCTGACCCACCATCATATATTGTGGCCCCCCTACCGGGAACTTGCTTCATCGGTTTCTGAGCTCAACTTCTGGTAAGTGCCCTTTTCTTCCTTGTGCCTCTCTCTGTTTCGAGGATGAATCTAAATTCACTTCTCCATCAGGAACTGTCTTTGATAGCTGTATGAATCCACGTTTGCTGCCCATGGCTACTCTATGGGGCAAATCATGGCATTCAGCTTGAAGAGAATCAGTACCTTAAGCCTAAGGGCGATGTAGAGTGAATCACTCCATTCCTTCCTGACTCTATCTCTAATATACAAATTTTAGGTGGGCACGGGTCAGCCACTTAAGTCATTAGGATGGTCAGCAATCTGCAAGACTCCCCTGTAAGGTTCCTTTCCTAAGGTTGGATTGGGATACCTCCCATGGCACCTGACCATGCTCTGAACTGTGTGAATGTCCCAATTGGGACTCCAGTTCAAGGAAAGTACCAAAGTCTAACCTTTGGTTGCGTATGGGAAGCCCTTCTCGGAGAATGCCTCCAACACGCAATTGGGTAGAATGTCCCCCAGAGTGGCGGAAAATGCCTCACTAATTTTCTCCATCCTGTTCTCACTTGAACTTCTCCCTTTCTCTTGGGGACCATTCACCAGGCACCTATTACTGCCAGGCAGAATAGGAAAGATGTTCACCAGGCACCTGTAACTTCCAGGCATACCAGGGAAGATATGCAATGGAGGCAATGCTGGGGGACACCCCTATCACCCCTTGTTATAGGAACCCCACAGTAGGAATGACAGGTAGGATGCTGCCCCAGGTTCAGGGGGGATTTTCAAGGTAATGGACCTCTCTCTTTAATCTTTCTTAGAGTTGCAATGGTGTTTTGCGTCTCCATTTGAGCTTTGAAACAGGGAAGCAAAGAAATCTGTCAACAGTCATGGCCTCCACCCCTGGGAGTCCAAACTTGGCATTTCTGGGCCTGATCACCCCAGAAAGCCCAAGTATGGTGCTCTCTCTTGGGGGGTGAGTCATTGAGTGTTTTAGTCACCTACTGAGTTGGCTATGAGGGTGGCAGACCTGTGAGTTATTCTGTGAACTGCCATGCTACAGTAGTGTGCCCAAGCATGGGAACTGTTGAGTGAGTCTTCTCTTGAGAACCCTCTTTGAGCGGCCATGAGGGTGAGGTCTGATGTCTTCATTTCCATTCTTTGTTTTGCTCATCATGTCCTCTGTTTTCACCAAGTCTTGGTTAAGTTCAGGCTGGAATTGACCAGAACCTGGAACTTCTGTAAAATCAGAAAACTTGAAAACATTTTGCAAGGAACTTCATTCTCAACCCGGGTACTGGGAGCCCCGGCCTCCAGCCAGTTCAAGCCCTTTGTATGCATTCCACCCTTCTCCACTTCACTGTCAGTCAGACACTGGCTTTACTGCTGTGGAGAATGAGATAAACGTCCCTTAAGACTCATCACTCAGGGTCATTCTAACTAATTAGAAACACTTTCAATTGTATGGGTTATGCCCCAGAAACTCCAGCTGGTAGAAAATGTGTGATGTTTCTCTCTGCCTTTCTGGTGCTGTTGGACAGGTAGATCAATCTAGAACGTCCTTCAAGTTACAGTCCAGTTTCTGAGAAATCAAGAGCAACCGTCCTTAGAAAATCCTTGCAAGACTGGAAATACAGTTCTAGAGGCAGTTCAGATTCCACCTTGTTCCTTTACCATGAAAAGGATTATCTTCCCCCCTCTCCAGGAACTGCTATCTAGCATATCACTGTTTCTTAAGACTGAAAAAAAAAAGGAGGGGAAAGGATAAATGGCCATAAGTGTGCCCTTGCAAAAAGTCTAGCTTCTTGAGGGTCTTCTCCATAAGTATTAGTAAAAAGGCTCAAAACAAAGTTTTGATTTGTAACTGGTGAGCTCTATATTACTGTACCTGATTCATGGCAGTAATTTTTAAAACAATAGTTGTACAGTCTTTGTGTCTATGTGTCTATGTGTACATCATACGTGTGATATTTTAACCCCTGGATGGTCTGGCCAAAATTAAGATCTCTGTTTAGTTGGCTTAAAGTAAGTGCTTTCTTAAATTCTAAATGTAGTCGAAATTAATAGAGTGACTTTCAAAGTTAACGTGACGTGAATTAACCTTTGGTAAATAAAAGCTTGTTTAACTTTGTTGGTTTCATTGAAAATTGTCTTCTTGTCAGAGTTGTCAGTATTTGCATAGGATGCAGGCATTCAGACTCGGTTTACTAGTCATATAAGTTCATGCTGTCTGTTAAATTTGTCAGCAAAATAATAGCTTTAAATGATGACCAGTTTTGTCTAATGCCTCATGAGGCTTCCGTAGTGATCTGAACATAATTGTTGGAAAGAAATGGTTTACATACATAAAACTCATAAAAGTGAGTACAATAACTTTTATGGTCTGTATATTTGGGGAAAAAAACAGCTTCGAAATCCTTTTTGGTAACAATCTTGAGTTTTGCCAAGTTAAGTTAAATGATAAAAAGATGAATATGCGGGTCACTTTTGGATAGAATGGACCTCTCACACATTATTGTTAAATATATCTGAGTTATCTACTTTTGGCTTCTTAATGAAGAGGCTAAAAGCGTTTGGGTGTATCAAAAAGCATGCCTTGTGTTTTATTGCGAAGTGTCATGTTTCTTAAGTTGTGAAGTCTTTAGAATGCTGATATAAAAGACCTTTCATAATTTTTTACCTTTTTAGTGTTTACTAGGTCCGTTAAGTGTTAAAGGTTCTAACTAACCTATGCAATTAAAGCTACTGGAAATTATTAAGGAAAAGAGCTCTGTATTCAAGGAAGTTAAAATGTATGTTTTCAGTAAAAAAGGTATAAAGAATGGAAATATTTTTGTTTGATGGGTTAAGAAAGATAAATTGCTCCTGATATAGTAGAAAGGAAAAAAGAAAGACTTTGGGACAAGTACTGAAAATGAAAAAGAACTATGTAGAAGGTTTGTGAAGGAGGAATTCTGAAATGAGTTTTATGCCTGGTCAAGTAGACTAAAGTAAGTTCAATTAAGTGAATGAGTTTGAATGTGAAACATAAGTAGGTGCAGAAATTCAAATTTGTTTTTCTCTAAAAGTATACATTTTCTTGAACTTTTGATCTGCTCTTGGTAAAGAGGATGTAAGAGCTGTTCCTTTGAGTAAGTCTACCTAAGAGACAAATCTGTTTTGTGAAAATAATGTCTGAGGTTACTCTTAATATTTTTGACTCTTTCTGTTCTCACTTTGAATGGATACCTGAGCATTGTTTCACACTGAGTGTTGTTTGCTATTTGAACATTTTAAGAACTTTTGATATGTTGTGACAAGCTTCTCCCTCAGAAATATTCAAATCCTGAATGAAGGCGTTCTTTAGACCTGGTAGACAGAAGAATGATTACTCTGAGGATTTTCAGAGGGTCCCTGAGACTTCTCAAAGAAATTTGCTCTCTCGTCCTACAAGGAGGAAAATGCTAAAGTAATTTGGCTTATTTGGTCTATTAAATTAAATGGGAAACATTGTGAAATAAGCGACAATAGACTTTCTTAGCTGGTATTTGATGAGAAAATGTTATTAATATAGACGTCCCAAAATTAGATAGCATTCCTAAAATTCTGATCTGCCCTGGTTGTCAGTTATAAGTTCACTTATTATCTGGCAGTGTTATATGTCACAGAAGTAGTCAAGTTTCTTTGCCAATTGCCCTTTTGAGTTCTTTGTCCATTTGCAGATAGTTGTTGTTTTACTCTGAGGCTTTTTCCTTTTGCAAATATGTTTCAACTTCTGATAAATTCCTGGAAAGGATTCTGACACAAAGAGTCTAAACAACAGGTTTCTGATAAACCTTCAGATTGTAAAACTGAACGGAGTAAGAAATGACAGAATTCTAACAGAAACTATGCTCATCGATCTGCTAACAGAAGATTCAGCTCAAGAATTGATTATACAGGACTGTGTGCACTGATTAGGACGATTACAAATTTTTAGGACTTCCGTTTGAAATATTGTTGAGTTTTGATGTGTTGTTTTGTTTTCTCATAATGAAGGAAATCTTTTTCTCTTTTCTCTTATGCTAACTATAACTTACAGCCATTTGGTGAAATTATACCTTTATGAGCAAAACTGAAACATTTATCTTTTTCTGCCTACCTTATCCCTCCTGAATTTGGAAACCCTTTGTGACTGAGTATGGTCATTTCGTGGCAATATTTGCATAAGATCCATAAGAATCTGTTCTCCTTATAACAGGACACATTGGTTATATGACCAAGGCTTTGACTGGAATGTCATATTTGAAACACATAGTCTCTGACATGACAAGACAGAGTTTCAGGAACAAAGATTGGACTTTCTGGAATACAGCCACTGGGAAACACAGACCTGGTGCCTTGTTTACTGAGATTTTGGCAATCTTACCCAGTAAGTAAGGAAGCTTGCTTATCTGACAGGTGCAAGGAACCTCCGAATATTTGGGGAGACCTCAAAGAGAACACCACTCAAAGCTGTAGGTACTGCAGGCCAAATCTGATGGCAAGTCCTTGGCTTGGCTTTTCTGGCCTCTAGAGGCCTTCACAGTTCAATCCGAGATTCTGCAGGAAAAGATCTAGCGAAGCACATTTAACAAAGCCTGTATGAACAATTACTATTCTTGCTGCTCTTATGTAAATAATTGGAGCAAGTTGTATTGAAACTACACTTGATTTTCAAACCCGTTAATCCTGATTTGACTATCTTTTGTAAAAATGAGAGTGATTTAAGAGAGAAAAAATTATGTTTCTGTAGAACCTATAGTAGTCATTCATGGATATTAGATTCTAGCTCTTTTCTTCTGCAATATTCATCTATTATTAATATTAATGTCTCCTTGTGGCCATCTACCTCTGACACCTGGAAGTTCCCTGGCCACAATCAAACATTTTCCTTCAATACTACTGTCCAAATACTAACTAGATTTGCCTTGTCACACTTGGATCATACAGAACAAGTTCCAAAGGTAATGTCCCCAACTTATTAATACACACAGGATGGACAATACAAAATTTGGGATGAATATATTTGGTTCACTCCTACTAGTCGGCAACTCAGTAAAAGGCCACTTTCTTTTGGGGAAAAAAATCACCCCTGTGATACATGGCCTTATAGGACTCGACCTATGGGAATAAATCCCTGTTAGATGTGTTCTCATATCATAGCCTTAAAAAAAATACTGATTGGTTTCAGACTGACTGGGATACATGGCTCAACACGCATGGTTAGCCCCTAACGGTGCTCAGTGGATACGTGGCTCCAATTTATGACCTTGGCAACCACCTGCATGGATTGGACGATGCACTCTAGGCTTTGTCTGGATGCAAGGTGGAACTATATTTACTATATCTCCTCCTGCTAACCTACCCAACTTGCAACAGCACTTGGCCAGCCTTGTCTTCCATCGGTATGACCAACTTTCCGCAATTTTCTTTCACCAATTGGGAATCGAAAGTGTCGTCTTGCACATGGAAGTCCTAAACAAATTTAGTTTGAAGGCATTAAATGATACACAGCATAGCATTTCGCTGCTGAATTTAGAAGTATCCCAAGTGTGTAAGGCAGTCCTCCAAATCCAAATTGATCTGGATGTCTTGACAGCAGCACAAGGGGGCACCTGTGCCATTATAAAAACTGAATGTTGTGTCTATATTCCTGACTACCATCAAAATATTTCTGGCATGGTATCCCAGCCACCAAATTAAATCCATGTATGACCAACCCTAAATCTAAATGATTGGTTGAACTCCTAGTCAGGACAAGGTTTCTGCACTACTTCAAAACCTTATTCATTGGGTTAAACATACTGCTTGTATTTCTTATGATATTTTGTTGTCTGTTTCATTGTTTGTCTTATGCATGTCAAAAATGTTTCACTTCCTGGACCAGCTCTTGTCAATGACTCTCTCATCTCTAGAGGATCTGTATAACTTGTCAGGCTTGAACTCAATGGGGCAAGCCTTCTGGTCCACTAAACTGCCTAAGTGTACCTATGGCCCCATTTAGGGACAGCTCTACGACCCTGTACAGCCAGAAGTAGTCACAGAAGACTGGCCATCATCCATATCCCCAAAGATTTCCAGTCCAAACAGGTTCAGGGAGGTTTTATGATGTGGATCAGGGCTGCCCGAGCTAGGGAAGCTGAAGGTGACCTGGAATATATGCCAAACTATAGGACCCAGTGGATTTTTTTACGGTATGAATTAGGGCTGCCCCAGGGCAAGAAGCCCAGGGCATTCTCACTTACATCCTGATCTATATGGCCAGATTTGTATCTAAAAATATGACAACACAATGGCCAGACCCCATCTGTTCTAAAATCATTTAAAGACATTTTACATCATTATTTCTTTTTCGAGTAAAAATAAGTCATATACCCATGCCTTATGAAATTAGCCCTAACCCTCCAGTCAGGGCAGCAGCAGGAGCCCTGACTACCCATGGGTCCTGTCCCCAGGCAGCAGCAGCAGTAGCTCTTCACTGCTAATGTGTCCTGTCCCCATGCTATCCTGTACCGTTCTCTCAATAAAAGAACACCAATGCAGGATCTTGAGAGTCCAAGCAATCTTTCATTCGAGTCTTCAGCTCGCTGAGCCCATATCAACGATTGTACCACGGAAAATAATAAACGTTCCCAGAAAATGGAAGCCACACAGAAATCACACATGAATAATACACAAAGAAAGATGTCAGTTTTAGACATACTCTGAACGTTCGAAAGTCAGAGTAAGTCACAATCCCAAAAACCCAAGCGAAAGTCAAACCTAGGGTAACTGGTAAGGGTGAGTTATGAGACTGCTAAAATCAGGATCTGAAAACCTGAGTCTATGAAGTTTGCATGGACAGCAGAGACACAATTCTGACAAATCCTCTGACATCACAGTGGAGAAGAAAAACAAACTGGCCTCATCTACACAGTGCCCGAGTTGGGCTCAAGTAGCATATTCGAGTCCCATTCCACTCAACTGCAGGTTGCCAATGGAACATGAAAGGTGCCGGCCCGTGGTGCAGTGGTGAAGTCTGCACATTCTGGGTCAGCAGCCCGGGACTGTCCATGCGGAATTCTGGGGGTGAACCTCCTCAGCGCTGGTCCAGCCATTCTCGGGGAGGCATGGGAGGTAGTGTAGAGGCAGCTGGGAAGCAAGTCAGACAGCGTCAGTATTCCTCAGCAAATACAGAAACATCGACAGCAGATCTGAGCACAGCCATAAACATCAGCCGAAATAAAACTAATGAAAACTTGAAAAGAACAGAAAAGGTGAACCTCAGGAAAAAAAGAATAAGATCTCTAGAAATAAGCTTAGCCAAACAGGTGCAAGCTATGGAAATCGGAAACTAGCAAAACTTTGGGGAAAGAAATTCCAGAAGACACAAGCAAATGGAAGGGTATTCCATGCTATAGGAATGTAGGAACTAAAATACTTGAAACCTCCATAACGGATAAAGCAATCTCTGGATTCCATACAATCCCAGTCAAAGTTGCAGAATCTTTCCCACAGAAATATAAGAGAGAATACTTAAGTCTCTATCCAGCAACAAGGGACCCTGAATACCCAAAGGAATCCTGAGGAACACAGACAAAGCAGGACATATCACATTTACTGATTTCAACATGTAGTACGAAGTGCTACGTACCGAAATGGCACAGTCTGGTCTCAAAAACAGACACAGAGATCAACGGAAAAGAATGGAGAGCCCAGAGGTCAACTCACACATATATGGACAGCCCATTTGCAATGAGGAAGGCAAGAGGATCAGTGGATAAAGGAGAGTCTCAAGAAGAAAAGGTGCTGGAAAACTGCACAGCCATATGTGACACAATGAGCGTAGACCATGATGTTACATCAGGCTCACACACCACCTCGAATTAGATTAAAGCCTTGAATGGAAGACTTGAAACCGTGAAACTTCCAGTTGAAAACCAGGCACCTTGCTCATGGCCATGTGGCATAGCCACCTATTTGGAAGAAGCATGTGTGACTGGGCAAGGGCAACACACGAAACAAGAAACAAATGGGATTGCATCCAACGCAGAAGCTTTTGCCCAGCCGAGGAAACCATCCACTCAATGCAAAGACAGCACAACAACTGCGAGTGGATGTTTCAAACCACATATCGGAGAAGGACTGAATAGCCAAAAGAGCCAACGACCGCACATACCAACACAAGAGAAAAAACAACAAGCCCATTAAAACCTGGGCAAAAGATGGAAAGAGAGTTTTACCAAATAAGATAGAAAGATGGCCAACAGCTGTATGAACACATGTTCATAATCATTACGTCTAAGGCCAATGCAAATACAAATGGCGATGAGATAACAGCACATTGTGGTCAGAATGCCCATAAGGAACAAGACAGGAAACAACAAGTGTCGGAGAGGAGGTGGAGAGAAGGGAAGCCTCCTGCACCGTTGGTGGGAGTGTAAGCTGGTGCGGGAACTACACAAAGCGGTGTGGAATTTCCGCAGAAATTTCAGAATCCATCTACAATATGATCCAGCTATTCCTCTGCGTCGTATTTATCTGAAGAACTTGGAAACACCAACGCATAGGAATCCCTGCACCGCTGTGCTCACCACAGCCTTAATCCTGATGTCCAGGACTTGGATATCGCCCTGGGGCCCATCAAGGGACGAATGGAGAAGGAAGATTGGCTATAGCCGCACAATGGGATAGCACTCAGCTGCAAGAAAGGGTGCAGTCCAGCCATTTGTCACACCAGAATGGCTCCTGAGGGTATGAGGGGAACTGAAAGAAACCCCAGGGAGAAAGTCAACTACCGTAGCATCTCACTTACAAGGAGAAGAGTAAAATAAGGAGAAACAAACCGGTAGCACATGACAAGGGATTGGTGGTTCCTAGAGAGAATCGGTGGCAGAAGGCAGTGGAAGAAAGAGTTGGTTAGGCACCAGTGTGTGGTATGGGCATGTCATTAGGCTTACGGTGGTGAAGAGGATGTACCATACAAAGAAGTCTAAATCTAGGAGGTTGTAAATCTGAAAGCAATAGGGTGTTATAATGCAGGGTTATGGCAATCAATTCATGTAAAATCAAAACTACAAAAAGGCAAGCAGGGTTATGGCCTAAAGCTTTGGAGGCTGAAAGAGATTAGTGAAGATGAACTTCCAAGCATTGCTAATCACCTCCAAGTGCTTAATAATGCTACAGAAAGGTAGACAGTGGCAAAGAGGTGAAGAACAACTCTACCAAGAGAACATGTTCCGTGCTAAACTCAGGATCCAAAGGAAAAGGTTACCGTCCAAGATGTTACTACTAATTACCTTTACAAATAATCAAAGCAGGCCAACATCTTCCCCAGTTCAGGCAAAATGCTGGTCCAAGAATCCAATTCAGTGCCGGCCCTGTGGTGTACTGGGTAAGTTCCCACATTCCACTTGGGTGGTACAGGCTTCATCGGCGAGCATCACGGGTGTGGATCAGTTTAGTAGCATTAGCAAATATAGATTTACGGTATGGTGCAGACAGACATCCTAAAGAAGTCGAAATTGTGAAGAGACGTTATGAATACACATCAGAGGAAGAACCCTGGGAATATTACAATTTATGAACGCATCAGGAACACCTCCCCAAATGATGAAGGAAGGAAAACATGTGACCTGCCAAGGTAGAAATGGAGATGACACGATCATTATGCATCAGAGGATTGACCAGGAAAATCAATCTCGGGAGGGACTCCAGGGCTTTCTCTGGGGAAAGTCCACCCATTTGGACTCATCCACAAATGATAAGAGATAAAACCCAGGATAATCTGAAAGGAAAGAAACTGGTGTCTAGCGGGATTGTAGTAGACCTTCCAAAGTTCGAGGATAAAGTTATAAACAGACACGGAATCCAGAACAAGGAAAACCATCCAACCTGGAAACGGGAAGTAGTCAGACTGGTATGAGATGGTCGTGAAGAACTGTGTGCATGGAGGTTTTCAGGACAGCTTAGAATTCTGAGGGTGTTTATGACATCACGGTAGACATGTCACTCAAGATGGCCGCAGGTCTCCAGCCCGAGGATTGGCCTAGGCTTGGATACTCAAGTGACAGATACCCAGATACAGCTTTTGCAAACAGAATCTGGGCACAGAAACGTGAAGAGATGCAAGAGACGCTAATTCAATGGATAAGAAAGGAATCATTGGGAAGCAGTGATAACAGAGGGACAAGCACTGAGAGGAGAACATTGCCATCTCCTCAAGTCGATGGGGAGGCCATGCTGATTCAAGCTTGAAACTTGACTTGAAACAAGAGGCCGGACCTTGGGCTTATCAGACCTATGTTGGCCTTCTGCCTTACTCATAATCCAAAGTCAAGAATGATCTCTTGAAGACATTGAAGAGAAGAATAGAGGCCTCGGTCCTAGGTCCCTAGTATTCTGTGAAGAGAAGTCTCACTTTCCATAGCTCTGGCGTCATAGACACCCACTGGGTACATGGTAATGTGTCACTAGGCATCTCGTTGAAGCCTGGAAGGAATGGGCCCCTGTCATGCTTGGGGTATGTCTCTTGGTTTGGAAGGACTCAGGAAGAGTGCGCAAAAGCACCCTTTTGCAGAAAGCTTCGTTACTGTGTGAAGGCTGTCCTCCAAGGCTAGAGTGCTCAGTTGAGATCAATGAGATTCTCTCCCCCATCTCTTGCCATAGAAGGAGTATTGATTAGGTGTTTGACACCGCACATAACGATGTTTGCTGAAACTTAGAACATTACCATTCTATTTAAAGGAATATAAACACGCCACAGCTCAGGAGGTAAATTAAACAAATCACAAAACCTGTGGAAATAAAGTAAGCCAGTATCTAGACGTAATCTAGTGGAGCGTTCAAGGATCAGGTGTGAAGTTCTGAACTTTCCAAATCTAGAAAAGAGACAGAAGGATCTCTCAGCTGGAGAGAGGAATCCATCAGATTCATCTAATTTGTCTCGGAACCATTGTGTCTGGGAAGGTGGTTTCCAGGACAACCTCAAACATGGCGTTTCTGATCTCACAATATCGAACCAACCAAGATGACCACGTTTACTCAGTGCTCAGTTGGGTCTAGGCTAGGATGGCAAAGATTCCTTCAAATGCCCGATGGAAATTCAAAGACAACACCCAACAGTAACGAAAGCACTCACACATCAGCCTACAGAACCTATGGTGATTAAAGAAATACCAAACTCCTAACTTGAAGTGAAGGAGAACACACTGATAAGCATATCGAAGGGAGATAGCTCAGAACCATGACGATTAGACTATGGAAACGAAAGCAAGCTCCCAGAAAATGGAAGGCAAACAGAAATCACACCTCAATAATCCACAGTGATTGACTTCAGTGTTTAGTTAAGGTCTGCTTGAACGTTTAAAATTCGGAGAAAGTCACAACCCCAAAACTTGCATTGAAGGTCAAACCTGTGCTAACTGGGAAGGGTGAGTTCTGAGACTGCTCCACGCGGGCTCTGAAACCCTGTGTCCCTGAAGCCTCATTGGAAAAGGCACACGATTATGACAAATACCCTGACATCACAGTGGTGCAGAAAAAGAAGCTGGTCTCATCTACACAGGGCCAGAGTTGGGCTCAAGTAACATGTTAAAGTACATTCCACTCAACTGCAGGTTGCCAATGGAACATGAAAGGGGCCAGGCAGTGGGGCAGCCGTGAAGTCCCTGCGTTCTGAGTCAGCATCCCAGGGTCGGCCACGTGGAATCCTGGGGGTGAGCCTCCTCACCGCTCATCCAGCTGTTCTGGGCCAGGCGTGGGACCCAGTGTAGAGGCATATGGGAAGCAACGTTATACCGCGCTACTCTTGCTCAGCAAATACAGCAGCATGACCAGCAGATGTGAGCACAGCCATAAACTTCTGTCAAAACAAACCAATTAAATGTTGCTAAGAACAGAAAAAAGGAAAAGCAAAAAAAGCATGCCAGTAAAAATAAAAAAAAATCTAGGAATAACATTGGCCAAACAGGAGAAAGCTATGTCTACCGAAATCTAGCAAAGCTTTGGGAAAAGAAATTCCACAAGACACAAGGAAACGGAAGTCTATTCCATGTTCTTTGAATGGAAGAACGAACACACTTTAAGCATCCATACCACAAAAAGCAATGTCTCCATTCCATGTCGTCCCAGTCAAAGTTGCAGCAATCTTTCCCACAGAAATAGAAGAGAGAATACTAAAGTTTCTATGTGGCAACAAAGGACCCTGAATAGGAAGAGGAATCCTGAGGAAAACGAACAAAGCAGCATGTATCACACTTTCTGATTGCCAAATATAAGACAAAGCGGTAGGTACCGGTACAGCACAGCTTTTCCCCCAAAATAGGCACACAGGCCCATGGAAGAGAATTGAGCCCAGCAGTCAACTGCCACATATATGGGCAGCCCATTTTCGACACGGGAGCCAAGAGGAGACAGCAGAGAAAGGAGAGTCCCGAAAAGAAACAGTGCTGGGAAGACTTCAGAGCCACAAGTGGCACAATGAGACTAGACCATGATGTTACACCAGGCACACATACCACATTGAAATGGATTAAAGCTTTGAATGGAAGACTTGAAACCATGAAACTGCTCCGGGAAAATGCAGGCAGCTTGCTCTTTGCCATCTGGCATAGCCGCCTACTTGGAAGAAGCATGTGTGACTGGGTAAGGGCAACAAAAGGAACAAGAAACAAGCGTGACTCCATCCAACGCAGAAGCTTCTACCCGGCCAACGACTCCATCGACTCAATGCAAAGACAGCACAACAACTGCGACAGGATGTTTGCAGAACAGACATCGGAGAAGGGGTGAACAGCCATAAGAGCCAGTGAACTCACACATCTCCACAGGAAAAAAACCATGAGCCCAACAAAACCTGGGCAAAAGATGGAAACACACATTTCTCCCAGGAAGATAGAAAGATGGCCAACAGGCTGTATGAAAACATGTTCCTCATCATTAAGTCTGAGGCCAATGCAAATCAGAAGTGCAATGAGACAGCAGCTCACAGTGGTCAGAATGGCTATAAGGGTGAAGACACGAAACAACATGTTTCAGAGAGGAGGTGGAGAGAAGGGAAGCCTCCTGCACGGCAGGTGGGAGTTTGAGCCGATGCAGCCACTACACAGAGGAGTGAAAATTCTGACTGTTTCAGAATCCACCTAGCATATGATCCAGCTATTCCTCTGTGACGTATATATCCAAAGATCATGGAAACAGTATTGCACAGAGATCCGTGCACTGCTGTGTGCACCACAGCATTACTCCCGATATCCAAGACTTGGAAGCCTCCCTGATGCCCATCAAGGGACGAATGGAGAAGGAACATAGGCTATAGCCACACAGTGGCATAGCATTCAGCTGTCGGAACGGATGCAGTCCAGCCATTTGTGACCACCAGAATGGCTCCTGAGGGTACTAGAGGAACTGAAACAAGCGCCAGGGGTAAGGTCAAATACCACAGGATCTCACGTACAGGAGAAGAGGAAAAACGGACCAACAAACAGGTAGCATGTGACATGGGATTGGTAGTTCTCAGAGGAAAAGTAGGCGAGGGCCAGAGGGAGAAAGAGTTGATTAGGCACAAGTATCGTGAGAGCCCGTAATTAGCCTTATGGTGGTGAGGATGATGTAACCTACTCAGAAGTCTAAATCTATGAGGATGTAGATCTGAAAGCCATAGCATGTTAGAATGCAGGGTTACGGCAATCAATCCACATAAAATCAAAACTCCAAAAAGAGGTGCAGACTTACGGCCTAAAGCTTTATAGGCTGAAAGAGATCAGAGAGGATGAACTTCCAAGGATTGGTAATCACCTCAAAGTGCTTAATGATGCTACAGAATGGTAGACCTTCGCAAAGTGATGAAGTGGAATACTAGCAAGAGAACATGTTCCGTGCTAAACTCATGAACCAATGGAAAATAATACCTTCCATGATGTTACTACTGATTCCCTTCACGAATGATTGAAGCAGGCCAACATCTTCCCAAGTTCAGGCCAAAGGTTGGTGCAGAAGTCTAATTCATTGCCGGCCCTGTGGTGCAGCAGGTAAGTGCCCAACTTCCTCTTGCGTGGCCCGGGCTTCAGGGGCTAGCATCATGGGTACCGATCAGATTTCTAGCATTAGGAAATCCAGATTTCAAGGTATGGTTGGCACAGAGATCATAAAGAAGTAGTAATTGTGAGGAGACCTTATCAATACTCACCAGAAAAAGAACCATGAGAATATTAGAGTCTATGAACGCATCTGGTACACTTTCCCAAATCACGAAGGAAGGAAAATATGTGACCCACCAAGGTGGAATTGTCAGACTGCCATGAGATCACACGATCATTGTGCATCACAGGATTTCCTGGGCAACGTCAACTTGGGAGGGAATCCAGGACTTTCTCTGGGGAAAGTCCACCCATTTGCCCATATCCACAAATGATATGCGATAAAACCCAGGATAATATTAAAGGAAAGAAACCGGTGTCTGTGGGAATGTAGTAGGCCTTTCCAAGTTAGAGGACAAAGTTGAAAACCGACAACACATCCAGAACAAGGAAAACTATCCTTCCTGCAAAGGGGGAGTAGTCAGGCTGGGAGGAGACGGCTCTGAAACTCTGTGTGCATGGAGGTTGTCAGGACAACTTTGAATTCTGAGAGTGTTTATGACATTACAGTGAACGTGTCACCCCAGATGGCTGCATGTTTACAGTACCAGGATTGGCTTAGGCTGGGATACTCAAGTGAGAGATACCCAGAAACAGCTTTTCCAAACAGAAACCTGGCACAGAAACTTGAAGAGATCAAAGAGATGCTGATTCCAGGGATAAGAAAGGTATCATTGTGATGATACTTCATTCTTCCTTCGTTTTCTTCCATTCCATGCGCACTGATGCCCTTCCATTTCCTTGTATCTTGTGGAATTTCTTTCCCCAAAGCTTTGCTACTTCTCGGTTTACATAGCTTTCACCTGTTTGGCACAGCTTATTCCTAGATACCTTGTTCTTCCTACTAGCATGCTTTTTTTTTTTTTTTGTGAGGTTCAGTTTTTCTATCCTTTGCAACTTTTGATTGGTTTTATTTAGGCAGATGTTTACTGCTGTGCTCACATAGGCTGGCAATGCTGCTGTATTTGCTGAGGAAGACTGGCCCAGTCTAACGTCGCTTCCCCTCTGCCTGTTTCCTTTGTTGCCCATTCCTGTCACACACGCTTCTTCCAAATAGGCTGCTAAGACAGATGGCAACGTGCATGCTGCCTAGGTTATCTCCTAGAAGTCTCCCGGTTTCAAGTCTTCCATTCAAGTCTTTAATCCGTTTCGAGGTGGTGTGTGTGACTAGAGTAACATCATGCTCTACTCTCATTGTGTTACATTTGTCTGTGCAGTCTTCCCAGCACCGTTTCTTGTCGAGACTCTCCTTTCTCCGCTGTGTACTCTTGGTTCCCTGGTTGAAAATGTGTTGTGCATGTATGCATGTGCATATATGCGTGAGTTGACCTCTGGGCTCTCGATTCTGTTCCATGGATTTGTGTGCCTGTTTTTGGGCCCAGACTGTGCCGTTTCGGTTCCTAGCACTTCGTCCTATATGTGGAAATCAGAAAGTGTGATACGTCCTGCTTTGTTCATTTTCTTCAGGATTCCTTTGGGTATTCAGGGTCCTTTCCTTCTGGATAGAGACTTTATTATTCTCTCTTCTATTTCTGTGGGAAAGATCACTGCAACTTTGACTGGGACTGCTTGGAATCCACAGATTCCTCTATCCGCTATGGACGTTTCAAGTGTGTTAGTTCTTCCATTCGAACAGCACGGAATAGTCTTCCGTTTCGTTGTGTCTTCTGGAATTTCTTTAGCCAAAGCTTTGCTAGTATCGGTTTACAATGCTTCCACCTGTTTAGTGAAGGTTAGTCCTAGATATCTTATTATTCTTAGTGACATGCTTCTTTTTTTGAGGCTCAGTTTTTCTATTCTTTGCAACTTTTAATTGGTTCTGTTTTGGCAGAAGTTTATGGCAGTGCTCACATCTGCTGGTCGTGCTGCTGTATTTGCTGAGCAAGAGTGGCACTGTCTAACGTCACTTCCCATCTGCCTCTACACTACCTCCCAGGACTCTCCCAGGATGGCTTTACCAGCGGTGAGGAGGCTCAACCCCAAGAGCACAAATGGACGACCACGGGCTGCGGACCCAGAAGGCACGGACTTCACAGCTTCAGCAGTGGCCAGCCCCTTTCATGTTTCATTGGCAACCTGCTGTTTTGGAAGGTGACTTCAATATGCTCCTGGAGCCCAGCTCTGGCCCTGTGTAGATGAAGCCATGTTGTTTTCCTGGTCCACTGTGATGTCATAGGATTTCTGAGAATTGTGTCTGTGCTGTGCCAGCAAGCTTCATGGACACAAGGTTTCAGAGCCCTCTTGGAGCAGTCTCAGAACTCTCCCATTCCATTTAGCCCAGGTTTGACCTTCACTGCAGGTTTTGGGGTTGTGACTTTTCTGACTTTCAAACGTTTAAGCAGAATCTGTCTAAACACGGCCGTCTTTCACTGTGGATTATTCAGTTGTGATTTCTGTTTGCCTTACATTTTCTGGGACCTCTTTTCTTTTCCATAGGCTAATCATCATGTTATTGCTAAGCTATCTCCCTTCGATATGCTTATCAGTGTGTTCCCTTTTCATTCCAAGTTATAAATTTTGCATTTCTTTGATCACGATATGTTCTGTTGGCCGTTGTGTGAGTGCTTTCGTGATTGTTGGGTGTTGTCTTTGAATTTCCATCGGTCACTTGAAGGAATCTCTGCTATCCTGGCCGAGGTGACAATGAGCACTGAGAACATGTGGTCATCTTCCTTGGTTAGAGATTCTGAGATCAGAAACTCCAGATTTGAGGTTGTCCTGGCAACCATCTTCACGGACACAATGGTTCCGCAACAAATTAGACGAATCTGATGAATTTCTCTTTCCAGGTGAGAGATCCTTCTATTTCTGGATTTGGAAAGTTCGAACTTCACCCCTGATCCTTGAATGCTCTGCTAGATTATGTCTAGATACTGGCTTACTTTGTTTCCACAGGGTTTGTTATTTGTTTGATTTATATCCTCACCTGTGGCGTGTTTATTTTTCCTTAAATATAATGATAATATTCTAATTTTCAGCCAACATCGTTACATGTGGTGTTGAAACACATAATCAATACTCCTTCTACGGCAAGAGAAGGGGGAGAGAATCTCATTGATCCCAACTTAGGACTCTAGCCTTGGAGTGCAGCATTCACCAAGGAATGAACCCCTCTGCAAAAGGGTGCTTTTGAGCAACTTCTAGAGTCTTTCCAAACCAAGAGACATACCCTAAGCATGACAGGGGTCCACTCCTTCCAGGCTTCAAAGAGGTGTCTTGTGACACATTAGCATGTAGCCAGTGGGCACCCGTGATGCCAGAGCTATGGAAAGTGAGACGTCTCTTTAAAAAATGCTAGTGGCCTAGGACGGCGGCCTTGATTCTTCTCTACAATGACCTCAAGAGATCATTCTTGACTTTGGATTATGAGTGAGGCAGAAGGACAACATAGGTCTCATAGTTCCAGCCTCTTGTTTCAAATCAAGTTTCAAGCTTGAATCAGAACGGCCTCCTCTTCGACGTGAGGAGATGGCAATGTTCTCCTCTCAGTGCTTGTCCCTCTATTATGGCTTCTTCCCAATGATTCCTGTCTTATCCCTTGAATTAGCGTATCTTTGATCTCTTCAAGTTACTGTGCCCTGTTTCTGTGGGCAAAAGCTGTTTCTGAGTATCCCTCACTAGAATATCCTAGCCTATGTCAATCCTCGGGCTGGAAACCTGTGGCCATCTTGGGTGACATATTTAGAGTGATGTCATAAACACCCTCAGAATTCGAAGTTGTCCTGAAGACCTCCATGCACACAGTTCTTCAGAACCATCTCATCCCAGTCTGATTACTCCCCCTTTCCAGGTAGGAATGTTTTCGTCGTTATGTATTTCTTGTCGGTTTCTAACTTTTTCCTCGAACTTGAAAAGGTCTGCTACCTTCCTTCTAGACACTGGTTTCTTTCCTTTCGGATTAATCTGGGTTTTCTCTCTTATCTTTTGTGGATGAGACCAAATGGGTGGACTTTCCCAAGAGTAAGTCCCGGAGGCCCTCCCAAGATGACTTCCCAGGCAATCCTCTGATGTACAATGATCATGTCATCTCCTAGCAGTCTGACAATTCCACTTTGGCAGGTCACATGTTTTCCTTCCTTCATTATTTGGGGAAGTGTTCCTGATGCGTTCATAGATTGTAATATTCCCATGGTTCTTTTTCTGGTGTGTACTCATAACGTCTCTTCAAAATTTCGATTTCTTTAGGATGTCTGTCCACAACATACCGTGAAACCTATATTTGCTTATGCTACTAATCTGATCCGCACCCGTGGTGCTAACCAATGAAACCCTGGCCGCCCAGGCGGAACGTGGGCACATACCCAGTACACCACAGGGCCGGCACTGAAATGGACTTTTGGATCAAACTTTTGCCTGAACTAGGGATGATGTTGGCCTGCTTTGGTTATTCGTAACGGTAATTAGTAGTAACATTGTGGACTTTAACCTTTTCCTTTGGCTCCTGAGTTTAGCACGGAACGTGTTCTCTTGGTAATGTTCCTTTTCATCTCTTTGTAATGGTCTTCATTTCTATAGCATCATTAAGCATTTTGAGGTGATTACCAATCCTTGAAAGTTCATCTTCTCTAATCTCTTTCAGCCTCCAAAGTTTTAGGCCGTAAATCTAGACCCCTACAGAACATATGGTGAATTTGGAAATACAACATTCATAACTTGGAATGGAGGAGAAAAGACTGATAAGAATATCTATGGGAGATATCTGTGAAAGACCATGACGAATGATGTGGATTAAGGCTGCCCCAGCTCAAAAAGCCCAAGGTTACCTGGCCTACATACCAAACTACATGACCCGGTGAGTTTTTTTTTTTTTTGGTATGAATTAGAGGTGTCCCAGTGATAGAAGTCCATTTCATGCTCACCTACATGCCTATCTATATGGCCAGATTGGTATTTAATGCTATATGACCACACAATAACCAGACCCCATCTGAACTGAAATCATTTAATGACTTTTAACATCATCTTTTCTTTTTCCAGTAAAAATGTCACGTACCAATGCATTATAAAATTAGCCCTTACCTTCAACTCAGGGCAGCAGCAGGACCTCTGACTTCCCATGGAACCTTTCCCCATGCAGCAGCAGCTGCAGCTCTTCACTGCCCATAGGTCCTGTCCCCATGCAGCAACTATTTACTGCCCATGGGTCCTGTCGCCATGTTGTCCTGTACCATTCTATAAGTAAAAGAGCACCACTTCCAGAATTTGAGAGTCCAAGAAATCTTTCTTTTGACTCTTCAGCTCACCAAGCCCATATCATATCTTGTGGCCCATATCAAAAACTTGCTTCATAGGTTTGTGAGCTCGACTTCTGGTAAGTGCCCTTTTCTTCGTTGTGCATCTCTCTTTTTCAAGGATGGATCTAAATTCACTTCTTCATCACGAACTTTCTTGGATAGCTGCTTGAATCCACGTTTGCTGCCCATGGCTACTCTATGGGGCAAATCATGGCATTCAGCTTGAAGAGAATCAGTACCTTAAGCCTAAGGGCGATGTAGAGTGAATTACCCCATTCCTTCCTGACTCTATCTCTAATATACAAATTTTAGGTGGGCACGGGTCGGCCACTTAAGTCCTTAGGATGGCCGGCAATCTGCAAGACTACCCTGGAAGGTTTCTTTTCCTAAGGCTGGATTGGGATACCTCCCATGGCACCTGACCATGCTCTGAACTGTGTGAATGTCTCCATCGGGACTACAGTTCAAGGGAAGTACCACAGTCTAACCTTTGGTTGCATATGGGAAACCCTTCTTCAAAGAATGGCTCCAACACGCAATTGGGTAGAATGTCCCCCTGCTCAGTGGAAAATTCTACACTATTTTTCTCCATCCTATTCTCTCTTAAACTTCTCCTGTTCTCTTGGGGACCATTCAACAGGCTCCTATTACTGCCAGGCAGAATAGGAAAGATGTTCACCAGGCAGCTGTTACTGCCAGACATACCACGGAAGGTACACAAGGGATGCAATGCTGGGGGCCACGCCCATCACCCCTTGCTATAGGAACCCCACAGTAGGAACCACATGTAGGATGCTGCCGTAGGGTCAGGGGTGATCTTCAAGGTAATGGACGTGTCTCTTTCAACTTTGTTAGAGTTACAATGGCCATTTTCATCTCCTTTTGAACTTTGCAACTGGGGAAACGAAGGAATCTTTCAAGGATCAAGGCCTCCACCACTGGAGCCCCAACTTTGGCTTTCTGGGCCTGATCATCCCAACGACCCTAAGTAGGGTGCCCTCTCTTGGCGGTTGACTCATTGAGTATTTTAGTCACCTACTGAGTTGGCTATGAGGGTAGGAGACCTGTGATTTATTCTGAGAACTGCCATGCTACGGTAGTGTGCCACAACACAGGAACTGTTGTGTGACTCTTATCTTGAGAACCCTGTGAGAACAACCATGAGGGTGAGGTCTGGTGTCTTCTTTTCCTTTCTCTGTTTTGCTCATCATGTCATCTGTTGTCACCAAGTCGAGGTTAAGTTCTGGCTGGACCTGACCAGAACCTGGACCTTCTGTAAAATCGAACAACTTGAAAATATTTGGCAAGGACCTTAACTCTCAACCCCGGTACTGGGAGCCCAGGCCTGCAGCCAGTTCCAGGTGTTTGTAGCCACTGCACCCTTCTCCAGTCCACTGCCAGTCGCACACTGGCTTTACTGCCATGGGGAATGCCATAAGCATCCCCAGAGACTCACCACTCAGGGTCATTCTAACTAATTAGAAACACTTTCAATTGCATGGGTTATGCCCCAGAGACTCCAGCTGGGAGAAAATTTGCGAGGTTTCTCTGTGCCTTTATGGTGCAGTTGGACAGGTAGATCAACCTAGAACGTCCTTCAAGTTACAGTCCACTTTCTGAGAAATCAAGAGCAACTGTCCTTAGAAAATCCTTGCAAGATGGACAGACAGCACTAGAGGCAGTTCAGATTCCACCTAGTTCCTTTATCATGAAAAGGATTATCATCCCCCCTCTCCAGGAACTACTATCTAGCCCATCACTCACTCTTAAGACTGAAAAAAAAAAAAGGAGGCGAAAGGAGAAATGGCCATAAATGTGCCATTGAAAGAGTCTAGCATCTCGAGGGTCTTCTCCATAAGTATTTGTAAAAAGGCTCAAAACAAAGTTTACCTTCATAACTGGTGAGCTTTATATTATTGTAACCGATTCACGGCAGTACCTTCTAAAACAGTAGTTGTACAGTCTCTGTGTATGCGTGTCTATGTGTAGGTTATACATGTGATATTTTCAGCCTTGGGTGGTATGACCAAAATTAAGATCTCTGTTTAGTTGGCTTATAGTAAGTGTTTACATAAATGCTAAATGCAGTAGAAATTAACTCAGTGCCTTTCAAAGTTAATGTCATGTGAATTAACCTTTGGTGAATGAAAGACTGTTTAAGTTTGTTAGTCTGATTGAAAATAGTCTTGTTGTCAGGGATGTCGGTATTTGCATGGGGATGCAGGCCTTCAGCCTGGGTTTACTAGTCATATAAGTTCACGTTGTCTGCAAAATTTGTCAGCAAAGTAATAGCTTTAAATGATGACCCGTTTTGTCTAAGGCCTCATGAGGTTTCAGTAGGTAATCTGAACATAATTGATGGAAACAAATGGTTTATATAGATAATACTCATTAAAGTGAGTACAAAAACTTTTATGGTCTGTATAGTTTGGGAAAGAAAAACAGCTTCGAAATGCTTTTTGGTAACCATCTTGAGTTTTGCCAAGTTAAGTTAAATGATAAAAATCTGAATATCTGGGTCATTTCTGGATAGGACGAAACACTGAAACATTATTAATAAACACATCTAAGTTATCTACTTTTGGCTTCTTTTTGAAGAGGCTAAAAGCGTGTGGGTGTATTAAAAACCATGCCTTGTGTTTTGTTGTAAAGTGGCGTGTTTCTAAATTTATGAAGTGTTCAGAATGCTGATATAAAAGACAATTCATAATTGTTTTCCTTTTTAGTGTTTAGTAGGTCTGTTAAGGGTTAAAAGTTCTAATTAACCTACGTAATTAAAGCTACAGGAAATTACTAAGAAAAAGAGCTCTGTATTCAAGGAAGTTAAAATGTACGTTTTCAGTAAAAAAGGTATAAATAATGGAAATATTTTTGTTTGATTGGTTAAGGAAGATAAATTCGTCCTGATGTACTTGAAAGGAAAAAACAAAGACTTTGGGAGAAATTCTGAAAACATAAAAGAAAGTTTTAGAAGGTTTGTGAAGAAGAAAGTCTGAAAGGAGTTTTATGCCTGGTCAAGAAGACTAAAGTAAGTTCAATTAAGTGAATGAGTTTGCATGTTAAAAATAAGTAGGTGCAGAAATTCAAATTTGGTTTTCTCTAAAAGGATACATTTTCTTGAACTTTTGATCTGCTCTTGATAAAGAGGTTATAAAAGATATTACTTCGAGTAACTCTACCTAAGAGACAAACCTGTTTTGTGAATATAATGACTTAGGTCACTCTTAAGATTATTGACTCTTTCTGTTATCACTTTGAATAGATACCTGAGCATATTTCACAGTGAGTGTTTCACATTTGAACAAGCATTTGAAAAGCTTTTGATATGTTTTGACAAGATTCTCCCTCAAAAATATTCAAATCCTAAATGAAGGCTGTCTTTTGACCTGGTAGACAAAAGAAAAATTAATCTGAGGCTTTTCAGAGGGCCCTTGAGACTTCTCAAAGACATTTGCTCTCTCTTCCAAAAGGAGGAAAATACTAAACTAATTAGACTTATTTGGTCTATTACATTGCACGGGAATCATTGTAAAATAAGTAATGATGGAGTTTCTTAGGTGTTATTAGATGGGTAAATGTTATTAATATAGATGTCTTAAAATTATATAGCATTCCTAAAATTCTGATCTCTCCTCGTTATCAGTCATAAGTCCACTTATTATCTGGAAGTTTAATATGTCACAGAAGTAGCCAAGTTTCTTTCTCAATTGCACTTTTGAGTCCTTTGTCCATTTCCAGGTAGTTGTTGTTTTACTCTGATGCTTTTTTCTTTTGCAAATATGCTTCATCTTCTGAGAAATTCCACCAAAGGGTTCTGATACAAAGGTTCTAAACGACAGGCTTCTGATAAACTTTCAGATTGTAAAACTGAATGGAGTAAGAAATTACAGAATTCTAACAGAAACTAAGTTCATCAATCTACTAACAGAAGATTCAACCCCAGAACTGATTATGCAGGGCTGTGTGAACTGATAAGGATGATTGTAATTTTTTAGGACTTCTATTTGAAATATTGTTGAGTTTTGATGTGTTGTTTTGTTTTCTCGTAATGAAGGAAAGCTTTTTCTCTTTTCTCTTATGCTAACTATGACTTACAGCCATTTAGTGAAATTATACTTTCATGAGCAAAACTGAAACATTTACCTTTTTCTCCCTACCTTATCCCTAAGGAATTGTCAAACCCTTTGTTACTGGGTATGGTCATTTCTTGGCAATATTTGCATAAGTTCCATAAGAATCTGTTCTCTTTATAACAAGACACATTGGTTATATTACCATGGCTTTGACTGGAATGTCATATTTGTAACATACAGGCTCAGATATGACAAGACAGCATTTCAGGAACAAAGATTGGACTTTCTGGAATACAGCCACTTGGAAACATGGGCCTGGTACCTTGTTTACAGAGATTCTGGCAATCTTGCCCGGTCACTAAGGAATCTTGCTTATCTGGCAGGTGCAGGGAACCTCCAAATATTTTGGGTGACCTCAAAGAGAACACAACTCAAATCTGTAGGTACTGCAGGCCAAATCTGATAGCAAGTCCTTGGCTTGGCTTTTCTGGCCTCTAGAGGCCTTCACAGTTCAATCTGAGACTCCTCAGAAAAAATTCCAGCAAAGCAGATTTTTAAAAACCTGTATAAGCAATTCCGATTCTTTCTGCTCTTATGTAAATAATTGGAGCAAGTTGTATTGAAACTACACTTTATTTGCAAAAGTGTTAATCATAATTTGGCTATCTTTTGTAAAAATGAGGATGATTTAAGAGAGCAAAAAATTACGCTTCTGTAGAATCTACAGTAGCCATTCATGGATACTGGATTCTAGCTCTTTTCTTCCGCAAGAGTCATCTATTACTAATCGTAATGTCTCCTTGTGGCCATCTATCTCTGACACCTCGGAGTTCCCTGGCCACAATCAAACATTTTCCTTCAATACTACTGTCCAAATACTAACTAGATTTGCCTTGTCACAGGTGTATCAAACAAAACAAGTTCCAACAGTAAAGTCCCCAACTTATCGATACACACAGGATGGACCATATCTAATTTGGGATGAGTATATTTGGTTCACTCCTACTAGTGGGCAACTGAGTAAAAGGCCGCTCTTTGTTGGGAAGAAACCAACCACACCTGTGATACATGGCCTAATAGCAGCTGACCTTGGGAAAAAATCCCTTTTATATGTGTTCTTATGTCATAGCCTTAAAAAAAAAAATACAGGTTAGTTTGGGACTGACTGGGATAGACGGCCCAGAATGCATTGGTTAGCCGCTAACGGTGCTCAGTGGATATGTGGCTCCAATTTATTACCTTGGCTGACACCTGGATGGATTGGATGATGCACCCTAGGCTTTGTCTGGATGCAAGGTAGAACTACATTTACTATATCTCCTCCTGCTAAGCTACCCAACCTGCAACAGCACTGGACCCGCTCTGTCTTCCACTGGTATGACCATCTTTCCTCAATTTTCCTTCCCCAATTAGGAATCGAAAATATCGTCTTGCACATGGAAGTCCTAAACAAATTTAGTATGAAGGCATTAAATGATACACAACATAGCATTTCTCTGCTCAATTTAGAAGTATCCCAAGTGTGTAAGGCAGTCCTCCAAATCCAAATGGCACTGGATGTCTTGACAGCAGCAAAAGGGGGCACCAGTGTCATTACAAAAACAATGTTGTGTCTATATTCCTGACTACCATCAAAATATTTCTGGCTTCCTATCCCAGCCACCAAATTAAATCCATGTCTGACCAACCCTAACTGTAAACGACTGGTTGAACTCCTAGTCAGGACCAGGTTTCTGCAGTACTTCAAAATCTTATTCATTGGGGTAAACATACTGCTTGTATTTTTTATTATAATTTGTTGTCTCTTTCGTTGTTTGTCTTTAGCATGTCAAAAATGTTTCACCTCCTGGACCACCTCTCGTCAAAGGATTCTCTCGTCTCCAGAGGCTCTGTACAACTTGTCATCCTTGAACTCCACCGGTGAAGACTTCTGGTCCACTGAACTTCCTACCTGTACCTATGGCCCCATTTTGGGGAAGCTCTACGACCTTGTACAGCCAGAAGTAATTACAGAAGACTGACCATCATTCATATCCCCAAAGATTTCCGGTCATAATGGGTTCAGGGGTGGTTTATGATGTGGATTAATGCTGCCCAAGCTAGAGAAGCCCAAGGTGACCTGGCCTACAAGCCAAACTACATGACCTGGTGGCCATACCATCCAGGGGTAAAAATATCACATGTATAACGTACACATAGACACACGTACACAGAGACTGTACAACTATTGTTTTAAAAGCTACTGCCGTGAATCAGGTAGAATAATACAAAGCTCACCAGTTATGAATCCAAACTTTCTTTTGAGCCTTTTTACTAATGCTTATGGAGAAGACTCTCTAGATGCTATACTTTTTGCAATGACACACTTATGGCCATTTATCCTTTCCCCTCCTTTCTTTTTTTTTTTTTTTGAGTCTTAAGACTGAGTGATTGGCTAGATAGTAGTTCCTGCAGAGGGGGTATGATAATCCTTTTCATGATAAAGGAACTAGGTCGAAACTGAGCTGCCTCTAGAACTGTCTTTCCAGTCTTGCAAGGACTTTCTAAGGACGGTTGCTCTTGATTTCTCAGAAACTGGACTGTAACTTGAAGGACATTCTAGGTTGATCTACCTGTCCAACTGCACCATAAAGGCACAGAGAAACCTCACAAACTTTCCCCCAGCTGCAGTTTCTGTGCCATAACCCAGACAATTGAAAGTGTTTCTAATTAGTTGGAATGACCCTGAGTGGTGAGTCTCTGGGGATGCTTATGGCATTCCCCATGGCAGTAAAGCCAGTGTGTGACTGACAGTGGAGTGGAGAAGGTTGGAGTGTCTACAAAGGCCTGGAACTGACTGGGGGCCGTGGCTCCAAGTACCCAGGTTGAGAGTTAAGTCCCTTGAAAATGTTTTCAAGTTTTTCGATTTCACAGAAGTGTGCAGGTTCTGATCAGGTCCAGCCTGATCTTAACCTCGACTTGGTGACAACAGAGGAGATGATGACCAAAACAAAGAAAGGAATAGAAGACACCAGACCTCACCCTCATGGCTGCTCAGAGGGTTCTCAAGATAACAGTCACACAACAGTTCCCGTGCTGTGGCACACTACTGTAACACGACTGTTCACAGAAAAAATCACAAATTTCCTACCCTCATAGCCAACTCAGTAGGTGACTAAAATACTCAATGAGTCAACCGCCAACAGAGGGCACCCTACTTGGGCTCGCCAGGGTGATCAGGCCCAGAAAGCCAAAGTTGGGGCTCCCAGTGTTGGAGGACTTGACTCTTGAAATATTTCTTAGTTTCCCGGTTGCAAAGCTCAAAAGGAGATGAAAATGGCCATTGTATCTCTAATAAAGATGAAAGAGACACGTCCATTACCTTGAAAATGCCCCCTGAACCTACGGCAGCATCCCACCTGTTGTTCCTACTGTGGGGTTCCTATAGCAAGGGGTGACGGGGGTGTCTGCCAGCATTGCATCCCTTGTATACCTTCCCTCGGATGCCTTGCAGTAACAGGTGCCTGGTGAACATCTTTCCTATTCTGCCTGGCAGTAATAGGTGCCTGGTGAATGGTCCCCGAGACAAAAGGAGAAGTTTAAGAGAGAACATAATGGAGAAAAAGTGTGAGGAATTTTCCGCCGCTCTGAGGGACATTCCACCCAATTGCGTGTTGGAGTCATTCTCTGAAGAAGGGTTTCCCATACTCAAGCAAAGGTTAGACTTTGGTAGTTTCCTTGAACTCGATTCCCGATTGGGACATTTGCACAGTTCAGAGCCTGGTCAGGTGCCATGGGAGGTATCCCAATCCAGCCTTAGGAGAAGAAACCTCCCACCGGAGTCTTGCAGATTGCCAACCATCCTAACGACTTAAGTGGCCTATGCATGCCCAGGTAATATTTATATATTAGAGATAGACTCAGGAAGGTATGGATTAATTCATGTTACATCACCCTGAGGCTTAAGCTACTGATTCTCTTCAAGCTGAATGCCATGATTTGCCCCATAGAGTAGCCATGGGCAACAAACATCGATTCATAGAGCTAACCAAGAAATCTCCTGATGGAGAAGTGAGTTTAGATCCATCCTCGAAAAAGAGAGAGGCACCAGAAAGAAAGGGGCACTTTCCAGAACTCGAGCTCAAAAACTGACGAAGCAAGTTCCCCATACAGGACACAAGATATGATGCAGGCTCAGCGAGCTGAAGAGTTGAAAGATTTCTTGGACTCTCAACGTCTGGTAGTGGTGCTCTTTTATTTAGAGAACTTTACAGGATAACATGGGGACAGGACCCATGGGCAGTAAAGAGTTGCTGCATGGGGACAGGATCTATGGGCAGTGTAGAGCTGCATGCATGGGGACAGGACCCATGGGCAGCGAAGAGCTGCTGCTGCTGCTGAAGGCGCAAAGGACCCATGGGCAGTCAGAGCTCCTGCTGCTGCCCTGAGTTGAGGGGAAGGGCTAATTTTATGAGTCATGGGTACATGACTTATTTTGACTGGAAAAAGAAAATATGATGTAAACGTCATTAAATGATTTCAGTTCAGATGGGGTCTGGTTATTGTGTGGTCATATAATATTAGATACTAATCTGGCCATATAGATAGACATGGAGGTGAGCATGACCTGGGCTTCTCTCACTGGGGCACCTCTAATTCATACCAAAAGAAATTCACCGGGTCATATAGTTCTGCATGTACACCACATAACCTTGGGCTTTTCGAGCTTGGGCGGCCTTAATCCACATCAATTGTCATAGTCTTTCTCAGCTGTCTCCCATAGATATGCTTATCAGTCCCTTGTCCTTCATTCAAGTTATTAATTTTGTATTTCTTTAGTCACCATATGTTCTCTAGGCCGACGTGTGTGTCTTTCGTGATTTTTGGGTATTGTCTTTGAATTTCAATCGTTCACTTAAAGGAGTCTTTGCTATCCTAGCCTAGGTCCAATGGAGCACTGAGAACACGAGGTCATCTTGGGTGGTTTGACATTCTGAGATCAGAATCTCCAAATTCTAGGTTGTCCTGGCAACCACCATATGGACATAATTTTTCCAAGACAAATTAGAGAAATCTGATGAATTCCTGTCTCCAGGTAAGATATTTTTATGTCTCTTTTCTGAATATGGGGACGCTCGAAGTGGACCCTGGATCCTTGATCATTTCAGTAGACTACGTCTGGATGCTGGTTTACTTTATTTCTGTAGGATTCGTTAGTTGTTCGACTTACATCGTCATCTCTGTCATGTTTATTTTTCATTAAATATAAGTGTAATGTTCTAATTTTCAGTCAACTTCCTCACATATGGTGTCAAAGCACATAAGCAATACTCTTCTATGGCGAGGGATGGGGGAGAGAATTTCATTGTTGCCAAACTGAGCATTCTAGCTTTGGATACCAGCCTTCCCTTTGGATTAGTGTTTCCCAGAGGGAAAGAAAAAATCCTAAAAGGCGTGCATATTTGCGGCATAAAGCTTTTGATGCTGAAAGAGATTAGAGAGATGAACTTCTAAGGATTGTGAAGCTCCTCAAAATGCTTAATGATGCTACAGAATGGTCGACCATTGCAAATAGATTAAGATGAATACTACAAAGAGAATGTGTTCCGTGCTAAACTCATGAACCAAGGGAAAATGTTACCCTCTATGAGGCCACTACTAATTACCTTCAGGAATGATCGAAAAAGGCCAGCTTCTTCCAAAGTTCAGCGAAAGATTGCTCCAATAGTCCAATTCAGGTCTGGCACTGCGGTGTAGCAAGTAAGTGCCCACGTTCCTCTTGGGCGTCCCGGGCATCACCGCCTAGCATCATGGGTGGGGATCAGATTAATAGCAATGGGAAATCCAGATTTCATGGTCTGGTCGGCACAGAGATCATAAAGAAGTAGAAATTGTGAGGAGAACTTATCAATACGCACCAGAAAAGGAACCATGAGAATATTACAATCTATGAACGTGTCAGGTACACGTCCCCAAATGTTGAAGGAAGGAAGACATGTGACCCGACAAGGTGGAATTGTCAGACTGCCAGGTGATCACACGAGTCAGAGGATTGCCTGGGCAAATTGAACTTGGGAGGGACTCCAGGACTTTCTCTGTGGAAAATCCACCCATTTGGCCATATCCACAAAAGGTAAGAGGTAAAACCCAGGATAATCTTAAAGGAAAGAAACCGGTCTCTGGAGGGAAGGTAGTAGACCTTTCAATGTTCGAGGAGAATCTTAGAAACTGATAAGAAATGCAGAACAAGGAGAACTATCCTACCTGGAAAGATGGAGTCTTCAGACTGGTATGAGATGGTTCTCAAACACTGTGTGCATGGACGTTGTCAGGATAACTTAGAAAAATCCGAGGGTGTTTATGACATCACGCTGAACATGTCACCAAAGATGGCCGCATGTTTCCCGGGCGAGTATTTGCCTAGGATGTGATAGTGAAGTGAGAGATACCCAGAAACAGCTTTTCCCAACAGGAACCAGGCACAGAAACTTGAAGAGATCAAAGAGACGCTGATTCAAGGGATAAGAAAGGAATCACTGGGAAGAAGCGCTAATAGAGGGACAAGCGCTGAGAGGAGAACATTGTCATCTACTCAAGTAGATGGGGAGGCCGTGCTGATTCAACCTTGAAACTTGATTTGAAACAAGAGGCCGGACTTGGCGCTTATCAGTCCTATGTTGGCCTTCTGCCTTACTCATAATCCAAAGTCAAGAATGATCTCTTGAGGACATTGAAGAGAAGAATCGAAGCCTCTGTCCTACGCCCTTAGCATGCTTTGAAGAGAAGTCTCCCTTTCCACAGCTCTGGAGTCATGGGGGCCCACTGGGTACATGCTAATGTGTCCCAAGACATCTCTTTGAAGACTTGAAGAAATGCACGCCTGTCATTCTTTGAGTATGTCTGCTGGTTTGGAAGGGCATTGGAAGTGTGCTGAAAAGCACCCTTTTCCAGAGGGCTTCGTTCCTGTGTCAAGGCTGCCCCCACAGGCTAGCGTGCTCAGTTGGACTCCAATGAAATTCTCTCCCATTATCTCTTGCCATAGAAAGAGTACTGACTCTGTGTTTTGACACCATATGGAAGGGGGTTGGCTGAAAATTAGAACACTGCCATTATATTTAAAGACAACTACACATGCCAGAGCTGAGGATGTAAGTCAAACCAATAGAAAACCCTGTGGAAATAAAGTAAGCCAGTATCTAGACCTAATCTGGTGGAGAGCCCAAGGATCAGGGGTTAAGTTCGAAATTTCCCAAATCCAGAAAAGAGACAGAAAAATCTGTTACCTGGAGAGAGGAGTTCATCAGATTTTGCGAACTTGTCTCAGAAACATACTGTCCGTGAAGGTGGTTGCCAGGACCCCCACGAATCTGGAGTTTCTGATCTCAGAATGTCAAACCAGCCAAGATGACCACGAGTTCTCAGAGTGCAGTGTCAACTCGACCAGGATAGCAAAGATTCCTACAAGTGACCTATAAAAATTCCAAGACAACACCCAACAATTACGAAAGGACTCACACCTCGGCCTACAGAACCTAAGGTGATTAAAGAAATGCAAAATTCATAACTTGGAATGAAGGAGAACGCACTGATAAGCATACCAAAGGGAGATACCTCAGGAAGACCATGACGATTGGACGATGGAAAAGAAAATAAGGTCCTGTCAAATGGAAGGCCAACAGAAATCACAAGTGAATAATCCACAGTGATAGACGTCAGTCTTTAGACAGATTCTTCTTGAACGCTTGAAAGTCTGAGAAAGTCACAACCCCAAAAATTACAGCGAAGGTCAAACCTGGTCTAAATGGGAAGGGTGAGTTATGAGACTGCTCCCCGCAGGCTCTGAAGCCTGTGTCCACGAAGCTAGACTGGACAGAGGAGACACGATTCTGACAAATCCTCCGACATCACAGTGTGCCAGATAAACAGGCTGGCCTCATCTACACAGGGCCAGATTTGGGCTCAAGTAGCATATTCAAGTCCCATTCCACTCAACTGCAGGTTGCCAATGGAACATGAAAGGGGCTGGCCAGTGGGGCAGTGTGGAGTCCACTTCATTTGTGTCGATAGCCCATGGTCAGCCACGTGGAATCCTGGGGGTCAGCCTCCTCAATGATCGTCCAGCCATTCTGTGCCAGGCATGTGACCTAGTGTAGAGGCAGATGGGAAGCGAATTTAGAGAGCACCACTCTTCCTCAGAGAATACAGCGGCATGGCCAGCAGATTTGAGCACAGCCATAAACATCTGCCAAAACAAAACCAATTAAAAGTTGCAAAGAATAGAAAAGCTGAACCTCAAAATAAAAAAGACCCATGCCAGTGAGAAGAAAATTATATCTACGAATAACCTTTGCCAAACAGGAGAAAGCGATGGAAACCAAAAACTAGCAAAGTTTTGGGGAAAGAAATTCCACAAGACACAAGGCAATGCAAGGCTATTCCATGCCCTTCGAATGGAACAACGGACACACTTGAAACGTCCATACGGCAGAAAGCTGACAAATAAAAATGGGAAGCAATAGGATATATTGGAGTATATGAGGAAGCCATTTGGTATAGACCTAATTCGGCCTGATTTTGTTTTTTCCAAAAGGGCCTGAGAATGGCTATTTAGCACGCATTGCATATCTGCTTAGACATTTCCTATGGCCCTTAAGATAAAGGTGCAACTTCCCCAACATTAACATTTCCTTAGGGATAAGCATTTTGTCCTAGGCTATGAACAGATTGCTGCACTCACCTTTGACCACCCAGTCCACCTGTGACCAGTCAGCTGGAGGCAACAGACCGCCACCCTGCTGTGTTCACTGAGACAGAAGACCTACCTGCTATTTCCATCAATCGCTGTGCCAACAGAGTAGTCTCCTGACTATTGTAAATGGGACATTTCAATCCTATGTGAAACATCCTCTCTGGGAGCATATAACCAGTCTGTGCACCCCACTTGTTTGATGCCCGGGTTATAATCCTCAGATTTAAGCTCAGAGTAAGCTCACCCAAAGTTTCATTTATAGATTGGTTATGGATTATTTTTGACGAGAAAGCAATGTCTGGATTCCATGCAGTCCCAGTCAAAGTTGCAGCAATCTGTCCCACACAAATAGGAGAGAGAATCCTAAAGTTTCTATCCAGCAACAAAGGACCCTGAATAGACACAGGAATCCTGAGGAAAAAGAACAAAGCAGCAATTATCACCCTTTCTGATTGCCACATATAGAACAAAGAGCTGGGTCCCGAAACAGCACAGCCTGGACTCCAAAATAGGCACACAGACCCATGCAACAGAATCGAGACCCCAGAGGTCAACTCACACATGCATGGACAGCCCATTTACGACCAGGGAGCCAAGAGGAGACAGCAGAGAAAGTAGAGTCTCGACAAGAAATGGTGCTGGGTAGACTGCACAGCCGCATGTAACACAATGAGAGTAGACCATGATGTTACACCAGGCACACACACCACCTCGAACTGGATTCAGGCCTTGAATGGAAGACTTGAAACCGTGACACTATGAGGAGAAAACGCAGGCAGCTTGCTCTTTGCCATCTGGCTTGGCTGCCTGTTTGGAAGAAGCATGTGTGACTGAGCAATGGCAACAAAGGAAACAAGAATCAAGCAGGACTCCATCCAACGCAGAACCTTCTGCCCAGCCAACAACACCATCGGCTCAATGCAAAGACAGCACAACAACTGTGACAGGATGTTTGCAAACCACACATCGGAGAAGAGGTGAATAGCCAAAAGATCCAATGAACTCATATGTCTCCAGAGGAAAAAAAAACAACGAGCCCAATACAACCTGTTAAAAAGATGGAAACAGACATTTCTCCCAGGAAGATAGAAAGATGGCCAACAGGCTATATGAAAACATGCTCATCATCATTAAGTCTCTGGTCAATGTGAATCCGAACGGCACTGAGATAGCAGCTCACAGTGGTCAGAGGGCTATAAGGAGGAAGACAGGAAACCACACGTTTCGGAGAGGAGGTGGAGAGAAGAGAAGCCTCCTGCACTGATGGTGGGAGTGTAAACCGGTGCAGCCACTATGCAAAGCTGTGTGGAACAGCCTCAGAAATGTCAGAATCCATCTACCATAAGATCCAGGTAGTCCTTGGCAGCATATTTATCCAAAGAACTTGGAAACACTAACGCATAGAGATCCGTGCACCATTGTGCTCACCACAGCCTTACTCCCGATATCCAAGACTTCGAGGCCGCCCTGGTCCCCATCATGTGACGAAAGAAGAAGGAAGATGGGCTATAGCCACACAATGGCATAACACTCAGTTGTAGGAACGGAGGCAGTGCCGCCATTTGTGAACACCAGAAAGGCTCCTGAGGGTATTAGGGGAACTGAAAAAAGCCCTGGGGAAAGGTCAAATACCACAGGATCTCATGCACAAGGAGAAGAGGAAAAATGGACCAACAAACAGGTAGCACGTGACATAGGATTGGTCGTTCCCAGAGGGAAATGGGGGCGGCCACCGGAGGGAGAAAGAGCTGATTAGGCACAAGTGTGTGGTGAGGGCCTGTAATTAGGCTTACGGTGGTGAAGATGATGTAACTTACACAGAAGTCTAAATCTATGAGGATGTAGATCTGAAAGCTATAGGATCTTACAATGTAGGGTTATGATAATCAATTCACATAAAATCAAAACTCCAAAGAGGGGTGCAGATTTACAGCCTAAAGCTTTGGAGGCTGAAAGAGATTAGAGAAGATGAACTTCCAAGCATTGGCAATCACCTCCAAATGCTTAATGATGCTACTGAAAGGTAGACCTTTGCAAAGAGATGAAGAGGAATACTAGCAAGAGAACATTGTCCGAGCCAAACACATGACCCGATGGAAAATGTTACCATCCATGATGTTACTACTGATTCCCTTCACAAATGATCGAAGCAGGCCAACATATTCCGAAGTTCAGGCCAAAGTTTGGTCCAAAAGTCCAATTCAGGGCCAGCCCTGTGGTGTAGCGGGTAAGTGCACATGTTCCGCTTGAGTTGACCGGGTTTCAAAGGTTAGCATCACTGTGTTGACTATATTACAAGCATTAGGAAATCCAGATTACACGGTCTGATGGGCACAGAGAACATAAACAAGTAGAATTGGTGAGGAGACCTTATCAATACACACCAGAAAGAGAACCTTGAGAATATTACAATCTGTGAACGCATCCGGTACACTTCCCCAAATGATGAAGGAATGAAAGCATGTGACTTGCCAAGGTGGAATTGTCAGACTGCTGGGAGATCACATGATCATTGTGCATCAGGCAATTGAATGGGCAACTTCAGCTTGGGATGGCCTCCATGACTGTCTCCGGGGAAAGTCCACCAGTTTAACCATATCCACAAAAGATAAGAGATAAAACCAAGAATAATCTTAAAGGAAAGATACCTGTGTGTAGAGAGAATGTAGTAGACCTTTCAAAGTTAGAAGAGAAAGTTAGAAAACGACGGGGACATGGTCACTGTGATGCCATAAAAAACCTCAAAATTCTAACTTGTCCTGACAACCTCCATGCGCACAGAGTTTTGGAGCCATCTCAGACCAGTCTGACCCCTCACCCTTTCCAGGTAGGATAGTTTTCCTTTCTCTGGATTTCTTGTCAGTTTCTAACTTTCTTCTCGAACTTTGAAGGCCTGCTACATTCTCTCTAGACACTGGTTTCTTTCCTGTAAGATTATCCTGGGTTGTATCTCTTACACCTTGTGTAGATGGCCAAGTGGGTGGACCTTCCCCTGAGAAAACCCTGGACTCCCTCCCAAGTTGAAGTTGCCCAGGCAATCCTGTGATGTGCAATGATCCTGTCATCTCCTAGCACTCTGCATATTCCACCTTGGCAGGTCACATGTTTTCCTTCCTTTCTCCTTTGGGGAAGTGTACCAGATTCGTTCATAGATTGTAATATTCTCATGGTTCATTTTGTGGTGCGTATTGATAACGTATCCTCACAATTGCAATTTATTTATCATCCCTGTCCGCATATTACCATGAAATCTATATTTCCTAACACTGCTAATGTGATCTGCACCCGTGATGTCAAACAGTGAGGCCTGGGCCGCCCAAGAGGAACGTGGGCACTTATGCGCTCCATCACAGAGATGGCCCTGAATTGTAATTTTGGACCAACCTTTTGCCTGAATTGGGAAGACGTGGGCCTGTTTGCATTATTCATGAAGGTGATTAGTAGTAAAATCATGGACGGTAACATTTTCCGTTGGTTCATGGGTTTAGGACGGATCATGTTCTCTTGGTAGTATTGCTCTTCATCTGTTTGGAATGGTCTACCTTTCTGTAGCATCAGTACGCATTTTGAGGTGATTTTCCATCCTTGGAAGTTCACCTTCTCTAATCTCCTTCAGCCCCCAAAGATTTATGCCGTCATTCTGGACCCCTTTTTCGATTTTTGAGTTTTGGTGAATTTATTGCCATAACCCTGAATTAGAACATCCTTTATCTTTCAGATTTGCATCCTCATCGATTTAGACTTCTGCGTAGCTTACATCATCTGCACCAGTGTAAGCCTAATGACAGGCCCTCACCACACACTTGTGCCTCATCATCTCTTTCACCCTCCCCCACCGCCCCTCTTTGCCTGTGGAACCCCCAATTAAATGTCCCGTGCCACCTGTTATTTAGTGCTTGCTTATTCTTCTCCTTGTAAGTGAGATCCTATGGTATTTGACTTTCTCCCTGCGGCTTGATTCACCTCTCCTAAAACCCTCATAGCCATTCTGGTGGTCACAAATGGCTGGATTGCATCCTTTGTTCTGGCTGAGTGGTATGCCATTGTGTGGCTATAGCATATTTTCCTTCTGCATTTGTCCCTTGCTGGGCACCAGGGCGGCTTCCAAGTCTTCAATAGTGGCAGTAGTGCAGTGGTGAACTCAGCGGTGCACATGTCTTTATGCAGTAGTGTTTCCGGGTTCTTTGGATAAACACACCACAGAGGAATAGCTGGATCATATGAGACACGGATTCTTAAATTTCTGAGGCAGTTCCACACCGCTTGGAGTAGTGGCTGCACCGGTTTACACTCACACCAGCAGTGCAGGAGGCTTCCACTCTCTCCACCTCCTCTCTGACACTTGTTTCCTGTCTGCTTCCTTATAGCCATTCTGACCACAGTGAGCTGCTATGTCCTTGCAGTTTGGATTTGCATTGGCCTGAGACTTAATGATGGTGAACAAGTTTTCATGCAGCTGTTGGCCCTCTTTCAATCTTCTTGGGAGCAATCTCTGTTTCCATCTTTTGCCCAGGTTTTCATTGGCTTGTTGTTTTTTTTCTTGTGGAGACATGCGAGTTGATTATATCTTTGGGCTTTTCAACCGTTGTCCTATGTGTGCTTTGCAAACAGCCTCCCATGGTTGTTGTGCTCTCTTTGCATTGAGTCGATGGTTTCCTTGAGTGGGCAGAAGCGTGTGCACCCATTTGTTTCTTGTTTGCTTTGTTGCCCTTGCCCGGTCCGACATGCTTCTTCCAAATAGGGGGCTCAGACAGATGGCAAAGTAGACTCTGCCTAGGTCTTCTTCTACAAGGTTCACGGTTTCAAGTTTGCCATTCAAGGCTTTAATCCATTTCGAGGTGGTGTGTGTGCCAGGTGTAAGATCATGGTTTACTCTCGTTGTGTCCATGTGGCTGTGCAGGCTTCCCAGCACCGTTTACTGTACAGACTCTCCTTTCTCCACTGTCTCCTCTTGACTCTCTGGACCAAAATGGGATGTACATATGCGTTTGAGTCGGGCTGTGGGCTGTCGATTCTGTTGCATGGGTCTGCGTGCCTGTTTTTGGGCCCAGACCGTGCTGTTTCGGTACCTAGCGCTTCGTCCAATATGTTGAAATCAGAAAGTGTGACACGTCCTGCCTTTTTCGTTTTCCTGAGGATTCCTTTGCCTACTCAGGGTCTCTTGTTGCTGGCTAGAAACTTTCGGATTCTCTCTTCTATCTCTGTGGCCAATATTTCTGCAACTTTGACTGGGATTTCATGGAATCCAGAGATTCCTTTCTCCAGTATGGACGTTTCAAGTGTGTTAATTCTTCCATTACCAGATCCAGGAATATCCTTCTTTCTCCGTGTGTCTCCTTGAATTTCTTTCCCCAAACGTATGCTAGTTTTCGATTGACATAGCTTTCACCTGTTTTGCTAAGGTTCTTCATAAAGATCTTATTCTTCTCACTAGCAAGCTGTTTTTTTTTTTTTAGCTTCAGTTTTTCTATTCTTTGCAACTTGTAACTGGTTTTGTTTTGGCAGAAGTGCATCACTGAGCTCACACCTGCTGACAATGCTCCTGTATTTGCTGTGGAAGTCTGGCCCTGTCTAACGTCCCTTCCCATCTGCCTCTGAACTACCTCGGACGTATGCCCCATAATGACTGAAGCAGTGGTGAGCAGGCTCACCCCCAGTATTCCAATCGGCCGAACCCGGGCCACTAAACCAGAAGGTGCAGACCTCACCACTGCACCACCGGCCGGCACCTTTCTTGTTCCACTGGCAAGATGCAGCTGAGTGCAATGGGATTTGAATATGCTACTTGAGCCCAACTCTGGCACTGTAGATAAGGCCAGGTTGATTTTCGTCTACCCTGTGATTTCAGAGGATTTGTCATAATTGTGTCTCTGCTGTCCTGGCAAGCTTCATGGACACAGGGTTTCAGAGCCTGCTTGGAGCAGTCTCATAACTCACCCTTCCCAGTTAGCCCAGGTTTGACCTTCGCTGCTGTTTTGTGGCTTGTGAATTTTTCTGACTTTGAAACGTTCAAGCAGAGTCTGTCTAAAGACGGACATGATCTTTCATTGTGGATTATTCAGATGTGATTTCTGTTGGCCTTCCATTTTCTGGGACCTTTTTTTCTTTTCCATAGTATACTCGTCATGGTCTTTCTCAGCTGTCTCCCTTAGACATGCTAATCAGTTCGTTCTCCTTCATTCCAAGTGATTCATTTTGTATTTCTTTAATGACCTCATGTGTTCTAGGCTGAGGTGTGAGTGCTTTCGTGACTCTTGCTTGTTTTCTTTGAATTTGCACTGGTAACTTGTAGGAATCTTTGCTATCCTAGCCGAGGTCAAAATAAGCACTGAGAACACGTGGTCATCTGGGTTTGTTTGACATCCTGAGATCAGAAACTCCAACTTCGAGGTGGTCCTGGCAACCCCTTTCAGGAACACAATGTTTCCGAGACAAATTAGAGAAATCTGATGAATTCTTCTCTCCAGGAAAGATATTTTTCTGTCTATTTTCTGGATTTGAGAAGTTTCGAACTTGACCCCCAATCCTTGAACGTTCACTTAGATTCCGTCTAGATATGGGCTCACCTTATTTCTATAGGCTGTGCCATCTGTTTGACTTAAATCCTCAGACCTTGCCTGTTTGTTTTTCTTGAAACACAATTGTAATGTTCTAATTTTCAGCCCACTTCCTTACATATGGTGTCAAAACACATAGTCAATAATCCTTATGTGGCAAGAGGTAGGGGGAGGGAATTTCATTGGAGCCAAAGTGAGCACTCCAGACTGGGAGGGCAGCCTTCACAAAGGAACTAAGTTCTCTGCTAAAGGGTGCTTTTCAGCACCCTTGTAGAGTCCTTCCAAACAGAGACATACCCCAAGCATGACAGGGGTCCATTCCTTCAAGGTTTCCAAGAAATCTCTTGGAACACATTAGCGTGTACCCAGTCGGCCCCCGTGCCACCAGAGGTAGGGAAAGTCAGACTGATCATCAAAGAAAGCCCTGGGCCTAGGAAAGCAGGCATCGGTTATTCACTTCAATGTCCTCAAGACATCATTCTTGACTTTGGATTGTGCTTAAGGCAAAAGGACAAAGTAGATCAGATGAGCCCCAAGTCTGGCCTCTTGTTTCCAATCAAGTTTCAAGCTTGAATCCACATGGCCTCCCCATAGACTTGAATACATGAAAATGATCTCCTGTCAGTTCTTGTCCCCTATTCTCGCTTCTTGCCAAGGATTCCTTTCTTACCCCTTGAATCAGAGTCTGTTCTATCTCCTCCAGTTTTGGTGTCCACTTTCTGTTTATCAAAGCTGTTTTTGGGTGTCTCTGCCTTTAATAGTCTAGCCAAGGCCAAGCCTCAGACTGTAACCATGCGGACATCTTGATGGACATGTTCACTGTGATGTCATAAACAACTTCAAAATTCTAAGTTGTCCAGACAACCTCTATGCACACAGAGTTTCAGAGCCATCTCAGACCAGTCTGACTCCTCAGCCTTTCCAGGTAGGATAGTTTTCCTTTTTCCAGATTTCTTGTCGGTTTCTTTCTCCTCGAACTTTGAAAGGCCTGCTACATTCTCTCTAGACACTGGTTTCTTTCCTGTAAGATTATCCTGGGGTGTATCTCTTATACCTTGTGTAGATGGCCAAGTGGGTGGACCTTCCCCTGAGAAAACCCTGGATTCCCTCCCAAGTTGAAGTTACCCAGGCAATCCTCCGATGTGCAATGATTGTGTCATCTCCTAGCACTCTGCCAATTCCACCTTGGCAGGTCACATGTATTCCTTTCTTCTTCCTTTGGGGAAGTGTACCAGATGCGTTCATAGATTGTAATATTCTAATGGCTCTTTTTCTGGTGAGTTTTGATAACTTATCCTCACAATTGCAACTTATTTATGATCCTTGTCCGCATAGTACCATGAAATCTATATTTCCTAACACTGCTAATGTGATCTGCACCCGTGATGTGAAAGAGTGAGGCCGGGGTGCTGAAGCGGAAGGTGGAAACTTATCTGCTTCACCACAGGGCCGGCCCTGAATTGGACTTTTGGACCAACCTTTTGCCTGAACTTGGGAAGACGTGGGCCTGTTTGGATTATTCATGAAGGTGATTACTAGTAACATCATGGACGGTAACATTTTCCGCTGGTTCATGGGTTTAGGATGGATCATGTTCTCTTGGTAGTATTCCTCTTCATCTGTTTGGAATGGTCTACATTCCTGTAGCATGAGTAGGCATTTTGAGGCGATTTTCCATCCTTGGAAGTTCACCTTCTCTAATCTCTTTCAGCCCCAAAGCTCTATGCCGTCATGCTGGAGCCCTTTTTGGATTTTTGATTTCAGGTGAATTTATTGCCATAACCCTGCATTAGAACATCCTATATCTTTCCGCTTTGCATCCTCATCGATTTAGACTTCTGTGGAGCTTACATCATCTTCAACAACCTAAGCCGAATCACAGGTCCTCAGCACACACTTGTGCCTCATCATCTCTTTCACCCTCCCCCACCGCCCCGCTTTGCCTCTGGGAACCCCCAATCAAATGTCCTGTGCCACTTGTTGGGTAGTGCTTGCTTTTCCTTCTCCTTGTCAGTGAGATCCTACCCCTTTGACTTTCTCCCTAGGGCTTGTTTCACTTCCCCTAAAACCCTCACAGCCATTCTGGTGGTCACAAATGGCTGGATTGCATACCTTGTTCTGGCTGAGTGGTATGCCATTGTGTGGCTATAGCCCATCATCCTTCTCCATTAGTCCCTTGCTGGGCACCAGGGTGGCTTCCAAGTCTTGGACAGCGGCAGTAAGGCTGTGCTGAACTCAGTGGTGCAAATGTCTTTATGCGTTAGTGTTTCCAAGTTCTTTGGATAAACACGCCACAGAGGAATAGCTGGATCATATGGGACATGGATTCTTCAATTTCTGAGGCAGTTCCACACCGCTTGGAGTACTGGCTGCACTGGTTTACACTCTCACCATCAGTGCAGGAGTGTTCCCTTCTCTACACCTCCTCTCTGACACTTGTTTCCTGTCTGCTTCCTTATAGCCATTCTGACCACAGTGAGCTGCCATGTCCTTGCAGTTTGGATTTGCATTGGCCTGAGATTTAATGATGGTGAACAAGTTTTCATGCACCTGTTGGCAGTCTTTCGATCTTCTGGGGAGAAATCTCTGTCTCCATCTTTTGCCCAGGTTTTCATTGGCTTGTTGTGTTTCTTGTGGAGACGTGTGAGTTGATTGTATCTTTGGGCTTTTCACCCCTGGTCCGATGTGTGCATTGCAAACATCCTCTCCCAGTTGTTGTGCTGTCTTGGCATTGAGTCGATGGTTTCCTTGACTGGGCAGAAGTGTGTGCATTTGATGTGGTCCCGTTTGTTTCTTGTTTCCTTTGTTGCCCTTGCCCAGTCAGACTTGCTTCTTCCAAACAGGCGGCTCAGACAGATGGCAAAGAGCACTCTGCCTAGGTCTTCTCCTACAAGGTTCACGGTTTCAAGTCTGCCATTCAAGGCTTTAATCCATTTTGAGGTGGTGTGTGTGCCAGGTGTAACATCATGGTGTACTCTCGTTGTGTTCCATGTGGCTGTGCAGGCTTCCCAGCACCGTTTATTGTAGAGACTCTCCTTTCTCCGCTGTCTCCTCTTGGCTCCCTGGTACAAAATGGGCTGTCCATGTACGTTTCCCTTGGGCTATGGGCTCTCAATTGTTTTGCATGGGTCTGCGTGCCTGTTTTTGGGCCCAGACTGTGACGTTTCGGTACCTATCTCCTCATTCTATATGTTGAAATCAGAAAGTGTGACACGTCCTGCTTTGTTCTGTTTCCTGAAGATTCCTTTGCCTATTCAGGGTCTCTTGTTGCTGGCTGGAAACTTTCAGATTCCCTCTTCTGTCTCTGTGGCCAATATTGCTGCAACTTTGATTGGGATTGCATGGAATCCAGAGATTCCTTTCTCTGGTATGGACGTTTCAAGTGTGTTAATTCTTCCATTCCTAGAACCTGGAATATCCTTCTTTCTCCTTGTGTCTTCTTGAATTTCTTTCCTCACACATTTGCTAGTTTTCGATTGACATAGCTTTCACCTGTTTTGCTAAGGTTCTTCATAAAGATCTTATTCTTCTCACTGGCAAGCTGTTTTTTTTTTTTTTTTTTAGCTTCAGTTTTTCTATTCTTTGCAACATTCAATTGGTTTTGTTTTGGCAGAATTGCATTGCTGTCCTCACATCTGCTGACAATGCTCCTGTGTTTGCTGTGGAAGTCTGGCCCTGTCTAACGTCCCTTCCTATCTGCCTCTACACTACCTCAGACGGCTGCCGCACAATGACTGAAGCAGTGGTGAGGAGGCTCAGCCCCATCATTCCACCCGGCCCACTTCGGGCCACTGACACAAAAGCTGCGGACCTCACCGCTGCACCACCGGTCAGCCCCTCTCCTGTTCCATTGGCAACCTGCAGTTGAGTTCAATGGGACTTCAATATGCTACTTGAGCCCAACTCTGACACTGTGTAGATGAGGCCAGGTTGTTTTTCGGGTCCACTGTGCTGTCAGAGGATTCGTCATAATTGTGTCTCTGCTGTCCTGGCAAGCTTCATAGACACAGGGTTTCAGAGCCCGCTTGGAGCAGTCTCATAACTCACCCTTCCCAGTTAGCCCAGGTTTGACATTCACTGCCGTGTTTTGGCCTGTGAATTTCTCTGACTTTCAAATGATCAACCAGAGTCTGTCTAAAGACTGACATCATCGTTCATTGTGGATTATTCAGGTGTGATTTCTGTTTGCCTTCCATTTTCTGGGACCTTTTTTTTTATTTTTCCAGAGTATAATCGTCATGGTCTTTCTCAGCTGTCTCCCTTAGACATGCTTATCACTCCGTTCTCCTTCATTCAAAGTGATTAATTCTGCATTTCTTGAATCACCGTATGTTCTCTAGGCCAAGGCGTGAATGCTTTCGTGACTCTTGGATGTTGTCTTTGAATTTACACCGGTCACTTGTAGGAATCTTTGCTATCCTAGCCTAGGTCAAACTAAGCACTGAGAACAAGTGGTCATCTGGGTTTGTTTGACATCCTGAGATCAGAAACTCCAAATTCGAGGTGGTCCTGGCATCTCCCTTCAGGGACACAATGTGTCTGACACCAATTAGACAAATCAGATGAATTCCTCTCTCCAGGAAAGATATTTTTCTGTCACTTCTTTGGATTAGGGAAGTTTCGAACTTCACCCCTGATCCTGGAACGTTCCCCTAGATTCCATCTAGATACGGGCTTGCCTCATTTCTATAGGCTGTGCCATTTCTTTGTCTTACATCCTCAGCCCTGGCCTGTTTATTTTTCTTGAAACAGAATTGTAATGTTCTAATTTTAAGCCCACTTCCTTACATATGGTGTCAAAATACATATTCAATAATCCTTCTAGGGCAAGAGGTACAGGGAGAGAATTTCATTGGAGCCAAACTGAGCACTCCAGTCTGGGTGGCAGCCTTCACAAAGGAACGAACCCCCTGGAAAAGGGTGCTTTCAGCACACTTGTAGAGCCCTTCCAAACAAAGAGACATGCCCCAAGCGTGACAGGGGTCCATTCCTTCAAGGCGTCCAAGACATCTCTTGGGACACATTAGCATGTACCCAGTGGGTCCACGTGACGCCAGAGCTATGGAAAGTGAGACTGATCTTCAAAGAATGCCAGGGGCTTAGGAAACGAGGAATCGATTCTTCTCTTCAATGTCCTCAAGACATCATTCTTGACTTTGGCTTATTCTTAAGGCAGAAGAACCACGTAGGTCTGATAAGGCCCAAGTCCGGCCTCTTGCTTCCAATCAAGTTGCAAGCTTGAATCAGCATGGCCTCCCCATAGACTTGAATAGATGACAACGTTCTCCTCTCGGGGCTTGTCCCTCTATTCTCGCTTCTTGCCAAGGATTCCTTTCTTATCCCTTGATTCACAGTCTGTTTCATCTCTTCCAGTTTCTGTGCCTGCTTTCTGTTTGTCAAAGCTGTTTCTGGGTATCTCTCCCTTTAATAGCCTAGCGTAGGCCAATCCTTAGACTGTAACCATGCGGCTATCATGGGGGACATATTCACCGTGTTGTCATAAACAACCTCAAAATTCTAAGTTGTCCTGACAACCTCCATGCACACAGACTTTCAGAGCCATCTCAGGCCAGTCCGACTCCTCGCCCTTTCCTGGTAGGATAGTTTTCCTTTCTCTGGATTTCTTGTCGGTTTCTCACTTTCTCCTCGAACTTTGAAAGGCCTGCTACATTCTCTCTAGACACTGGTTTCTTTCCTGTAAGATTATCCTGGGTTTTTTCTCTTATATCTTGGGTAGATGGCCAAGTGGGTGGACGTTCCCCAGAGAAAGTCCTGGACTCCCTCCAAAGTTGAAGTTGCCCAGGCAATCCTGTGATGCACAATCATCGTGTCACCTCCTAGCACTCTGCCAATTCCACCTTGGCAGGTCACAAGTTTTCCTTCCTTCTGCCTTTGGGGAAGTGTACCAGATGCCTTCATAGATTGTAATATTCTCATGGTTCTTTTTCTGGCGCGTATTTATAAGGTAACCTCACAATTGCTACTTATTTATGACCTCTGTCCGCACTGTACCATGAAATCTATATTTCCTACCACTGCTAATGTGATGTGCACCCGTGATGTGAAACAGTGAGGGCCTGGCCGCCCAAGCGGAACGTCGGCACTTACCCGCTCCACCACAGTGACAGCCCTGAATTTGAGTTTTGGACGAACCCTTTGCCTGAACTTGGGAAGACGTGCGCCTGTTTGGATTATGCGCGAAGGTGATTAGTAGTAACATCATGGATGGTAGCATTTTCCGTTGGTTCATGGGTTTAGGACGGATCATGTTCTCTTGGAAGTATTCCTCTTCCTCTTTTTGGAATGGTCTACTTTTCTGTAACATCAGTAAGCATTTTGAGGTGATTTTCCATCCTTGGAAGTTCACCTTCTCTAATCTCTTTCAGCCCCCAAAGCTCTATGCCTTCATTCTGAACCCCTTTTTGGATTTTTGATTTTAGGTGAATTTATTGCCATAACGCTGCGATAGAACATCCTATATCTTTCAGATTTGCATCCTCATCGGTTTAGACTTCTACGTAGCTTACATCATCTTCACCAGAGTAAGCTGAATCACAGGCCCTTACCACACACTTGTGCCTAATCATCTGTTTCACCCTACCCCACCTCCCCGCTTTGCCTCTGGTAACCCTTAATCAAATGTCCCGTGCCAATAGTTGGTTACTGCTTGTCTTTTCTTCTCCTTGTAAGTGAGATCCTACAGTATTTGACTTTCTCCCTGGGGCTTGTTTCACTTCCCCTAAAACATTCACAGCCATTCTGGTGGTCACTAATGGCTGGATTACATCATTTGTTCTGGCTAAGAGGTATGCCATTGTGTGGGTATAGCCCATCTTCCTTCTGAATTCCTCCTTTTCTGGGTCACCAGGGTGGATTCCAAGTCTTGGATAGAGGGAGGAAGGCTGTGGTGAACTCAGTGGTGCACATGTCTTTATGCGGTAGTGTTTCCGAGTTCTTTGGATAAACACGCCACACAGGAATAGCTGGATCTTATGGGACATGGATTCTTCAATTTCAGAGGCAGTTCCACAGCGGTTGGAGTACTGACTGCACCGGTTTACACTCCCACCAGCAGTACAAGAGGCTTCCCTTCTCTCCACATCCTCTCTGACACTTGTTTCCTTTCTGCTTCCTTATAGCCATTCTGACCACAGTGAGCTGCTGTGTCCTCGCAGTTTGGATTTGCATTGGCCTGAGACTTAATGATGGTGAACAAGTTTTCATGCACCTGTTGGCCCTCGTTTGATCTTCGTGGGAGAAATCTCTGTTTCCATCTTTTGCCCAGGTTTTCATTGGCTTGTTTTTCTTGTGGAGACGTGTGAGTTGAATGTATCTTTGGGCTTTTCACCCCTTGTCCGATGTGTGGTTTGCAAACATCCTCTCCCAGTTGTTGTGCTGTCTTGGCATTGAGTCACTGGTTTCCTTGACTGGGCAGAAGCGTGTGCATTTGATGTGGTCCCGTTTGTTTCTTGTTTCCTTTGTTGCCCTTGTCCAGTCAGACATGCTTCATCCAAATAGGTGGCTCAGACAGATGGCAAAGAGTACTCTGCCTAGGTCTTCTCCTGCAAGTTTCATGGCTTCAAATCTGCCATTCAGGGCTTTAATCCATTTCTAGGTGGTGTGTGTGCCAAGTGTAACATCATGGTCTACTCTCATTGTATTCCATGTGGCTGTGCAGGCTTCTCAGCACCATTTATTTTAGACACTCTGCTTTCTCCACTGTCTCCTCTTGGCTTCCTGGCAGAAAATGGGCTGTCCATGTACATTTGAATTGGGCTCTGGTCTCTCGATTCTGTTGCTTGGGTCTGTGTGCCTGTGTTTGTTCCCAGACTGTGCTATTTCGGTACCTAGTGACTTGTCCTATAGGTTTTATTCGGAAAGTGTGATACGTGCTGCTTTGTTCGTTTTCCTGAGGATTCGTTTGCCTATTCAGAGTCTCTGTCTGCTGGCTAGAAACTTTCGGATTCTCTCTTCTGTCTCTGTGGGAAACATTGCTGCAACTTTCACTGGGATTGCATGGAATCCAGAGATTCCTTTCTCTGGTATGGACGTTTCAAGTGTGTTGATGCTTCCATTCCTAGATCTTGGAATCTCCTTCTTTCTCCTTGTGTCTTCTTGAATTTCTTTCCCCCAACGTTTGTTGCTTTTCGATTGACATGGCTTTCACCTGTATTGCTAAGTTTCTTCATAGAGATCTTATTCTTCTCACTGGCATGCAGATTTTCATTTTTTATTTTCAGCTTCAGTTTTTCTATTCTTTGAAACTCTGAATCGGTTTTGTATTGGCAGAAGTGCATCGCTGAGCTCACATCTGCTGGCAATGCTCCTGTATTTGCTGTGGAAGTCTGGCCCTGACTAACGTCCCTTCCCATCTGCCTCTACACGACCTCAGACGCCTTCCCCAGAATGACTGAAGCAGTGGTGAGCAGGCTCACCCGAGGGTCCACCCGGCCCACCCTGGGCCACCGACCCAGAAGGTGCGGACCTCACCGCTGCACCACCGGCCGGCCCCTTTCATGTTCCATTGGCAACCTGGAGTTGAGGGCAATGGGACTTGAATATGCTACTTGAGCCCAACTCTGGCACTGTGTAGATGAGGCCAGGTTGTTTTTCGGGTCCACTGTGATGTCAGAGGATTTGTCATAATCGTGTCTCTGCTGTCCCGGCAAGCTTCATGGACACACGGTTCCATGGCCCGCTTGGAGCAGCCTCATAACTCACCCTTCCCACTTAGCCCATCCCTGACCTTCGCTGCCGTCTTTTGGCTTGTGAATTTCTCTGACTTTCAAACGTTCCAGCAAAGTCTGTCTAAAGACGGACATCATCTTCCATTGTGGATTATCCAGGTGTGATTTCCGTTCGCCTTCCATTTTCTGGGACCTTTTTCTCTTTTCCATAGTATAATCGTCATGGTACTTCTCAGCTATCTCTCTTAGACATGCTTATCAGTCCATTCTCCTTCATTCCAAGTGATTAATTTTGCATTTCTTGAATCACCGTATGTTCTCTAGGCTGAGGTGTGAGTGCTTTCGTGTCTCTTGGTTGTTGTCTTTGAACTTGCACCGGTCACTTGAAGGAGTCTTTGCTGTCCTAGCCTAGGTCAAACTAAGCACTGAGAACACGTGGTCATCTGTTTTGGTTTGACATCCTGAGATCAGAAACTCCAAATTCCAGGTAGTCCTAGCATCCCTCATCATGGACACAATGTTTCCAAGACAAATTAGACAAATCTGAAGAATTCCTCTCTCCAGGAAAGATATTTTCCTGTCTCTTTTCCGGATTTGGGAAGTTTCGAACTTCACCCTTGATCCTGGAACGTTCCCCTAGATTCTGTCTAGATACGGGCTTACTTTATTTCTATAGGCTGTGCCATTTGTTTGCCTTACATCCTCAGCCCTGGCCTGTTTATTTTTCTTGAAACAGAATTGTAATGTTCTGATTTTCAGCCCACTTCCTTACATATGGTGTCAAAACACATAATCAATGATCCGTCTACGGCAAGAGGTGGGGGAGAGAATTTCATTGAAGGCAAACTGAGCACTCTAGCCTGGGAGGGCAGCCTTCACGAAGGAATGAAGCCCTGTGGAAAAGGGTGCTTTTCAGCACCCTTGTAGAGCACTCCAAACAAAGAGACATACCGCAAGCATGACAGGGGTCCATTCCTTCAAGGCTTCCAAGAAACCTCTTGGGACACATTAGCATGAAGCCAGTGGGGTCCCGTGACGCCAGAGCTATGGAAAGTGAGACTGATCTGCAAAGAATGCCAGGGGCTTAGGAAACGAGGAATCGATTCTTCTCTTCAACGTCCTCAAGACATCATTCTTGACTTTGGCTTATTCTTAAGGCAGAAGGACCACGTATGTCTGATAAGGCCCAAGTCTGGCCTCTTGCTTCCAATCAAGTTGCAAGCTTGAATCAGCATGGCCTCCCCATAGACTTGAATAGATGACAACGTTCTCCTCTCGGGGCTTGTCCCTCTATTCTCGCTTCTTGCCAAGGATTCCTTTCTTACCCCTCGAATCAGCGTCTGTTTTAATTCTTCCAGTTTCTGTGTCCGCTTTCTGTTTTTCAAAGCTGTTTCTGGGTATCCCTCCCTTTAATAGCCTAGCCTAGGCCAATCCTCAGTCTGTAACCGTGCGGCCATCTTGGCAGACATGTTCATCGTGATGTCATAAACAACCTCAAAATTCGAAGTTGTCCTGACAACCTGCATGCACACAGAGTTTCAGAGCCATCACAGGCCAGTGTGACTCCTCACCCTTTCCAGGTAGTATAGTTTTCCTTTTTCTCGATTTCTTGTCAGTTTCTGACTTTCTACTCGAACTTTGTAAGGCCTGCTACATTCTCTCTAGACACTGGTTTCTTTCCTGTATGATTATCCTGGGTTTTATCCCTTGCATTTTATGTAGATGGCCAAGTGGGTGGACGTTCCCCAGAGAAAGTCCTGGACTCCCTCCCAAGTTGAAGTTGCCCGGGCAATCCTCTGATGGGCAATGATCGTGTCATCTCCTAGCCCTCTGCCAATTCCACCTTGGCAGGTCCCATGTTTTCCTTCCTTCTTCCTTTGGGGAAGTGTACCAGATGCGTTCATGGATTGTAAAAGCCTCACGGTTCTTTTTCTGGTGCATATTGATAACGTATCGTCAGAATTGCTACTTATTTTATGATCCCTGTCTGCAGTGTACCATGAAATCTATATTTCCTAACACTGCTAATGTGATCTGCACCCGTGATGTGAAACAGTGAGGCCCGGGGCCCAAGGGGAACGTGGGCACTTACCCGATCCACCACAGGGCCGGCCCTGAATTGTTCTTTTGGACCAACCTTTTGCCTGAACTTCGGAAGTCGGCCTGTTTGAATTATTCATGAAGGTGATTACTAGTAACATCATGGACGGTAACATTTTCCCTTGTTTCATGGTTTTAGGACTGATCATGTTCTCTCGGTAGTATTCCTCTTCAACTGTTTTGAATGATCTACCTTTCTGTAGCATCAGTAAGCATTTTGAGGTGATTTTCCATCCTTGGAAGTTCTCCTTCTGTAATCTCTTCAGCCTCCAAAGCTTTATGCCGTCATTCTGGACCTCTTTTTGGATTTTTGATTTTAGGTGAGTTTATTGCCATAACCCTGCATTAGAACATCCTATATCTTTCGGATTTGCATCCTCATCTATTTAGACTTCTGTGTAGGTTACATCATCTTCAGCGGCATAAGCCTAATGGCAGGCCCTAACTGCACTCTTGTCCCTAATCATCTCTTTCACCCTCCCACACCACCGCGATTTGTCTCTGGGAATGTCCAATCAAATGTCCCTTGTCACCTGTTGGTTACTGCTTGCTTTTTCTTCTCCTTGTAAATGAGATCCTATGGTATCTGACATTCTCCCTGGGGCTTCTTTCGCTTCCCCGAAAACCCTCACAGCTATACAGGTGATCACAAATGGCTGGATTGCATCTTTTGTTGTGGTTGAGTGGTATGCCATTGTGTGGCTATAGCCCGTCTTCCTTCTGCCTTCGTCCCTTGCTGGGCACAAGGGCGGCTACCTAGTCTTGGATAGCGGGAGTCAGGCTAGGCTGAACCCAGCGGTGCATATGTCTTTATGTTGTAGTGTTTCCGAGTTCTTAGGATAAACAGGCCGCAGAGGAATAGCTGGATCATATGTCACATCTATTCTTAAACTTCTGAGGCAGCACCACACCTCTTGGCGTAGTGGTTGCAGCGGATTACACTCCCTCCGGCAGTACAGGAGGCTTCCCTTCTGCCATCTCCCCTCTGACACTTGCTGTTTTCCGTCTGGTTCCTTATAACCATTCTCAGCACAGTGAGCTGCTTTGTCATTCCAGTTTGGATTTGCATGGCCTGAGATTTAATGATGGTGAACAAGTTTTCATGCACCTCCTGGCACTCTTTCGATCTTCTTGGGAGAAATCTCTGTTTCCATCTTTTGCCCAGGTTTTCATTGGCTTCTTGTTTTTTTCTAGTGGAGACGTGCGAGTTGATTGCATCTTTGGGGTTTCCACCCTGTGTCTGATGTGTGGTTTGCAAACATCCTCTCCCAGTTGTTGTGTTGTCTTCACATTGAGTGGAAGGTTTCCTTGAGTGGGCAGAAGCGTGTGCATTTGATGTGGTCCCGTTTGTTTCTTGTTTCCTTTGTTGCCCTTGCCCAGTCAGACATGCTTCTTCCATATAGGCGGCTCAGACTGATGGCAAAGAGCTCTCTGCCTAGGTCTTCTCCTACAAGGTTCACGGTTTCAAGTCTGCCATTCAGGGCTTTAATCTATTTCGAGGTGGTGTGTGTGCCAGGTGTAACATCATGGTCTACTTTCGTTGTGTTCCATGTGGCTGTGTAGCCTTCCCAGCACCATTTATTGTAGAGACTCTCCTCTCTCCTCTGTCTCTTCTTGGCTCCCTGCTCGAAAAGGGGCTGTCCATGCACGTTTGAGTTGGGCTCTGGGTTCTCGATTCTGTTGCATGGGTCTGTGTGCGTGTTTTTGGGCCCAGACTGTGCCGTTTCATTACCTAGCGCTTCGTCCTATATGTTGAATTCAGAAAGTGTGATACGTCCTGCTTTTCGTTTTCCTGAGGATTCCTTTGCCTATTCAGGGTCTCTTGTTGCTGGCTAGAAACATTAGGATTCTCTCTTCTATCTCTGTGGCAAGTATTGCTGCAACTTTGACTGGGATTGCATGCAACCCAGAGATTCCTTTACTCAGGTATGGGCATTTCAACTGTGTTAATTCTTGCATTCCTAGATCCTGGAATATCCTTCTTTCTCCTTGTGTCTTCTTGAATTTCTTTCCCCAAACGTTTGCTAGTTTTTGAATTAACATAGCTTTCACCTGTTTTGCTAAGGTTCTTCATAGAGATGTTATTCTTCGTACTGGCAAGCTGTATTTTTTTCTTTTTTTTATCTTCAGTTTTTCTATTCTTTGCAACTTTGAATTGGTTTTGTTTCAGCAGAAGTACAGTGCTATGCCCACATCTGCTGGCAATGCTACAGTATTTGCTGTGGATGTCTGGCCCTGTCTAACGTCCCTTCCCATCTGCCTCTACAATACCTCTGGCTCCTGCCCTACAATGACTGAAGCAGTGGTGAGGGGGCTCAGACACATGCTTCCAACCGGCTCACCAGGTGACCCCGACCCAGAAGGTGCGGACCTCACAGCTACACCACCGGCCGGCCCCTTTCATGTTCCGTTGGCCACCGGCAGTTGAGTGCAATGGGACTTTAATGTGCTGCTTGAGCCCAAGTGTGGCTCTGTATAGATGAGCCCAGGTTGTTTATCGGGTCCACTGTGATGTCAGAGGATTTGTCATAATTGTGTCTCTGCTGTCCCAGCAAGCTCCATGGACACAGGGTTTCAGAGCCGGCTTGGAGCAGTCTCATGACTCACGCTTGCCAGTTGGCCCAGGTTTGACATTCACTGCCGTTTTTTGGCTTGTGAATTTCTCTAACTTTCAAACGTTCAAGCACAGTCTGTCTAAAGACGCACATCTTTCATTGTGGATTATTCAGGTGTGATTTCTGTTCGTCTTCCATTTTCTGGGACCTTTTTTTCTTTTCCATAGTATAATCGTCATGGTCTTTCTCAGCTATCTCCCTTAGACATGCTTATCAGTGGGTTCTCCTTCATTCCAAGTCTTTAATTTTGCATTTCTGTAGTCACCTTATGTTCTCTAGGGCGAGGTGTGAGTCCTTTCGTGATTCTTGGTTGTTGTCTTTGTATTTGCACTGGTCACTCGTGGGAATCTTTGCTATTCTAGCCTTGGTCAAACTAAGCCCAGAAACAAGTGGTCATCTGGGTTTTTTTGACATCCTGAGATCAGAAACTCCAAATTTCACGGGGGTCCTGCCAACACCCTTCATGAACATAATGTTTCCCAGACAAATTAGACAAATATGATGAATTCCTCTCTCCAGAAAAGATATTTTTCTCTCATTTTCTGGATTTGGGAAGTTTCAAACTTGACCCCTGATCCTTGAACGTTCCCCTAGATTCCGTCTAGATACGGGCTTACTTTATTTCTATAGGGAGTGAACTTTGTTTGCCTTACATCCTCAGCCCTGGCTTCTTTATTTTTCTTCAAACAGAATTGTAATGTTCTAATTTTCAGCCAACGTCCTTACATATGGTGTCAAAACACATAATCAATAATCCTTCTACAGCAAGAGGTGAAGGGAGAGAATGTCATTGGAGCCAAACTGAGGATTCCAGCCTGGGAGGACAGCCTTCACAAAAAACAAAGCCCTCTGGAAAATGCTGATTTTTAGCACCCTTGTGGAGCACTTCCAAACTGACATACCCTAAGCATGACAGGGCTCCATTCCTTCAAGGCTTCCAAGACATCTCTTGGGACACATTAGCATGTACCCAGTGGGCCCCCATGACGCCAGAGCTATGGAAAGTGAGACTGATCTTTGAAGCAGGCTAGGGGCCTACGAAAGGAGGCATCAATTCTTCTCTTCAATGTCCTCAAGACATCATTCTTCACTTTGGATTATGCTTAAGGCAGAAGGACACTGTAGGTCTCAAAAGGCCCAGTCTGGCCTCTTGTTTCCAATCATGTTGCAAGCTTGAATCAGCATTGCCTCCCCATAGACTTGATAGATGACAATGTTTTACTCTCAGAGCTTGTCCCTTTATTCTCGCTTCTTGCCAAGGATTCCTTTCTTATCCCTTGAATCAGAGTCTGTTTTCTCTGATCCAGTTTCTGTGCCCGCTTTCTGTTTTTCAAAGCTGTTTCAGGGTATCTCTCTCTTTAATGGCCTAGCCTAGGCCAATCCTCAGACTGTAACCATGCGGCCGTCTTGGGGGACATGTGTACCATGATGTCATAAACAACGTCAGAATTCTAAGTTGTCCTGACAACCTGCATGCACACAGAGTTTCAGAGCCATCTCAGACCAGTCTGACTCCTCACCCTTTCCTGGTAGGATAGTTTTCCTTTTTCTGAATTTCTTGTCGGTTTCTCACTTTCTCCTTGAACTTTGAATGGCCTGCTACATTCTCTCTAGACACTGGTTTCTTTCCTGTAAGATTATCCTGGGTTGTATGTCTTATATCTTGTGTAGATTGCCAAGTGGGAGGACCTTCCCCAGAGAAACTCCTGGACTCCCTCCCAAGTTGAAGTTGCCCAGGCAATCCTCTGATGCGCAATGATCATGTCATCTCCTAGCACTCTGGCAATTCCTCCTTAGCAGGTCACATGTTTTCCTCCCTTCTTCCTTTGGGGAAGTGTACCAGATGCGTTCATAGATTGTAATATTCTCATGGTTCTTTTTCTGGTGTGTATTGATAACATATCCTCACAATTGTTACTTATATATGATCCCTGTCTGCACCGTACCATGAAATCTATATTTCCTAAAACTGCTCATGTGATCGGCACCCGTGATGTGAAGGAGTGAGGCCCAGGCCACACAAGCGGAACATGGGCACTTACACACTCCACCACAGGGCCGGCCATGAATTGTCCTGTTGGACCAACCTTTTGCCTTAACGGGGGAAGACGTGGGCCTGTTTGGATTAGTCATGAAGGTGATTAGTTGTAACATCCTGGACGGTAACCTTTTCCCTTGGCTCATGGTTTTAGGACTGATCATCTTCTCGTGGTAGTATTCCTCTTCATCTATTTGGAACGGTCTACCCTTCAGTAGCATCAGTAAGCATTTGGAGGTGATTTTCCATGCTTGGAAGTTCACCTTCTCCTATCTCTTTCAGTCCCCAGGGCTTTATGCCGTCATTCTGGAAACCTTTTTGGATTTGTGATTTTAGGTGAATTTATTGCCGTAACACTGCATTAGAACATCCTATATCTTTCAGATTTGCATCCTCATCGATTTAGACTTCTGTGTAGGTTAAATCATCTTCACCATCCAAAGCCGAATTGCAGGCCCTCACCACATACTTGTGGCTAATCATATCTTTCACCCTTCTCCACCGCACTGCTTTGCCTCTGGGAAGGCACAAATATCCCGTGCCACATATTGATTATTGCTTTCTTTTTCTTCTACTTGTAAGTGAGATGTTACGGTATTTGACATTGTCCCTGGAGCTTGTTTCACTTCCACTAAAACCCTCACAGCCATTCTGGTGGTCAAAAATGGCTGGTTTGCATCCTTTGCTCCAGTTGAGTGGTATGCCATTGTGTGGCTAGAGCCCATCTTCCTTCTGCATTCGTCCCTTGCTGGGCATCAGTGCGGCTTACAAGTCTTGGATAGTGGGAGTAAGGCTGTGGTGAAATCAGCCATGCACATGTCTTTATGTGGTAGTGTTTCCAAATTCTTTGGATAAACACGCCTCAGAGGAATAGCTGGATCATATGGGACATGGATTCTTAAATTTCAGATGCAGTTACACACCACTTGACATACTGGCTGCAGTGTTTTACACTCCCAGCAGGAGTGCAGGAGGCTTCCCTACTCTCCACCTCCTCTCTGACACTTGTTGTTTCCTGTTGGCTTCCTTATAGCCATTCTGACCACAGTGAGCTGCTATGTACTTGCAGTTTGGATTTTCATTTTCCTGAGACTTAATGATGGTGAACAAGTTTTCATGCACCTGTTACCCCTCTTTCCATCTTCTTGGGAGAAATTTCTGTTTCCATCTTTTGACCAGGTTTTCAAAGGCTTGTTGTTTTTTTTCTTGTGGAGACGTGCGAGTTCATTGTATCTTTGGGCTTTTAACCCCTCGTCCGATTTGTGGTTTGCAAACTTCCTCTCCCAGGTGTTGTGCTGTCTTTGCATTGAGTCGATGGTTTCCTTGAGTGGGCAGAAGCGTGTGCATTTGATGTGGTCCCGTTTGTTTCTTGTTTCCGTTGTTGCCCTTGCCCAGTCAGACATGCTTCTTCCAAATAGGCGGCTCAGACAGATGGAATAGAGCATTCTGCCTAGGTCTTCTGCTACAAGTTTCACAGTTTCAAGTCTACCATTAAGGGCTTCAATCCATTTCACATGGTGTGTGTGCCAGGTGTAACATCATGGTCTTCTCTCGTTGTGTCCCGTGTGGATGTGCAGGCTTCCCAGCACCGTTTATTGTACAGACTCTCCCTTCTCAACTGTCTTCTCTTGGCTCCCTGGTAGAAAATGGGCTGTCCATGTACGTTTGAGTTGGGCTCTGGGTTCTCGCTCCTGTTGCATGGGTATGTGTGCCTGTTTTTCGGCCCAGGTTATGCCGTTTTGGTACCTAGAGTTTCGCCCTCTATATTGAAATCAGAAAGTGTGCCACGTCCTGATTTTTTCATTTCCTGAGGATTCCTTTGCCTATTCAGGGTCTGTTGTTGCTGCCTAGAAATGTTAAGATTCTCTCTTCTATCTCTGTTGCAAATATTGCTGCAACTTTGACTGGGATTGCATGGAATCCAGAGATTCCTTTCTCTGGTATGGACGTTTCAAATGTGCTAATTCTTCCATTCCTAGATCCTGGAATCTCCTTCTTTCTCCTTGTGTCGTTTTGAACATCTTTCACCAAACGACGGCTAGATTTCGATTAACATAGCTTCACCTATTTTGCTAAGGTTCTTCATAGAGATCTTGTTCGCCTAACTGGCAAGCTGTTGTTTTTTCTTCCAGTTTCAGGTTTTCTATACTTTGCAAATTTTGACTGATTTTGCTTTGGCAGAAGTGCATCATTAAGCTCACATCTGCTGGCAATGTTCCTGTATTTGCTGTTTAAATCTGGCACTGTCTAACGTGCACTCCCATCTCCCTCTACATTACCTCTGACGTCTGCCCCAGAATAACTGAAGCAGTGGTGAGCAGGCTCACCCCCAGGATTCCACCCGGCCCAAACCCGGCCACTGACCCAAAAGGTGTGGACCTCACTACTGCACCACCGGCTGGCCCCTTTCATGTTCCAGTGGCAACCTGCAGTTGAGTGCAGTGGGACTTGAATATGGTATTTAGCCCATCTATGGCACTGTGTAGATGAGGCCAGGTGTTTTTTGTTTCCACTGTGATGTCAGAGGATTTGTCATAATTGTGTCTCTGCTATCCCAACAATATTCATGGACACAGGGTTCCAGAGCCTGCTTGGAGCAGTCTTATAACTCGCCCTTCCCAGTTAGCAAAGGTTTGACATTCGCTGCTTTTTGGCTTGTGAATTACTGTGACTTTCAAACGTTCAAGCAGAGTCTGTCTAAAGACTGACATCATCTTTCATTGTGGATTATCCAGGTGTGATTTCTGTTCACCTTCCATTTTCTGGGACCTTTTTTTCTTTTCTATAATATACTTGTCATGGTCGTTCTCAGCTATGTCCCTTAGACATGCTTATCAGTTTGTTCTCCTTCATTCCAAGTGATTAATTTTATACTTCTTTAATCACCATATGTTCTCTAGTCCGAGGTGTGAGTGCTTTCGTGACTCTTGGTTGTTGTCTTTGAATTTACACTGGTCTTTGTAGGAATCTTTGCTATCCTAGCCTAGGTCAAACTAAGCACTGAGAACACGTGGTCATCTGTTTTGGTTTGACATCCTGAGATCAGAAACTCCAAATTCGAGGAGGTCCTGGCAACCCCCTTCACAGACATAGTGTCCTTCTGCCTTAAGCATAATGCAAAGTCAAGAATTATCTGTTCCGAACATTGCTGAAGAGAATCAATGTCTCCTTTCCTAGGCCCCTAGCATTCTTTGAAGATCAGTCTCACTTTCCATAGCTCTGGCGTCACAGGTTCCCATTGGGTACATGCTTATGTGTCTCAAGAGATGTTTTGGAAGCCTTGAAGGAATGGATCCCTGTCACTGTGGGTATGTCTCCTTGTCTGGAAGCGCTCTACAAGTGTGTTGAAAAGCACCCTTTTCCAGAGGTCTTCATTCCTTTGTGAAGGCTGACCTCCCAGGCTAGAGTGCTCACTTTGCTTCCAATGAAATTGTCTCCCCTTAACTCTTTCTGTACAAAGATTATTGATTATGGGTTTTGATACCATATGTGAGGAAGTTGGCTCAAAATTAGAACATTACAAGTCTGTATCAAGAAAAATAAACATTCCAGGGCTGAGGATGTAAGGCAAAGAAATAGCACACTCTAGAGAATTAAAGTAAGCCCCTATCAAGACACATTCTAAGGGAAAGTCCAAGGATCAGGGGTCAAGTTCGAAACTTCCAAAATCCAGAAATGAGAAGAAAAAATTTCTTTCCTGAGAGAGGAATTCATCAGATTTCTCTAATTTGTCTCAGAAACAGTATGACCCTGAATGGGGTTGCCAGGACCAGCTCGAATTTGGAGTTTCTGATCTCAGGATGTGAACCAACCCAGATGACCACGTGGTCTCAGTGCTTAGTGTGACCTAGGCTAGGTTAGCAAAGAGTCCTGGCAGTGACTGGTGCAAATTCAAAGACAACAACCAAGAATCACGAAAGCACTCACACCTCGTCCTAGAGAACATACGGTGATTAAAGATATACAAAATTAATCACTTGGACTGAAGGAGAATGGACTGATAAGCATATCTAAGGGAGATAGTTGAGAAGGACCATGACGATTATACTGTCGAAAAGAAAAAAAGGTGACAGAAAATGGAAGGCGAACAGAAGTCACACCTGAATAATTCACAATGAAGAATGTAAGGCTTTACACAGACTCTGCTTGAACGTTGTAAAGTCAGAGAAATTCGTAAGTCAAAAAGCGACAGCGAAGGTCAAACCTGGGCTAATTGGGAAGGGAGAGATATGAGACTGCTCCAAGCGGGCTCTGAAACCCGGTGTCCATGAAGATTGCCAGGACAGCAGAGACACAATTACGACAAATCCTCTGACATCACAGTGGGCCTGAATAACTTCGTGGCCTCATCTATACAGTGCCAAAGTTGGGCTCAAGTAGCACATTCAAGTTCCACTGCCCTCAACTGCAGGTTTCCAATAAACATGAAAGGGGCCGGCCGGTGGTGCAGTGGCGAGGTCAGCACCTTCTGGTTTGGTGGCCCAGGGTGGGCTGGGTGGAATGAAGTGGGTGATCGTCCTCACCACTGCTTCAGTCATACTGGGGCAGGCATCCGAGGTAGTGTAGAGGCAGATGGGAAGGGACGTTAGACAGGGCCAGACTTCCACAGCAAATACAGGAGCATTGCCAGCAGATGTGAGCTCAGCGATGCAGTTCTGCCAAAACAAAACCAATTCAAAGTTGCAAAGAATAGAAACACTGAAGCTGAAAAGAAAAAAAAACTGCATGCCAGTGAGAAGAATAAGATCTCTATGAAGAACCTTAGCAAAACAGGTGAAAGCCATGTCAATCGAAAACTAACAAACGTTGGGGGAAAGAAATTCAAGAAGACACAAGGAGAAAGAAGAAGATTCCAGGATCTAGGAATGGAAGCATTAACACACTTGAAACGTCCATACCAGAGAAAGGAATCTCTGGATTCCATGCAATCCCAGTCAAAGTTGCAGCAGTATTTGCCACAGAGAAGAAGAGAGAATCCTAAAGTTTCTAGCCAGCAACAAGAGACCCTGACTAGGCAAAGGAATCCTCAGGAAAACGAACAAAGCAGCACGTGTCACAATTTCTGATTTCAACATACAGGACGAAGCGCTAGGTACCGAAACGGCACAGTCTGGGCCCAAAAACAGGCATGAAGACCCATGCAAAACAATTGAGAGCCCAGAGCCCAACTCAAACTTACATGGACAGCCCATTTTGGACCAGGGAGCCAAGTGGAGACAGCGGAGAAAGGAGAGTCTCTACAATAAACGGTGCTGGGAAGCCTGCACAGCCCCATGGAACACAACGAGAGTACACCGTGATGTTACACCTGGGACACACACCACCTGAAATGGATTAAAGCCTTGAATGGCAGACTTGAAACCGTGAACCTTGTAGGAGAAGACCTAGGCAGAGTGCTCTTTGCCATCTGTCTGAGCCGCCTATTTGGAAGAAGCATGTCTGACTGGGCAAGGGCAACAAAGGAAACAAGAAACAAACGGGACCACATCAAATGCACACACTTCTGCCAGTCAAGGAAACCATCAACTGAATACTAAGACACCACAACAATTGGGAGAGGATGTTTGCAAACCACACATCGGACAAGGGGTGAAAAGCCCAAAGATACAATCAACTTGCACGTCTCCACAAGAAAAAAAACAAGCCAATGAAAACCTGGTCATAAGATGGAAGCAGAGATTTCTCCGAAGAAGACAGAAAGAGGGCCAGTAGGTGCATGAAAACTTGTTCACCATCATTAAGTCTCAGGAAAATGCAAATCCAAACTGCAAGGACATGGCAGCTCACTGTGGTCAGAATGGCTATAAGGAAGCAGACAGGAAATAACGTGTCAGAGAGGAGGTGGAGAGAAGGGAAGCCTCCTGCACTGCTGGTGGGAGTGTAACCCGGTGCAGCCACGATGCCAAAGGTGTGGAACTGCCTCAGAAATTTAAGTATCCATGTCCCATATGACCCAGCTATTAATCTGCCGCTTGTTTATCCAAAAAAGTCAGAAAGACTACCGCATAAAGACATGTGCATGGCTGTGTTCACCACAGTCTTACTCCTGATATCCAAGACTTGGAAAGCACCCTGGTGTCCAGCAAGGGATGATTGGAGAAGGAAGATGGGCTATAGCCACACAATGGCATACCACTCAGCCGGAACAAATGATGCAATCCAGCCATTTGTGACCACCAGAATAGCTGTGAGGGTTTTAGGGGAAGTGTAACAAGCCCCAGTGAGAAATTCAAATACCATAGAATCTCACTTACAAGGAGAAGAAAAAGCAAGCACTAACCAACAGGTGGCACTGAACATTTGTATGCGGGCTCCCAGAGGCAAAGAGGGGCGGTGACGGAGGGTGAAAGAGAAGATTAGGCACAAGTGTGTGGTGAGGGCCTGTGATTAGTCTTACACTGGTGAAGATGATGTAAGCTACACAGAAGTCTAAAGCAATGAGGATGTGAATCTGGAAGTTATAGTACGTTCTAATGCAGGGTCATGGCTATAAATTCACCTAAAATCAAAAATCCAAAAAGGGGTCCAGTTAGACAGCGTAAAGCTTTGGGGGCGGAAAGAGTTTACAGAAGGTGAACTTCCAAGGATGGAAAATCACCTCAAAATGCTTACAGATGCTACAGATGTGTAGATGAGACCAGGTAGTTTTTCGGGTCCACTGTGATGTCAGAGGATTTGTCATAATTGTGTCTCTGCTGTCCCGGCAATCTTCATGGACACAGGGTTTCAGAGCCCGCTTGGAGCAGTCTCATAACTCGCCCTTTCCAGTTAGCCCAGGTTTGACCTTCGCTGCCATTTTGTGGCTTGTGAATTTCTCTGACATTCAAACGTTCAAGCAGACTCTGTTTAAAGACTGACGTCTTTCATTGTGGATTATTCAGGTATGATTTCTGTTCGCCTTCCATTTTCTGGGACCTTTTTAATTTTCCATAGTATACTCATAATGGTCTTTCTCAGCTATCTCTCTTAGATATTCTTATCGGTCCGATCTCCTTCAGTCCAAGTGATTAATTTTGTATTTCTCTAATAACCGTATGTTCTCTAGGCCGAGCTGTGAGTGCTTTCGTGCCTCGTGGTTGTTGTCTATGAATTTGCACTGGTCACTTGTAGGAATCTTCGCTATCCTGGACCAGGTCAAACTAAGCACTGAGAACCCGTGGTCATCTGCGTTGGTTTGACATCCTGAGATCAGAAACTCCAAATTCTAGTTGGTCCTGGCAACCCCCTTCAGGGACACAATGTTCCCGAGACAAATTAGACAAATCTGATGAATTCCTCTCTCCAGGAAAGATAGCTTTCTGTCTCTTTTCTGGATTTGGGAAGTTTCAAACTTGACCCCTGATCCTAGAACATTCCCCTAGATTTCCTCTAGATACAGGCCTACTTTATTTCTATAGGCTGTGCCATTTGTTTGCCTTACATCCTCAGCCCTGGCCTGTTTATTTTACTTGAAACAGGATTGTAATATTCTACTTTTCAGCCAACTCCCTTACATATGGTGTCAAAACACACACTCTATAATTCTTCCACGGCACGAAGTAGGGTGAGAGAATTTCATTGGTGCAAAACTGACCACTCTAGCCTGGGAGGGCAACCTTCACAAAGGAATGAAGCTCTCTGGAAAAGGGTGATTTTCAGCACACTTGTAGAGCACTTCCACTCAAAGAGACATACCCGAAGCGTGACAGGGCTCCATTCCTTCAAGGCTTCCAAGACATCTCTTGGGACACATTAGCATGTACACAGTGGGCCCCCATGTCACCTGAGCTATGGAAAGTGAGATTGATCTTCAAAGCATGCTAGGGGCCTAGGAAAGGAGGCATCGATTCTTCTCTTCAATGTCCTCAAGCCGTCATTGTTGACTTTGCATTATGCTTAAGGTAGAAGCACACTGTAGTTCTGATGAGCCCCAAGTCCGGCCTCTTGTTTCCAATCAAGTTGCAAGCTTGAGTCAGCATGGCCTCCCCATAGACTTGAATAGATGACAATGTTCTCCTCTCGGTGCTTGTCCCTCTATTCTCGCTTCTGGCCAAGGATTCCTCTCTTATCCCTTGATTCAGACTCTGTTTTATCTCTTCCAGTTTCTGAGCCCACTTTCTGTTTTTCAAAGCTGTTTCTGGGTATCTGTCCCTTTAATAGCCTAGCCTAGGCCAATCCTCAGACTGTAACCATGCGGCCATATTGGGGGACAGGGTCACCGTGATGTCATAAACAACCTCAAAATTCTAAGTTGTCCTGACAACCTCCGTGCACACAGATCTTCAGAGCCATCTCAGACCAGTCTGACTCGTCACCCTACCAGGTAGGATAGCTGTCCTTTTTCTGGATTTCTTGTCAGTTTCTGACATTCTCCTCGAACTTCGAAAAGGCTGCTACATCCTCTCTAGACACTGTTTTCTTTCCTGTAAGATTATCCTGGATTGTATCTCTTATATCTTTTGTAGATGGCCAAGTGTGTGGACCTTCCCCAGAGAAAGTCCTGCACTCCCTCCCCAGTTGAAGTTGCCCAGGCTATCTGACGCACAATGATCGTGTCATCTCCTAGCACTCTGCCAATTCCACATTGGCAGGTCACATGTTTTCCTTCCCAATTCCTTTGGGGAATTGTACCAGATGCCTTCATCGATTGTAATATTCTCAGCGTTCTTTTTCTGGTGCATATTATTAACGTATCCTCACAATTGCTACTTATTTATCATCCCTGTCCGCACCGTACTATGAAATCTATATTTCCTAACACTGCTAATGTGATCTACACCCGTGATGTGTAACAGTGAGACTCGGGCCGCCCAAGCGGAACGTGGGCACCTACCCTCTCCACCAATGACCGGCACTTAATTGTACTTTTGGATCAACCTTTTGCCTGAGCTTGGGAACACGTGGGCCTGTTTGTATTATTGTTGGAGGTGATTAGTAGTAACATCATGGACGGTAACATTTTCCCTTGGTTCATGGGTTTAGCATGGATGATGGTTTCAGGGTAGTATTCATCTTCATCTATTTTGAAAGGTCTACCTTTCTGTAGCATCATTAAGCATTTTGGGGTGATTTTCCATCCTTGGAAGTTCACCTTCTCTAATCTCTTTCAACCCCCAAAGCTTTATGCCGTCATTCTGGACCCCTTTTTGGATTTTTAATTTTAGGTGAATTTATTGCCATACCCTGCATTAGAACATCCTATATCTTTCAGATTTGCATCCTCATGGATCTGTGTAGGTTACATCACCTTCACCTGCATAAGCCGAATCACAGGCCCTCATCACACACTTGTGCCTCATCATCTCTTTCACCCTTCCCCACCCCTGCACTTTGCCTCTGGGATCGCCGAGTCAAATGTCCCTTGCCACCTGTTGGTTAGCGCTTGCGTTTTCTTCTTCTTGTAAGTGAGATCCTATGGTATCTGACATTCTCCCTGGGGCTTCTTTCACTTCCCCTAAAACCGTCACAGCTATACAGGTGGTCACGAATGGCTGGATTGCATCCTTTGTTCCGGCTGAGTGGTATGCCGTGGTGTGGTTATAGCCCATATTCCTTCTGCATTCATCCCTTGCTGTGCACCAGGGCGGCTACCAAGTTTTGGATAGCGAGATTAAGGCTGTGGTGAACTCAGCTGTGCACATGTCTTTATGCTGTAGTGTTTCCCAGTTCTTTGGATAAACGTGCTGCAGAGGAATAGCTGGATCGTATGGAACATGGATTCTTAAACTTCTCATGCAGCTACACACGTCTTGGCTTAGTGGATGCACCGGTTTACACTCCCACCAGCAGTACAGGAGGCTTCCCTTCTCTCCACCTCCCCTCTAACAGTTGTGGTTTCCTGTCTGCTTCCTTATAGCCATTCTGACCACAGTGAGATGCTATGTCCTTGCAGTTTGGATTTCCCATGGCCTGAGACTTAATGATGCTGAACAAGTTTTCATGCACTTGTTGGCCCTCTTTAGTTCTTCTTGGGAGAAATCTCTGTTTCCATCTTTTGCCCAGGCTTTCATTGGGTTCTTGTTTTTTTTCTTGTGGAGAAGTGTGAGTTGATTGTATCTTTTGGCTTTTCATCCCATGTCCGATTTGTGGTTTGCAAACATCCTCTCCCAGTCGTTGTGCTATCTTTGCATTCAGAAGATGGTTTCCTTCACTGGGCAGAAGCATCCGCATTTGATGTGGTCCCGTTTGTTTCTTGTTTCCTTTGTTGCCCTTTCCCAGTCAGACATTCTTCTTCCAAATAGGTTTCTCACTCAGATGGCAAAGAGCAGTGTGCCTATGTCTTCTCCTACAAGGTTCATAGTTTGAAGTCTGCCATCCAAGGCTATAATCCATTTTGAGGTGGTGTGTGTGCCACGTGTAAGATCATGGTGTACTCTCGTTGTGTTCCATGTGGCTGTGCAGGCTTCCCAGCACCATTTATTGTAGAGACTCTCCTTTCTCCGCTGTCTCCTCTTGGCTCCCTGGCCGAAAATGGGCTGTCCATGTACGTTTGAGTTGGGCTCTGGGCTCTCGATTCTGTTGCATGGGTCTTGTGCATGTTTTTAGGCCAAGATTGTGCCATTTCGGTAACTAGCGCTTCATCCTCTATGTTGAAATCAGAAAGTGTAACACGTCCTGCTTTGTTCGTTTTCCTGAGGATTCCTTTGCCTAGTCAGGGTCTCTTGTTGCTGCCTAGAAATTTTAGGATTCTCTCTTCGATCTCTGTGGCAAGTATGGCTGCAACTTTGACTGGGATTGCATGGAATCCAGAGATTCCTTTTTCCGGTATGGACGTTTCAAGTGTGTTAATTCTTCCATTCCTAGATCCTGGAATATCCTTGTTTCTCCTTGTGTCTTCTTGAATTTCTTTACCGAAACGTTTGCTAGTTTTCGATTGACATAGCTAACACCTGTTTTGCTACGATTCTTCATAGAGATCTTATTCTTCTAACTGGCAAGCTGGTTTTTTCTTTTTCAGAGTCAGTTTTTCTATTCTGTGCAAGTTTTAATTGGTTGTATTTTGACAGAAGTGCATCGCTGTGCTCACATCTTCTGGCAATGCTCCTGTATTTGCTGTGGAAGTCTGGCCCTGTCTAACGTCCCTTCCCATCTGCCTCTACACTACCTCGAACGCCTGCCCCCCAGTGACTGAAGCAGTGGTGAGCAGGCTCACGCCCAGGATTCCACCCGGCCCACCCCAGGCAACCGTCGCAGTAGGTGCGGGCCTCACTTCTGCACCTCTGGCCATCTGCTTTCCTGTTCCATTGGCCACCTGCAGTTGACTGCAATGGGACTTGTATATGCTACTTGAGCCCAACTCTGGCACTGTGTAGATGAGGCCAGTTTGTTTTTCACGTACATTGTGATGTCAGAGGATTTGTCATAATTGTGTGTCTTCTGTCCCACCAAGCTTCATGGACACAAGGTTTCAGAGCCCGCTTATAGCAGTCTCATAACTCACCCTTCCCAGTTAGCCCAGGTTTGACCTTCGCTGCCATTTTTTGGCTAGTAAATTTCTCTGACTTTCAAAGTTTCAAGCAGAGTCTGTCTAAAGAGTGACATCATTCATTGTGGATTACTCAGGTGTGGTTTCTGTTTGCCTTCCATTTTATGGGAGCATTTTTTCTTTTCTATAGTATACTTGTCATGGTCATTCTCAGCTATCTCCCTTAGACATGCTTATCAGTCCATTCTCCTTCAGTCTAAGTGATTAGTTTTGTATTTCCTTAATCACTGTATGTTCTCTAGTCCGAGGTATGACTGCTTTCATGATTCTTGGTGGTTCCCTTTGAATTTTCACCAGTCACTAGTAGCCATCTTTGCTACCCTAGCATAGGTCAAAGTAAGCACTGAGAACACATGGTCATCTGGGTTGGTTTGACATCCTAATCAGAAACTCCAAATTCGTGGGGGTCCTGGCAACACCCTTCACGGACACAATGTTTCCAAGACAAATTAGACAAATCTGATGAATTCATCTCTCCAAGAAAGATACTTTTCTGTCTTTTTCCGGATTTGGAAAGTTTCGAACTTCACCCCTGATCCTTGAATGTTCTCCTAGATTTCCTCTAGATACGGGCTTACTTTATTTCTATAGGCTGTGCCATTTTTTTGCCTTACATCCTCAGCCCTGGCTTCTTTATTTTTCTTGAAACAGAATTGTAATGTCCAAATTTTCAGCCAACTTCCTTACGTATGGTGTCCAAACACATAATCAATAATCCTTCTACAGCAAGAAGTAGGGGGAGAGAATTTGATTGGAGCCACACTGAGCACACTAGGCTGGGAGGGCAGCCTTCATGAAGGAACGAAGCCCTCTGGAAAAGGGTGCTTCTCAGCACACTTGTAGAGCCCTTCCAAACAAAGAGACATAGCCCAAGCACGACAGGGGTCCATTCCTTCAATGCTTCCAAGACATCTCTTGGGACACATTAGCATGTACCCAGTGGTCTGCCATGATGCCTGAGCTATGGAAAGTGAGACAGATCTTCAAAGAATGCTACAGGCCTGGGAAAGGAGGCATCAATTCTTCTCTTCAATGTCCTCAAGACATTCAGTCATTGTGGGGCCGGCGTCCAAGGTAGTGCAGAGGCAGACGGGAAGGGACGTTAGACAGGGCGAGACATCTTGCCAGTGAGAAGAATTAGATCTCTACGAAGAAACTTAGCAAAACAGGTGAGAGCCATATCAATCGAAAACTAGCAAACGTTTTGGGAAAGAAATTCAAGAAGACACAAGGAAAAAGAAGGATATTCAGGGATCTAGGAATGGAAGAATTAACACACTTGAAAGGTCCATACCGCAGAAAGGAATCTCTGGATTCCATGCAATCCCAGTCAAAGTTGCAGCAATATTTCCCAAAGAGATAGAAGAGAGAATCCTAAAGTTTCTAGGCAGCACCAAGAGACCCTGAATAGGCAAAGGAATCCTCAGGAAAATGAACAAAGCAGGACGTGCTACACTTTCTGATTTCAACATAGAGGACGAAGCGCTAGGTACCAAAAGGGCACAGTTTGCACCCAAAAACAGGCACAGAGACCCATGCAACAGAATCGAGAACCCAGAGTCCAACTCAAACGTACGTGGACAGCACCTTTCCAACGAGGGAGGCAATAGGAGACAGTGGAGAAAGGAGAGTCTCTACAATAAATGGTGCTGGGAAGCCTGCACAGCCACATGGAACACAACGAGAGTACACCATGATGTTACACGTGGCACACACACCACCTCAAAATGGATTGAAGCCTTGAATGGCAGACTTGAAACCGTGAACCTTGTAGGAGAAGACCTACGCAGAGTGCTCTTTGCCATCTGTCTGAGCCGCCTATTTGGAAGAAGCATGTCTGACTGGGAAAGGGCAACAAAGGAAACAAGAAACAAACGGGACCACATCAAATGCGGACGCTTCTGCCCAGTCATGGAAACCATCAACTCAATGCCAAGACAGCACAACAACTGGGAGAGGATGTTTGTAATGCACACATCGGACCAGGGGTGAAAAGCCCAAAGATACAATCAACTCACACGTCTCCACAAGAAACACAACAAGCCAATGAAAACCTGGGCAAAAGATGGAGACAGAGATTTCTCCCAAGAAGATTGAAAGAGGGCCAAAAGGTGCATGAAAACTTGTTCCCATCATTAAGTCACAGGCCAATGCAAATGCAAACTGCAAGGACACAGCAGCTCACTGTGGTCAGAATGGCTATAAGGAAGCAGACAGGAAACAAGTGTCAGAGAGGAGGTGGAGAGAAGGGAAATCTCCTGCACTGCAAGTGGGAGTGGAAACCGGTGCAGCCAATATGGCAAGCGGTGTGGAACTGCCTCAGAAATTTAACAATCCATGTCCCAAATGATCCAGTTGTTCCTCTGAGGCGTGTTTGTCCAAAGAGCTCAGAAACACTACCTTATAATAAGACTTGCACTGCTGATTTCACAACAGCCTTACTCCCGCTATCCAAGACTTGAAATCCGCCCTGCTGCCCAGCAAGGGAAGAATACATAAGGAAGATGGGCTATACCCACACAATGGCATACCACTCAGCTGGAACAAAGGTTGCATTCCAGCCATTTGTGACACCCAGAATGGCTGTGAGGGTTTTAGGGGAAGTGAAACAAGCCCCAGGGAGAACGTCAAATACCATAGGATCTCATTTACAAGGAGAAGAAAAAGCAAGCACTAACCAACAGGTGGCACAGGACATTTTATTGGGAGTTCCCAGATGCAGAGCGGGGTGTTGGGGGAGGGTAAAAGAGATGATGAGGCACCAGTGTGCGGTGAGGGGTTGTGATTCAGCTTTAGCTGGTGAAGATGATGTAACCTACACAGAAGTCTAAACCAATGAGGATGCAAATCTGAAAGATATAGGATGTTCTAATGCAGGGTTATGGCAATAAATTCACCTAAAATCAAAAATCCAAAACGGGGTCCAGAATGACGGCATAATGCTTTTGGGGCTGAAAGCATTTAGAGAAGGTGAATTTCCAAGGATGGAAAATCACCTCAAAATTCTTACTATTTCTACAGAAAGGTAGACCATTCCAAATAGATGAAGAGGAATACTACCCACAGAACATGATGCGTGCTAAACCCATGAACCAAGGGAAAATGTTACCGTCCATGATGTTAATAGAAATCTCCTTCATGAATAATCCCAACAAGCCCACGTCTTCCCAAGTTCAGACAAAAGGTTGGTCCAAAATAAGAATTCAGGGCCGGCTTTGTGGTGGAGTGAGTAAGTGCCCACCTTCCACTTGGGCAGCCGGGGCCTCACTGTTTCACATTACGGGTGCAGATCACTTTAGCAGTGTTAGGAAATTCAGATTTCATGGTACGGTGCGGAGAGAGATCATAAATAAGTAGCAATTCTGACGATACATTATCAATTCGCACCAGAAAATCTCCATGAGAATATTACAATCAATGAACGCATCTGGTACACTTCCCCAAAGTAAGAAGGAAGGAAGACATGTGACCTGCCAAGGTGGAATTGGCAGAGTGCTAGGAAATGATATGATCATTGCACATGAGAGGATTGCCTGGGCAACTTCAACTTGGGAGGGAGTCCAGGACTTTCACTGGGGATGGTCCACCCACTTGGCCATCTACACAAGATATAAGAGATACAAGCAAGGATAATCTTATACTGGAAAGAAACCAGTGTCTAGGAAAGGAGGCATCATATTCTTCTCTTCAATGTCCTCAAGACATCATTCTTGACTTTGGATTATGCTTAAGGAAGAAGGACAACATAGTTCTGATAGGGCCCAAGTGTGGCATCTTGTTTCCAATCAAGTTTCAAGCTTGAATCAGCATGCTGTCCCCATAGACTTGAATAGATGACAATGTTCTCCTCTCAGTGCTTGTCCCTCTATTCTCACTTCTTGCCAAGGATTCCTTTCTTATCCCTTGAATCAGAGTCGGTTTGATCTCTTCAACTTTCTGTGCCAGCTTTCTGTTTGTCAAAGCTGTTTCTTGTTATCTCTCCCTTTAATAGCCTATCCTAGGCCAATCCTCAGACTGTAACCATGTGGCCCTCTTGGGGGACATGTTCACCATGATGTCATAAAGAACGTCCTAATTCTAAGTTGTCGTGACAACCTCCATGCACAGAGTTGCAGAGCTATCTCAGACCAGTCAGACTCCTAACCCTTTCCAGAAAGGATAGTTTTCCTTTTTCTGGATTTCTTGTCGGTTTCTTTCTCCTTGAACTTTGATAGGCCTAGCACAATCTCCCTAGACACTGGTTTCTTTCCTGTAAGATTATCCTGGGTTGTATCTCTTATATCTTGTGTAGGCGGCCAAGTGGGTGGACATTCCCCAGAGAAAGTCTTGGACTGCCTCCCAAGTTGAAGTTGCCCAGGCAATCCTCTGATGCGCAATGATCATGTCATCTTCTAGCACTCTGCCAATTCCACCTTGACAGGTCACAAGTTTTCCTTCCTTCTTCCTTTGGGGAAGTGTACCAAATGCGTCCATAGATTGTAATAGTCTCGTGGTTCTTTTTCTGTTGCATATTGATAAGCTATCCTCACAATGGCTACTAATTTATGATCTCTGTCCACACCGTACCATGAAATCTATATTTCCTAACACTGTTCATGAGATCTGCACCCGTGATGTGAATCAGTGAGGCCCGGACCGCCAAAGCAGGACGTGGTCACTTACCCCGTCTACCACAGGGCCGGCCCTGAATTGGACTTTTGGACCAACCTTTAGCCTGAGCTTGGGAAAACGTGCGCCTGTTTGGATTATTCGTGAAGGTGATTAGTAGTAACATCATGGACAGTAACCTTTTCCTGTTGTTCATGGGTTTAGCATGGATCATGTTCTTTGGGGAGTATTCCTCTTCATCTGTTTGGAATGGTTTACCTTTCTGTAGCATCAATAAGAATTTTAAGGTGATTTTCCATCCTTGGAAGGTCACCTTAGCGATTCTTTTTCAGCCCCCAAAGCTTTATGCCATCATTCTGGACCCCTTTTTGGATCTTTGATTTTTGCTGAATTTATTTCCATAAACATGCATTAAAACATCCTATATCTTTCAGATAGCTTACATCATCGTCACCAGCGTAAGCCTAATCACAGGCCCTCACCACACTCTTGTGCCTCACCATCTCTCACCACCCCCCCACCGACCTGCTTTCCCTCTGGGAATCCCCAATCAAATGTGCCATGCCACCTGTTCATCATCTGGGTAGGTTTGACATCCTGATATCAGAAGCTCCAAATTCGAGGTGGACCTTGATACCCCCTTCATGGACACAGTGTCCTTCTGTCTTAAGTATAATCCAAAGTCAAGAATGTTCTCATGAGGACATTGAAGAGAAGAATCGATGCTTCCTTTCCTACACCTCTAGCATTCTTTGAAGATCAGTCTCACTTTCCAAAGCTCTGGCGTCATGGGTTCCCACTGGGTACATGTTAATGTGTCTCTTTGTTTGGAAGGGCTTTACAAGTGTGCTGAAATGCACCCTTCATTTCTTAGTGAAGGCAGTATGTCCATGAAAGCGGTTGACAGGACCCCGCGAATTTGGAGTTTCTGATCTCAGGATCTCAAATCAACCCAGATAACCACGTGTTCTCCGTGCTTAGTTTGACCCAGGCTAGGATAGCAAGCAGTCCTACAAGTGACCGGTGCAAATTCAAAGACAACAACCAAGAGTCACGAAAGCACTCACACCTTGGACTAGAGAAGATACGGTGATTAAAGAAATACAAAATTAATCATTATGAACTGAGGAGAACAGATTGATAAGCATATCTAAGGGAGATAGTTGAGAAAGACCATGACGGGTATAATATGGAAAAGAAAAAATTCCAGAAAACGGAAGGTGAACAAAAATCACACCTGAAAAATCCACAACGAGAGATGTCAGTCTTTACACAGACTCTGCTTGAACGTTTGAAAGTCAGAGAAATTCACAAGCCAAAAGACGGCAGCAAAGGTCAAACCTGCGCTAACTGGGAATGGTGAGTTATTAGACTGCTCCAAGCAGGCTCTGAAGCCCTGTTTCGATGAAGCCTGCCGGCACACCAGAGACATAATTATGACAAATCCTCTGACATCACGGTGCACCTGAAAAACAACCTGCTCTCATCTACACAGTGCCAGACTTGGGCTCAAGTAGCATATTCAAATCCCATTGTACTCAACTGCAGGTGGCCAAAGGAACATGAAAGGGGCCTGGCAGTGGTGCAGTGGTTAGGTCCACACCTTCCGGGTCGGTGGTCCGGGGTGGGCTGTGTGGAATCCTGGGTGTGAGCCTCCTAACCATTGCTTCAGTCATCCTGGATCTGGCGTCCTAGGTAGTGTAGAGGCAGATGGGAAGGGAGGTTAGACAGGGCCAAATTTCCACAGCAAATACAGGAGCATTGCCAGCAGATGTGAGCTCAGTGATGCACTTCTGCCAAAACAAAACCGATTACAAGTTGCAAAGAATACAAAAACTGAAGCTCCATAAAAAGAAAACAAACACGTTGGCAGTAAGAAGAAGATCTCTATGAAGAAGCTTACCAAAACAGGTGAAAGCCATGTCAATTCGAAAACAAGCAAATCTTTGGGGAAAGGAATTCCAGAAGACACAAGGAAAAAGAAGGATATTTCGGGATCTAGGAATGGAAGAATTAACAGGAAGATGGGCTATAGCCAGGCAATGGCACACCAGTTTGCCGGAACAAAGGATGCAATCCAGCCATTTGTGACCACCAGAATGACTGTGAGGGTTTTAGGGAAGTGAAACAAGCCCCAGGGAGAAAGTCAAATAGCGTAGGATCTCACTTAAGAGGAGAAGAAAAAACAAGCGGTCAGGAACAGGTGGCACGGGACATTTGATTGGGGGTTCCCTGAGACAAAGCGGGGAGGTGTGAGAGGGGGAAACAGATGATGAGGCACAAGTGTGTGGTGAGGGCCTGCTATTAGGCTTACGCAGGTGAAGATGATGTAAGCTACACGGAAGTCTACATCGATGAGGATGCAAATCAGAAAGATATAGGATGTTCTAATGCAGGGTTATGGCAATAAATTCACCTAAAAGCAAAAAATCCAAAATGGGGTCCAGAATGACGGCATAAAGCTTTGGGGCTGAAAGAGATTAGAGAAGGTGAACTTCCAAGGCTGGAAAATCACCTCAAAATGCGTACTGATGCTACAGAAAGGTAGACCATTCGAAATAGGTGAAGAGGAATACTACCCTAAGAACATGATGCGTGCTAAACCCATGCACCAACGGAAAAGGTTACCGTCCAGGATGTTACTACTAATCACCTCCACGAATAATCCAAACAGGCCTTGAAGGAATGGAGCCCTGTCACGCTTGGGGTACGTCTCTTTGTTTGGAAGTGCTCTACAAGGGTGCTGAAAAGCACCCTTTTCCACAGGGCTTCGTTCCTTCGTGAAGGATGCCCTCCCAGGCTAGTGTGCTCAGTTTGCCTCCATCGAAATTCTCTCCCCCTACCTCTTGCCATAGAAGGATTATTGATTATGTGTTTTGACACCACATGTAAGGAAGTGGGCTGAAAATGAGAACATTACAATTCTGTTTCAAGAAAAATAAACAGGCCAGGGCTGAGGATGTAAGGCAAACAAATGGCACAGCCTATAGAAATAAAGTAAGCCCGTATCTAGACGGAATCTAGGGGAACGTTCCAGGATCAGGGGTGAAGTTCGAAACTTCCCAAATCCGGAAAAGAGACAGGAAAATATCTTTCCTGGAGAGAGGAATTCTTCAGATTTGTCTAATTTGTCTTGGAAACATTGTGTCCATGATGAGGGATGCTAGGACTACCTGGAATTTGGAGTTTCTGATCTCAGGATGTCAAACCAAATATCTGGATCATTTTTGGATAGGATGAAACACTGAATCATTTTTAATAAACATATCTAAGTTATCTACTTTTGGCTTCTTATGGAAGAGGCTAAAAGCGTGTGGGTGTATTAAAAAGCATGCCTTGTGTTTAGTTGTAAAGCGGCGTGTTTCTAAACTTAGGAAGTGTTTAGAATGCTGATAGAAAAGACAATCCATAATTGTTTACCTTTTTAGTGTTTACTAGGTCTGATAAGGGTTAAAGTTCTAATTACCTTATGGAATTAAACCTACTGGAAACTACTAAGGAAAAGAGCTTTGTATTCAAGGAGGTTAAAATGGATGCTTTCAGTAAAAAAGGTATCAAGAATGGAAATATTTTTGTTTGATGGGTTAAGAAAGATAAATTTGTCGTGATGTACTAGAAAGGAAAAAACAAAGACTTTGGGTCAAATTCTGAAAACAAAAAAGAAAGTTGTAGAAGGTTTGTGAAGGAGAAATTCTGAAAGGAGTTTTATGCCTGGTCAAGTAGACTAAAGTAAGTTCAATTAAGTGCATGAGTTTGAAAGTTCAAAATAAGTAGGTGCAGAAATTCAAGTTTGGTTTTCTCTAAAAGGATACAATTTCTTGAACTTTTGATCCGCTCTTGATAAAGAGGTCTTAAAAGCTGTTCCTTTGAGTAAGTCTACGTAAGAGACAAATCTGTTTTGTGAAAATAATGACTGAGGTCACTCTTAAGATTTTTGACTCTGTTATAACTTTGAATAGATACCCGACATTGCTTCACAGCGAGTGTTGCTTTCTATTTGAACAAGCATTTGAAAAGCTTTTGATATGTTTTGACAAGCTTCTCCCTCAAAAATATTCAAATGCTGAATGAAGGCTTTCTTTTGACCTGGTAGGCAGAAGAAAAATTACTATGAGGATTTTCAGAGGGCCCCTGAGACTTCTCGAAGACATTTGCTCTCTCTTCCTATAAGAAGGAAGATATTAAACTAATTAGGCTTACTTGGTCTATTAAATTACATGGGAAACATTGTGAAATAAGTGATGATAGACTTCCTTAGGTGGTATAAGATGGGTAAATGTTATTAATATAGGTGTCTTAAAATTATATAACATTCCTAAGAGTGTGATCTTTGCTGGTTAACAGTCATAAGTCCAATTATTATCAGCAAGTGTTATATGTCACTGAAGTAGCCAAGTTTCTTTGTCAATTGCCCTTTTGAGTCCTTTGTCCATTTCCAGGTAGTTGTTGTTTTACTCTGATGCTTTTTTCTTTTGTAAATATGCTTCATCTTCCCAGAAATTCCTGGAAAGGATTCTGACACAAAGTTTCTAAATGACAGGCTTCTGATAAACTTTCAGATTGTAAAACTGAACGGAGTAAGAAATTACAGAATTCTAACAGAAACTAAGCTCATCGATCTGCTAACAGAAAACTCAGCTCAAGAATTGATTATACAGGACTATGTGAACTGATGAGGATGGTTGTAATTTTTTAGAACTTCTGTTTAAAATATTGTTGAGTTTTGATGTGTTGTTTTGTTTTCTCGTAATGAAGGAAAGCTTTTTGTCTTTTCCCTTATGCTAACAATGACCTACAGCCATTTGGTGAAATTATACCTTCATGAGCAAAACTGAAACATTTATCTTTTTCTCCCTACCTTATCCCTAAGGAATTTGGAAACCCCTTGTCACTGAGTATGGTTATTTAGTGGCAATATTTGCATAAGTTCCATAAGAATCTGTTCACCTTATAACAGGCCACATTGGTTATACTACCAAGGCTTTGACTGGAATGTCATATTTGAAACATACAGGCTCAGATATGACAAGACAGCATTTCAGGAACAAAGATTGGACTTTCTGGAATACAGGCCCTAGGAAACATGGGCCTGGTACCTTGTTTACAGAGATTCTGGCAATCTTGCCCGGTCACTAAGGAAGCTTGCTTATCTGCCAGGTGCAAGGAACCTCCGAATATTTTGGTGGACCTCAAAGAGAACTGAACTCACATCTGCAGGTACTGCAGGCCAAATCTGATGGCAAGTCCTTGGCTTGGCTTTTCTGGCATCTAGAGGCCTTCACAGATCCATGTGAGATTACTCTCCCTGGGGCAGCCCCAATTCATATTAGAAAAATATCCACCAGGTCATGTAGTTTGGCATGTAGGCCAGGTCACCTTGGGCTTCTCTGGCTTGGGCAGCATTAATCCACATCATAAACCACCCCTGAACCCATTATGACCGGAAATCTTTGGGGATATGAATGATGGTCAGTCTTCTGTAACTACTTCTGGCGGTACAAGGTCGTAGAGCTTCCCCAAAATGGGGCCATAGGTACAGGTAGGAAGTTCAGTGGACCAGAAGTCTTCACCGGTGGAGTTCAAGGGTGACAAGTTGTACAGAGCCTCTGGAGACGAGAGAATCCTTTGACGAGAGGTGGTCCAGGAGGTGAAACATATTTGACATGCTAAAGACAAACAACGAAAGAGACAACAAATTATAATAAGAAATACAAGCAGTATGTTTAACCCAATGAATAAGATTTTGAGGTACTGCAGAAACCTGGTCCTGACTAGGAGTTCAACCAGTCGTTTACAGTTAGGGTTGGTCAGACATGGATTTAATTTGGTGGCTGGGATAGGAAGCCAGAAATATTTTGATGGTAGTCAGGAATATAGACACAACATTGTTTTTGTAATGACACTGGTGCCCCCTTTTGCTGCTGTCAAGACATCCAGTGCCATTTGGATTTGGAGGACTGCCTTACACACTTGGGATACTTCTAAATTGAGCAGAGAAATGCTATGTTGTGTATCATTTAATGCCTTCATACTAAATTTGTTTAGGACTTCCATGTGCAAGATCATATTTTCGATTCCTAATTGGGGAAGGAAAATTGAGGAAAGATGGTCATACCAGTGGAAGACAGAGCGGGTCCAGTGCTGTTGCAGGTTGGGTAGCTTAGCAGGAGGAGATATCGTAAATGTAGTTCTACCTTGCATCCAGACAAAGCCTAGGGTGCATCATCCAATCCATCCAGGTGGCAGCCAAGGTAATAAATTGGAGCCACATATCCACTGAGCACCGTTAGCGGCTAACCAATGCATTCTGGGCCGTCTATCCCAGTCAGTCCCAAACTAACCTGTATTTTTTTTTTTAAGGCTATGACATAAGAACACATATAAAAGGGATTTTTTTTCCCAAGGTCAGCTGCTATTAGGCCATGTATCACAGGTGTGGTTGGTTTCTTCCCAACAGAGAGCGGCCTTTTACTGAGTTGCCCACTAGTAGGAGTGAACCCCATATATTCGTCACAAATTTGATATGGTCCATCCTGTGTGTATCGATAAGTTGGGGACTTTACTGTTGGAACTTGTTTTGTTTGATACACCTGTGACAAGGCAAATCTAGTTAGTATTTGGACAGTAGTATTGAAGGAAAATGTTTGATTGTGGCCAGGGAACTCCGAGGTGTCAGAGATAGATGGCCACAAGGAGACATTACGATTAGTAATAGATGAATCTTCAGAAGAAAAGAGCTAGAATCTAGTATCCATGAATGGCTACTATAGCTTCTACAGAAGCGTAATTTTTTGCTCTCTTAAATCATCCTCATTTTTACAAAAGATAGCCAAATTATGATTAACACGTTTGCAAATAAAGTGTAGTTTCAGTACAACTTGCTCCAATTATTTACATAAGAGCAGAATGAATCGGAATTGCTTATACAGGTTTTTAAAAATCTGCTTTGCTGGAATTTTTTCTGAGGAGTCTCAGATTGAACTGTGAAGGCCTCTAGAGGCCAGAAAAGCCAAGCCAAGGACTTGCCATCAGATTTGGCCTGCAGTACCTACACATTTGGGTGGCGTTCTCTTTGAGGTCACCCAAAATATTCGGAAGTTCCCTGCACCTGCCAGATAAGCAAGCTTCCTTACTTACCAGGTAAGATTGCCAAAATCTCAGTAAACAAGGTACCAGGCCCATGTGTCCAAGTGGCTGTATTCCAGAATGTCCAATCTTTGTTCCTGAAATGCTGTCTTGTCATATCTGAGCCTGTATGTTACAAATATGACATTCCAGTCAAAGCCTTGGTAATATAACCAATGTGTCCTGTTATAAGGAGAACAGATTCTTATGGAACTTATGCAAATATTGCCACGAAATGACCATACTCAGTAACAAAGGGTTTGACAATTACTTAGGGATAAGGTAGGGAGAAAAAGATAAATGTTTCAGTTTCGCTCATGAAGGTATAATTTCACCAAATGGCTGTAAGTCATAGTTAGCATAAGAGAAAAGAGAAAAAGCTTTCCTTCATTATGAGAAAACAAAACAACACATCAAAACTCAACAATATTCAAATAGAAGTCCTAAAAAATTACAATCATCCTTATCAGTTCACACAGCCCTGCATAATCAGTTCTTGGGCTGAATCTTCTTTTAGTAGATTGATGAACTTAGTTTCTGTTAGAATTCTGTAATTTCTTACTCCGTTCAGTTTTACAATCTGAAAGTTTATCAGAAGCCTGTCGTTTAGAACCTTTTTGTCAGAATCCTTTCCAGGAATTTCTCGGAAGATGAAACATATTTGCAAAAGGAAAAATAATCAGAGTAAAACAACAACTACCTGGAAATGGACAAAGGACTCAAAAGGGCCATTGACAAAGAAACTTGGCTACTTCTGTGACATATTAAACTTCCAGATAATAAGTGGACTTATGACTGATAACGAGGACAGATCAGAATTTTAGGAATGCTATATAATTTTAAGACATCTATATTTATAACATTTACCCATCTAATAACACCTAAGAAAGTCTATCATTACTTATTTTACAATGATTCCCGTGCAATGTAATAGACCAAATAAGTCTAATTAGTTTAGTATTTTCCTCCTTATAGGAAGAGAGAGCAAATGTCTTTGAGAAGTCTCAAGGGCCCTCTGAAAAGCCTCAGATTAATTTTTCTTCTGTCTACCAGGTCAAAAGATAGCCTTCATTTAGGATTTGAATATCTTTGAGGGAGAATCTTGTCAAAACATATCAAAAGCTTTTCAAATGCTTGTTCAAATGTGAAACAACACTCACTGTGAAATGGGCTCAGGTATCTATTCAAAGTGATAACAGAAAGAGTCAAAAATCTTAATAGTGACCTAAGTCATTATATTCACAAAACAGGTTTGTCTCTTAGGTAGACTTACTCAAAGGAATAGCTTTCATAACCTCTTTATCAAGAGCAGATCAAAAGTTCAAGAAAATGTATCCTTTTAGAGAAAACCAAATTTGAATTTCTGCACCTACTTATTTTTAACATTCAAACTCATTCACTTAATTGAACTTACTTTAGTCTTCTTGACCAGGCATAAAAATCCTTTCAGACTTTCTTCTTCACAAACCTTCTAAAACTTTCTTATATGTTTTCAGAATTTCTCCCAAATTCTTTGTTTTTTCCTTTCAAGTACATCAGGACGAATTTATCTTCCTTAACCAATGAAACAAAAATATTTCCATTATTTATACCTTTTTTACTGAAAACGTACATTTTAACTTCCTTGAATACAGAGCTCTTTTTCTTAGTAATTTCCTGTAGCTTTAATTACGTAGGTTAATTAGAACTTTTAACCCTTAACAGACCTACTAAACACTAAAAAGGAAAACAATTATGCATTGTCTTTTATATCAGCATTCTGAACACTTCATAAATTTAGAAACACGCCACTTTACAATAAAACACAAGGCATGGTTTTGATACACCCACACGCTTTTAGCCTCTTCAAGAGGAAGCCAAAAGTAGATAACTTAGATGTGTTTATTAATAATGTTTCAGTGTTTCGTCCTATCCAGAAATGACCCAGATATTCAGATTTTTATCATTTAACTTAACTTGGCAAAACTCAAGATGGTTACCAAAAAGCATTTCGAAGCTGTTTTTCTTTCCCAAACTATACAGACCATAAAAGTTTTTGTACTCACTTTAATGAGTATTATCTATATAAACCATTTGTTTCCATCAATTATGTTCAGATTACCTACTGAAACCTCATGAGGCCTTAGACAAAACGGGTCATCATTTAAAGCTATTACTTTGCTGACAAATTTTGCAGACAACGTGAACTTATATGACTAGTAAACCCAGGCTGAAGGCCTGCATCCCCATGCAAATACCGACATCCCTGACAACAAGACTATTTTCAATCAGACCAAGAAACTTAAACAGTCTTTCATTTACCAAAGGTTAATTCACATGACATTAACTTTGAAAGGCACTGAGTTAATTTCTACTGCATTTAGCATTTATGTAAACACTTACTATAAGCCAACTAAACAGAGATCTTAATTTTGGTCATACCACCCAAGGCTGAAAATATCACATGTATAACCTACACATAGACACGCATACACAGAGACTGTACAACTACTGTTTTAAAAGCTACTGCCGTGAATCAGGTACAATAATATAAAGCTCACCAGTTATGAAGGTAAACTTTGTTTTGAGCCTTTTTACAAATACTTATGGAGAAGACCCTCGAGATGCTAGACTCTTTCAATGGCACATTTATGGCCATTTCTCCTTTCGCCTCCTTTCTTTTTTTCAGTCTTAAGAGTGAGTGATGGGCTAGATAGTAGTTCCTGGAGAGGGGGGATGATAATCCTTTTCATGATAAAGGAACTAGGTGGAATCTGAACTGCCTCTAGTGCTGTCTCTCCAGTCTTGCAAGGATTTTCTAAGGACAGTTGCTCTTGATTTCTCAGAAACTGGACTGTAACTTGAAGGACGTTCTAGGTTGATCTACCTGTCCAACTGCACCATAAAGGCACAGAGAAACCTCCCAAATTTTCTCCCAGCTGGAGTCTCTGGGGCATAACCCATGCAATTGAAAGTGTTTCTAATTAGTTGGAATGACCCTGAGTGGTGAGTCTCTGGGGATGCTTATGCCATTCCCCATGGCAGTAAAGCCAGTGTGCGACTGGCAGTGGACTGGAGAAGGGTGCAGTGGCTACAAACACCTGGAACTGGCCGGAGGCCGGGGCTCCCAGTACCCGGGTTGAGAGTTAAGGTCCTTGCAAAATATTTTCAAGTTGTTCGATTTTACAGGAGGTCCATGTTCTGGTCAGGTCCAGCCAGAACTTAACCTCGACTTGGTGACAACAGATGACATGATGAGCAAAACAGAGAAAGGAAAAGAAGACACCAGACCTCACCCTCATGGCTGCTCTCAGAGGGTTCTCAAGGTAAGAGTCACACAACAGTTCCTGTGCTGTGGCACACTACCGTAGCCCGACATTTCTCAGAATAAATCACAGGTCTCCTACCCTCATAGCCAACTCAGTAGGTGAATAAACTACTCAATGAGTCAACCGCCAAGAGAGGGCACCCTACTTAGGGTCGCTGGGGTGATCAGGCCCAGAAAGCCAAAGTTGGGGCTCCAGTGGTGGAGGCCTTGATTCTTGAAAGATTCGTTTGTTTCCCCAGTTGCAAAGTTCAAAAGGAGATGAAAATGGCCATTGTAACTCTAACAAAGATGAAAGAGACATGTCCATTACCTTGAAGATCACCCCTGACCCTATGGCAGCATCCTACATGTGGTTCCTACTGTGGGGTTCCTATACCAAGGGGTGATGGGTGTGGCCCCCAGCATTGCATCCCTTGTGTACCTTCCGTGTTATGTCTGGCAGTAACAGGTGCCTGGTGAACATCTTTCCTATTCTGCCTGGCAGTAATAGGAGCCTGTTGAATGGTCCCCAAGAGAAAAGGAGAAGTTTAAGAGAGAACAGGATGGAGAAAAATAGTGTAGAATTTTCCACCGACCTGGGGGACATTCTACCCAATTGCATGTTGGAGCCATTCTCTGAAGAAGGGTTTCCCATATGCAAGCAAAGGTTAGACTTTGGTACTTTCCTTGAACTATAGTCCCGATTGAGACATTCACACAGTTCAGAGCATGGTGAGGTGCCATGGGAGGTATCCCAATCCAGCCTTAGGAAAAGAAACCTTCCAGGGTAGTCTTGCAGATTGCCGGCCATCCTAAGGACTTAAGTGGCCGACCCGTGCCCACCTAAAATTTGTATATTAGAGATAGAGTCAGGAAGGAATGGGGTAATTCACTCTACATCGCCCTTAGGCTTAAGGTACTGATTCTCTTCAAGCTGAATGCCATGATTTGCCCCATAGAGTAGCCATGGGCAGCAAACGTGGATTCAAGCAGCTATCCAAGAAAGTTCCTGATGAAGAAGTGAATTTAGATCCATCCTTGAAAAAGAGAGATGCACAACAAAGAAAAGGGCACTTACCAGAAGTTGAGCTCACAAACCTATGAAGCAAGATTTTGATATGGGCCACAAGATATGATATGGGCTTGGTGAGCTGAAGAGTCAAAAGAAAGATTTCTTGGACTCTCAAATTCTGGAAGTGGTGCTCTTTTATTTATAAAATGGTGCAGGACAACATGGCGACTGGACCCATGGGCAGTAAATAGTTGCTGCATGGGGACAGGACCTATGGGCAGTGAAGAGCTGCTGCTGCTGCTGCATGGGGAAAGGTTCCATGGGCAGTCAGAGGTCCTGCTGCTGCCCTGAGTTGAAGGTAAGGGCTAATTTTATATTGCATTGGTATGTGACATTTTTACTGGAAAAAGAAAGGATGACGTTAAAAGTCATTAAATGATTTCAGTTCAGATGGGGTCTGGTTATTGTGTGGTCATATAGCATTAAATACCAAGCTGGCCATATAGATAGGCATGTAGGTGAGCATGAAATGGGCTTCTATCACTGGGACACCTCTAATTCATACCAAAAAAACACAAAAAAACTCACCGGGTCATGTAGTTTGGTATGTAGGGCAGGTAACTTTGGGCTTTTCGAGCTGGGGCAGCCTTAATCCACATCATTCATCATGGTCTTTCACAGCTATCTCCCATAGATATTCTTATCAGTCTTTTCTCCTCCATTCCAAGTTATGAATGTTGTATTTCCTTATTCACCATATGTTCTGTAGGGGTCCAGATTTACGGCCTAAAACTTTGGAGGCTGAAAGAGATTAGAGATGATGAACTTTCAAGGATTGGTAAACACCTCAAAATGCTTAATGATGCTACAGAAAGGAAGACCATTACAAAGAGTTGAAGAAGATCATTACCAAGAGAACACGTTCCGTGCCAAACTCAGGAGCCAAAAGAAAAGGTTACACTCCACAATGTTACTACTAATTACCGTTACAAATAACCAAAGCAGGCCAACATCATCCCTAGTTCAGGCAAAAGTTTGATCCAAAAGTCCATTTCAGTGCCGGCCCTGCGGTGTACTGGGCATGTGCCCACGTTCCGCCTGGGCGGCCAGGGCTTCATTGGTTAGCACCACGGGTGCGGATCAGATTAGTAGCCTTAGCAAATATAGATTTCACGGTATGGTGCAGACAGACATCCTAAAGAAATCGAAATTTTGAAGAGATGTTATGAGTACACACCAGAAAAAGAACCATGGGAATATTACAATCTATGAATGCATCAGGAACACTTCCCCAAATAATGAAGGAAGGAAAACATGTGACCTGCCAAAGTGGAATTGTCAGACTGCTAGGAGATGACACAATCATTCCGCATCAGAGGATTGCCTGGGAAAAGTCATCTTGGGAGAGCCTCCGGGACTTTCTCTTGGGAAAGTCCACCCATTTGGCCTCATCCACAAAAGTTAAGAGAGAAAACCCAGATTAATCCGAAAGGAAAGAAACCAGTGTCTAGAGGGAAGGTAGCAGACCTTTTCAAGTTCGAGGAAAAAGTTAGAAACCGACAAGAAATACATAAGGGCGAAAACTATCCTACCTGGAAAGGTGGAGTAATCAGACTGGGATGAGATGGTTCTGAAGAACTGTGTGCATGGAGGTCTTCAGGACAACTTTGAATTCTGAGGGTGTTTATGACATCACGGTGAATATGTCACCCAAGATGGCCACAGGTTTCCAGCCCGAAGATTGGCATAGGCTAGGATATTCAAGTGAGGGATACTCAGAAACAGCTTTTGCCCACAGAAACAGGGCACAGTAACTTGAAGAGATCAAAGATACGCTAATTCAAGGGATAAGACAGGAATCATTGGGAAGAAGCCATAATAGAGGGACAAGCACTGCGAGGAGAACATTGCCATCTCCTCACGTCGAAGAGGAGGCTGTTCTGATTCAAGCTTGAAGCTTGATTTGAAACAAGAGGCTGGAACTATGAGACCTATGTTGTCCTGCCTCACTCATAATCCAAAGTCAAGAATGATCTCTTGAGGTCATTGTAGAGAAGAATCAAGGCTGCAGTCCTAGGCCACTAGCATTTTTTAAAGAGAAGTCTCACTTTCCATATCTCTGGCATCATGGGTGCCCACTGGCTACATGCTAATGTGTCACGACACCTCTTTGAAGCCTGGAAGGAATGGACAACTGTCATGCTTAGGGTATGTCTCTTGGTTTGGAAGGACTCTAGAAGTGGTTCAAAAGCACCCTATTGCAGAGGGGGTCATTCCTTAGTGAATGCTGCACTCCAAGGCTAGAGTCCTAAGTTGGGATCAATGAGATTCTCTCCCCATTCTCTTGCCGTAGAAGGAGTATTGATTATGTGTTTCAACACCACATGTAACGATGTTGGCTGAAAATTAGAACATTATCATTATATTTAAAGAAAAATAAACATGCCACAGGTGAGGATGTAAATCAAACAAATAACAAACCCTGTGGAAACAAAGTAAGCCAGTATCTAGACATAATCTAGCAGAGCATTCAAGGATCAGGGGTGAAGTTCGAACTTTCCAAATCCAGAAATAGAAGGATCTCTCACCTGGAAAGAGAAATTCATCAGATTCGTCTAATTTGTTGCGGAACCATTGTGTCCGTGAAGATGGTTGCCAGGACAACCTCAAATCTGGAGTTTCTGATCTCAGAATCTCTAACCAAGGAAGATGCGCACATGTTCTCAGTGCTCAGTGTCACCTCGGCCAGGAAAGCAGAGATTCCTTCAAGTGACCGATGGAAATTCAAAGACAACACCCACCAATCACAAAAGCACTCACACAACAGCCAACAGAACATATCGTGATCAAAGAAATGCAAAATTTATAACTTGGAATGAAAAGGGAACACACTGATAAGCATATCAAAGGGAGATAGCTTAGCAATACCATGATGATTAGCCTATGGAAAAGAAAAAAAGGTCCCAGAAAATGTAAGGCAAACAGAAATCACAACTGAATAATCCACAGTGAAAGACGGCCGTGTTTAGACACATTCTGCTTAAACGTTTGAAAGTCAGAAAAGTCACAACCCCAAAACCTGCAGTGAAGGTCAAACCTGGGCTAAATGGAATGGGAGAGTTCTGAGACTGCTCCAAGCGGGCTCTGAAACCTTGTGTCCATGAAGCTTGCTGGCACAGCACAGACACAATTCTCAGAAATCCTATGACATCACAGTGGACCAGGAAAACAACATGGCTTCATCTACACAGGGCCAGAGCTGGGCTCCAGTAGCATATTGAAGTCACATTCCAAAACAGCAGGTTGCCAATGGAACATGAAAGGGGCTGGCCACTGGTGAAGCTGTGAAGTCCGTGCCTTCTGGGTCCGCAGCCCGTGGTCGTCCATTTGTGCTCTTGGGGTTGAGCCTCCTCACCGCTGGTACAGCCATCCTGGGAGAGTCCTGGGAGGTAGTGTAGAGGCAGATGGGAAGTGACGTTAGACAGTGCCACTCTTGCTCAGCAAATACAGCAGCACGACCAGCAGATGTGAGCACTGCCATAAACTTCTGCCAAAACAGAACCAATTAAAAGTTGCAAAGAATAGAAAAACTGAGCCTCAAAAAAAGCAGCATGTCACTAAGAATAATAAGATATCTAGGACTAACCTTCACTAAACAGGTGGAAGCATTGTAAACCGATACTAGCAAAGCTTTGGCTAAAGAAATTCCAGAAGACACAACGAAACGGAAGACTATTCCGTGCTGTTCGAATGGAAGAACTAACACACTTGAAACGTCCATAGCGGATAGAGGAATCTGTGGATTCCAAGCAGTCCCAGTCAAAGTTGCAGTGATCTTTCCCACAGAAATAGAAGAGAGAATAATAAAGTCTCTATCCAGAAGGAAAGGACTCTGAATACCCAAAGGAATCCTGAAGAAAATGAACAAAGCAGGACGTATCACACTTTCTGATTTCCACATATAGGACGAAGTGCTAGGAACCGAAACGGCACAGTCTGGGCCCAAAAACAGGCACACAATTCCATGGAACAGAATCGAGAGCCCAGAGGTCAACTCACGCATATATGCACATGCATACATGCACAACACATTTTCAACCAGGGAACCAAGAGTACACAGCGGAGAAAGGAGAGTCTCGACAAGAAACGGTGCTGGGAAGACTGCACAGACAAATGTAACACAATGAGAGTAGAGCACGATGTTACACTAGTCACACACACCACCTCGAAACGGATTAAAGACTTGAATGGAAGACTTGAAACCGTGAGACTTCTAGGAGAAAACCTAGGCAGCATGCTCGTTGCCATCTGTCTTAGCCTATTTGGAAGAAGCGTGTGTGACAGGAATGGGCAACAAAGGAAACAGGCAGATGGGAAGCGACGTTAGACTGGGCCAGTCTTCCTCAGCAAATACAGCAGCATTGCCAGCCGATGTGAGCACAGCAGTAAACATCTGCCTAAATAAAACTAATCAAAATTTGCAAAGGATAGAAAAACTGAACCTCAAAAAAAAAAAAAAAAGCATGCTACTAGGAAGAACAAAGTATCTAGGAATAAGCTGTGCCAAACAGGTGAAAGCTATGTAAACCGAGAAGTAGCAAAGCTTTGGGGAAAGAAATTCCACAAGATACAAGGAAACGGAAGGGCATCAGTGCACATAGAATGGAAGAGAACGAAGGAAGAATGAAGTATCATCACAATGATACCTTTCTTATCCCTGGAATCAGCATCTCTTTGATCTCTTCAAGTTTCTGTGCCAGGTTTCCGTTTGGAAAAGCTGTTTCTGGGTATCTCTCACTTTAGTATCCCAGCCTAAGCCAATCCTGGTACTGTAAACATGCAGCCATCTGGGGTGACAAGTTCACTGTAATGTCATAAACACTCTCAGAATTCAAAGTTGTCCTGACAACCTCCATGCACACAGTGTTTCAGAGCTGTCTCCTCCCAGCCTGACTATTCCCCCTTTCCAGGAAGGATAGTTTTCCTTGTTCTGGATGTGTTGTCGGTTTTCAACTTTGTCCTCTAACTTGGAAAGGTCTACTACATTCCCACAGACACCGGTTTCTTTCCTTTAAGATTATCCTGGGTTTTATCGCATATCGTTTGTGGATATGGCCAAATGGGTGGACTTTCCCCAGAGAAAGTCCTGGACTCCCTCCCAAGTTGACGTTGCCCAGGAAATCCTGTGATGCACAATGATCGTGTGATCTCATGGCAGTCTGACAATTCCACCTTGGTGGGTCACATATTTTCCTTCCTTCATGATTTGGGAAAGTGTACCAGATGCGTTCATAGACTCTAATATTCTCATGGTTCTTTTTCTGGTGAGTATTGATAAGGCCTCCTCACAATTACTACTTCTTTATGATATCTGTGCCAACCATACCTTGAAATCGGGATTTCCTAATGCTAGAAATCTGATCTGTACCCATGATGCTAGCCCCTGAAGCCCGGGCCACGCAAGAGGAAGTTGGGCACTTCCCTGCTGCACCACAGGGCCGGCAATGAATTAGACTTCTGCACCAACCTTTGGCCTGAACTTGGGAAGATGTTGGCCTGCTTCAATCATTCGTGAAGGGAATCAGTAGTAACATCATGGAAGGTATTATTTTCCATTGGTTCATGAGTTTAGCACGGAACATGTTCTCTTGCTAGTATTCCACTTCATCACTTTGCGAAGGTCTACCTTTCTGTAGCATCATTAAGCACTTTGAGGTGATTACCAATCCTTGGAAGTTCATCCTCTCTGATCTCTTTCAGCCTATAAAGCTTTAGGCCGTAAGTCTGCACCCCTTTTTGGAGTTTTGATTTTATGTGGATTGATTGCCGTAACCCTGCATTCTAACATGCTATAGCTTTCAGATCTACATCCTCATAGATTTAGACTTCTGAGTAGGTTACATCATCTTCACCACCGTAAGGCTAATTACAGGCTCTCACGATACTTGTGCGTAATCAACTCTTTCTCCCTCTGGCCCTCGCCTACTTTTCCTCTGGGAACTGCCAATCCCATGTCACATGCTACCTGTTTGTTTGTCCGTTTTTCCTCTTCTCCTGTACGTGAGATCCTGTGGTATTTGACCTTACCCCGGCGATTGTTTCAGTTCCTCTAGTACCCTCAGGAGCCATTCTGGTGGTCACAAATGGCTGGACTGCATCCATTCAGACAGCTGAATGCTATGCCACTGTGTGGCTATAGCCTATCTTCCTTCTCCATTCGTCCCTTGATGGGCATCAGGGAGGCTTCCAAGTCTTGGATATCGGGAGTAAGGCTGTGGTGCACACAGCAGTGCACGGATCTCTGTGCATTACTGTTTCCATGATCTTTGGATATATACGTCACAGAGGAATAGCTGGATCATATGCTAGGTGGATTCTGAAACATTCTGAATTTTCACTCCTTTGTGTCGTGGCTGCATCGGCTCAAACTCCCACCTGCAGTACAGGAGGCTTCCCTTCTCTCCACCTCCTCTCTGAAACATGTTGTTTCGTGTCTTCACCCTTATAGCCATTCTGACCACTGTGAGCTGCCATCTCATTGCACTTCGGATTTGCATTGGCCTCAGACTTAATGATGAGGAACATGTTTTCATACAGCCTGTTGGCCATCTTTCTATCTTTCTGGGAGAAATGTGTGTTTCCATCTTTTGCCCAGGTTTTTCCGGGCTCATTGTTTTTTTCCTGTGGAGATGTATGAGTTCACTGGATCTTATGGCTGTTCACCCCTTCTCCGATGTCTGTTCTGCAAACATCCTGTCGCAGTTGTGCTGTCTTTGCATTGATTCGATGGAGTCATTGGCCGGGTAGAAGCTTCTGCGTTGGATGGAGTCACGCTTGTTTCTTGTTTCTTTTGTTGCCCTTACCCAGTCACACATGCTTCTTCCAAGTAGGCGGCTATGCCAGATGGCAAAGAACAAGCTGCCTGCATTTTCCCGCAGCAGTTTCATGGTTTCAAGTCTTCCATTCAAAGCTTTAATCCATTTCAATGTGGTATGTGTGCCTGGTGTAACATCATGGTCTAGTCTCATTGTGCCACTTGTGGCTCTGAAGTCTTCCCAGCACTGTTTCTTTTCGGGACTCTCCTTTCTCTGCTGTCTCCTCTTGGCTCCCGTGTCAAAAATGGGCTGCCCATATATGTGGCAGTTGACTGCTGTGCTCAATTCTGTTCCATGGGTCTGTGTGCCAATTTTGAGGGAAAGGCTGTGCTGTACTGGTACCTAGCGCTTAATCCTATATTTGGCAATCAGAAAGTGTGATACATGCTGCTTTGTTCGTTTTCCTCAGGATTCCTCTTCCTATTCAGGGTCCTTTGTTGCCACATAGAAACTTTAGTATTCTCTCTTCTATTTCTGTGGGAAAGATTGCTGCAACTTTGACTGGGACGACATGGAATGCAGACATTGCTTTTTGCGGTATGGATGCTTAAAGTGTGTTCGTTCTTCCATTCAAAGAACATGGAATAGACTTCCGTTTCCTTGTGTCTTGTGGAATTTCTTTGCCCAAAGCTTTGCTAGATTTCGGTAGACATAGCTTTCTCCTGTTTGGCCAATGTTATTCCTAGATGTTTTTTTCTTTTTACTGGCATGCTTTCTTTTTCGCTGTTCCTTTTTTCTATTCTTAGAAACATTTAATTGGTGTGTTTTGGCAGAAGTTTATGGCTGTGCTCACATCTGCTGGCCATGCTGCTGTATTTGCTGAGCAAGAGTAGCGCGGTATAACGTTGCTTCCCATATGCCTCTACGCCGGGTCAAATGCCTGGCCCAGAACGGCTGGATGAGTGGTGAGGAGGCTCACCCCCAGGATTCCACGTGGCTGACCCTGGGTTGCCGACTCAGAACGCAGGGACTTCACGGGTGCCCCACTTGCTGGCCCCTTTCATGTTCCATTGGCAACCTGCACTTGAGTGGAATGGGACTTGAATATGCTACTTGAGTCCAACTCAGGCACTGTGTAGATGAGGCCAGTTTGTTTTTCTTCTCCGCTGTGATGTCAGAGGATTTGTCAGAATTGTGTCTCTGCTGTCCATGCAAACTTCATAGACACAGGCTTACAGAGCCTGATTTTAGCAGTCTCATAATTCACCCTTACCAGTTACCCTAGGTTTGACCTTCGCTTGGGTTTTTGAGATTGTGACTTACTCTGACTTTCGAACGTTCAGAGTATGTCTAAAACTCACATCTTTCTTTATGTATTATTCATGTGTGATTTCTTTGTGCCTTCCATTTTCTGGGACCGTTTTCTATTTTCCGTGGTAGAATCGTTGATATGGGCTCAGCGAGCTGAAGACTCGAATGAAAGATTGCTTGGACTCTCTAGATCCTGCATTGGTGTTCTTTTATTGAGTGAACAGTACACGATAGCATGGGGACAGGACACATTAGCAGTGAAGAGCTACTGCTGCTGCTGCCTGGGGACAGGACCCATGGGTAGTCAGAGCTTTTGCTGCTGCCCTGACTAGAGGGTTAGGGCTAATTTCATAAGGCATGGGTATATGACTTATTTTTACTTGAAAAAGAAATAATGATGTAAAATGTCTTTAAATGATTTCAGTACAGATGGAGTCTGGCCATTGTGTTGTCATATTTTTAGATACGAATCTGGCCATATAGATCAGCATGTAGGTGAGAATGCCCTGGGCTTCTCGCCCTGGGGCAGCCCTAATTCATACCATAAATAAATCCACTGGGTCCCATAGTTTGGCATGTAGTCCAGGTCACCTTCAGCTTCCCTAGCTGGGGCAGCCCTGATCCACATCATAAAACCTCCCTGAACCTATTTGGACTGGAAATCTTTGAGGATATGGATGATGGTCACTCTTCTGTGACTACTTCTGGCTGTACAGGGTCGTAGAGCTGTCCCTAATTGGGGCCATAGGTACACTTAGGCAGTTTAGTGGACCAGAAGGCTTGCCCCATTGAGTTCAAGCCTGACAAGTTATACAGATCCCCTGGAGATGAGAGAGTCATTGACAAGAGGTGGTCCAGGAAGTGAAACATTTTTGACATGCATAAGACAAACAATGAAACAGACAACAAAATATCATAAGAAATACAAGCAGTATGTTTAACCCAATGAGTAAGGTATTGAAGTAGTGCAGAAACCTTGTCCTGACTAGGAGTTCAACCAATCATTTAGATTTAGGGTTGGTCAGACGTGGATTTAATTTGGTGGCTGGGATACCAAGCCAGAAATATTTTGACGGTAGTCAGGAATATAGATACAACATTCAGTTTTTATAATGGCACAGGTGCCCCCTTGTGCTGCTGTCAAGACATCCAGTGCCATTTGGATTTGGAGGACTGCCTTACACATTTGGGATACTTCTAAATTGAGCAGTGAAATGCTATGTTGTGTATCATATAATGCCTTCATAGTAAATTTGTCTAGGACTTCCATGCAAGACTTGAATATGCTACAAAAGTCGATTCCTAATTGGTGAAAGAAAATTGCAGAAAGATGGTCATACCAGTGGAAGACAGGGCTGGTCAAGTGCTGTTGCAAGTTGGGTAGGTCAGCAGGAGGAGATATAGTAAATGTAGTTCCACCTTGCATCCAGACAAAGCCTAGAGTGCATCGTCCAATCTATGCAGGTGGTAGCCAAGGTCATAAATTGGAGCCACATATCCACTGAGCACCGTTAGGGGCTAACCAATGCGTGTTGAGCCATGTATCCCAGTCAGTCTGAAACCAATCAGTATTTTTTTTAAGGCTACGATATGAGAACACATCTAACAGGGATTTTTTTCCCATAGGTCGAGTGCTATAAGGCCATGTATCACAGGGGTGATTCTTTTTCCCCAAAAGAAAGTGGCCTTTTACTGAGTTGCCCACTAGTAGGAGTGAACCAAATATATTCATCCCAAATTTTGTATTGTCCATATTGTGTGTAGTAATAAGTTGGGGACATTACCTTTGGAACTTGTTCTGTATGATCCAAGTGTGACAGGGCAAATCTAGTTAGTATTTGGACAGTAGTATTGAAGGAAAATGTTTGATTGTGGCCAGGGAACTTCCAGGCGTCAGAGGTAGATGGCCACAAGGAGACATTACTATTAATAATACATGAATATTGCGGAAGAAAAGAGCTAGAATCTAATATCCATGAATGCCTACTATAGCTTCTACAGAAACATAAATTTTTCTTTCTTAAATCACTCTCATTTTTACAAAAGATAGCCAAATCAGGATTAACAGGTTTGCAAATCAAGTGTAGTTTCAATACAACTTGCTCCAATTATTTACTTAAGAGCAGCAAGAATAGTAATTGTTCATACAGGCTTTTTAAAATGTGCTTCGCTGGATCTTTTCCTGCGGAATCTCACATCGAACTGTGAAGGCCTCTAGAGGCCAGAAAATCCAAGCCAAGGACTTGCCATCAGATTTGGCCTGAAGTACCTACAGATTTCAGTGGTGTTCTCTTTGAGGTCTCCCCAAATATTCGGAGGTTCCTTGCACCTGCCAGATAAGCAAGCTTCCTTACTTACCAGGTAAGATTGCCAAAATCTCAGTAAACAAGGTACCAGGCCTGTGTTTCCGAGTGGCTGTATTCCAGAAAGTCCAATCTTTGTTCCTGAAACGCTGTCTTGTCATATCTGAGGCTGTGTGTTTCAAATATGACATTCCAGTCAAAGCCTTGGTCATATAACCAATGTGTCCTGTTATAAGGAGAACAGATTCTTATGGAACTTATGCAAATATTGCCACGAAATGACCATACTCAGTCACAAAGGGTTTCCAAATTCAGGAGGGATAAGGTAGGCAGAAAAAGATAAATGTTTCAGTTTTGCTCATAAAGGTATAATTTCACCAAATGGCTGTAAGTTATAGTTAGCATAAGAGAAAAGAGAAAAAGATTTCCTTCATTATGAGAAGACAAAACAACACATCCAAACTCAACAATATTTCAAACAGAAGTCCTAAAAATTTATAATCGTTCTAATCTGTGCACACAGTCCTGTATAATCAATTCTTGAGCTGAATCTTCTGTTAGCAGATCGATGAGCATAGTTTCTGTTAGAATTCTGTCATTTCTTACTCCGTTCAGTTTTACAATCTGAAGGTTTATCAGAAACCTGTCGTTTAGACTCTTTGTGTCAGAATCCTTTCCAGGAATTTCTCAGAAGCTGAAACATATTTGCAAAAGGAAAAAGCATCAGAGTAAAACAACAACTATCTGCAAATGGACAAAGAACTCAAAAGGGCAATTGGCAAAGAAACTTGACTACTTCTGTGACATATAACACTGCCAGATAATAAGTGAACTTATCACTGACAACCAGGGCAGATCAGAATTTTAGGAATGCTATCTAATTTTGAGACGTCTATATTAATAACATTTACCCATCAAATACCAGCTAAGAAAGTCTATTGTCGCTTATTTCACAATGTTTCCCATTTAATTTAATAGACCAAATAAGCCAAATTACTTTAGCATTTTCCTCCTTGTAGGAAGAGAGAGCAAATTTCTTTGAGAAGTCTCAGGGACCCTCTGAAAATCCTCAGAGTAATCATTCTTCTGTCTACCAGGTCTAAAGAACGCCTTCATTCAGGATTTGAATATTTCTGAGGGAGAAGCTTGTCACAACATATCAAAAGTTTTTAAAATGTTCAAATAGCAAACAACACTCACTGTGAAACAATGCTCAGGTATCCATTCAAAGTGATAACAGAAAGAGTCAAAAATATTAAGAGTAACCTCAGCCATTATTTTCACAAAACAGATTTGTCTCTTAGGTAGATGTACTCAAAGTAACAGCTCTTACATCCTCTTTACCAAGAGCAGATCAAAAGTTCAAGAAAATGTATCCTTTTAAAGAAAACCAAATTTGTATTTCTGCACCTACTTATTATTAACATTCAAACTCATTCACTTATTTGAACTTACTTTAGTCTTCTTGACCAGGCATAAAACTCCTTTCAGAATTCCTCCTTCACAAACCTTCTACATCTTTCTTTTTCATTTTCAGTACTTGTCCCAAAATCTTTCTTTTTTCCTTTCTAGTACATCAGGAGCAATTTATCTTTCTTAACCCATCAAACAAAAATATTTCCATTCTTTATACCTTTTTTACTGAAAACATACATTTTAACTTCCTTGAATACAGACCTCTTTTTCTTAGTAAATTCCTGTAGCTTTAATTCCATAGGTAAGTTAGAACCTTTAACGCTTAACGGACCTAGTAAACACTAAAAAGGTAAACAATTATGAAATGTCTTTTATATCAGCATTCTAAACACTTCACAACTTAAGAAACATGCCACTTCGCAATAAAACACAAGGCGTGCTTTTTGATACACCCAAACGCTTTTAGCCTCTTCCATAAGAAACCAAAAGTAGATAAGTTAGATATGTTTAACAATAATGTGTGAGTGTTCCGTTCTATCCCAAAGTGACCTGCATATTCATCTTTTTATCATTTAACTTAACTTGGCAAAACTCAAGATTGTTACCAAAAAGGATTTTGAAGCTGTTTTTTTCCCCAAGTATACAGACCATAAAAGTTTTGTACTCACTTTTATGAGTTTTATGTATTTAAACCATTTGTTTCCAACAATTATGTTCACATTACTACGGAAGCCTCATGAGGCATTAGAGAAAACTGGTCATCATTTAAAGCTATTATTTTGCTGACAAATTCAACAGACAACGTGAACTTATATGACTAGTAAACCGAGTCTGAATGCCTGCATCCTATGCAAATACTGACAAGTCTGACAACAAGACTATTTTCAATGAAACCAACAAACTTAAAGAAGCTTTCATTTACCAAAGGTTAATTCACGTCACGTTAACTTTGAAAGTCACTCTGTTAATTTCGACTACATTTAGAATTTAAGAAAGCACTTACTTTAAGCCAACTAAACAGAGATCTTAATTTTGGCCATACCATCCAGGGGTTAAAATATCACACGTATAATGTACACATAGACACATATACACAGAGACTGTACAACTATTGTTTTAAAAACTACTGCCATGAATCAGGTACAATAATATAAAGCTCACCAGTTACAAATCAACACTTTGTTTTGAGCCTTTTTACTAATACTTATGGAGAAGACCCTCAAGATGCTAGACTTTTTGCAAGGGCACACTTATGGCCATTTATCCTTTCCCCTCCTTTTTTTTTTTTCAGTCTTAAGAATGAGTGATATGCTAGATAGTAGTTCCTGGAGAGGGGGGAAGATAATCCTTTTCATGGTAAAGGAACAAGGTGGAATCTGAACTGCCTCTAGAACTGTATTTCCAGTCTTGCAAGGATTTTCTAAGGATGGTTGCTCTTGATTTCTCAGAAACTGGACTGTAAATTGAAGGACGTTCTAGGTTGATCTACCTGTCCAACTGCACCAGAAAGGCAGAGATAAACATCACATTTTCTACCAGCTGGAGTTTCTGGGGCATAACCCATACAATTGAAAGTGTTCCTAATTAGTTAGAATGACCCTGAGTGATGAGTCTTAAGGGATGCTTATCTCATTCCCAACGGCAGTAAAGCCAGTGTCCGACTGACAGTGAAGTGGAGAAGGGTGGAGTGCATACAAAGGGCTTGAACTGGCTGGAGGCCGGGGCTCCCAGTACCCGGGTTGAGAATGAAGTTCCTTGCAAAAGGTTTTCAAGTTGTTCGATTTTACAGAAGTTCCAGGTTCTGGTCAAGTCCAGCCTGAAATTAACCCAGACTTGGTGAAAACAGAGGACATGATGAGCAAAACAAAGAAAGGAAATGAAGACATCAGACCTCACCCTCATGGCCGCTCAAAGAGGGTTCTCAAGAGAAGACTCACTCAACAGTTCCCATGCTGGGGTGCACTACTGTAGCATGACAGTTCACAGAATAAATCACAGGTCTGCTACCCTCATAGCCAACTCAGTAGGTGACTAAAACACTCAATGAGTCACCCCCCAAGCGAGAGCACCCTACTTGGGCTTTCCGGGGTGATCAGGCCCAGAAATGCCAAGTTTGGGGTCCCAGGGGTGGAAGCCATGACTGTTGACAGATTTCTTTGCTTCCCTGTTGCAAAGCTCCAAAGGAGATGCAAAACGCCATTGCAACTCTAAGAAAGATGAAAGAGACAGGTCCATTACCTTGAAAATCCCCCCTGAACCTGGGGCAGCATCCTACCTGTCAATCCTACTGTGGGGATCCTATAACAAGGGGTGATGGGGGTGTCCCCCAGCATTGCCTCCATTGCATATCTTCCCTGGTATGCCTGGAAGTTACAGGTGCCTGGTGAACATCTTTCCTATTCTGCCTGGCAGTAATAGGTGCCTGGTGAATGGTCCCCAATAGAAAGGGAGAAGTTCAAGAGAGAACAGGATGGAGAAAATTAGTGAGGCATTTTCCGCCGCTCTGGGGGGCATTCTACCCAATTTCGTGTTGGAGGCATTCTCCGAGAAGGGCTTCGCATACGCAACCAAAGGTTAGACTTTGGTACTTTCCTTGAACTGGAGTCCCAATTGGGACATTCACACAGTTCAGAGCATGGTCAGGTGCCATGGGAGTTATCCCAATCCAACCTTAGGAAAAGAAACCTTACAGGGGAGTCTTGCAGATTGCTGACCATCCTAATGACTTAAGTGGCTGACCGGTGCCCACCTAAAATTAGTATATTAGAGATAGAGTCAGGAAGGAATGGAGTAATTCACTCTACATCGCCCTTAGGCTTAAGGTACTGATTCTCTTCAAGCTGAATGCCATGATTTGCCCCATAGAGTAGCCATGGGCAGCAAACGTGGATTCATATAGCTATCCAAGACAGTTCCTGATGGAGAAGTGAATTTAGATTCATCCTCGAAACAGAGAGAGGCACAAGGAAGAAAAGGGCACTTACCTGAAGTTGAGCTCAGAAACCGATGAAGCAAGTTCCCGGTAGGGGGGCCACAAGATATGATGGTGGGTCAGCGAGCTGATGAGTCGGAAGAAAGATTTCTTGGTCTCTCAAGGCCTGGCAGAGGTGCTCTTTTATTTAGAGAATGGTACAGGATAACCTAGGGTCAGGACCCATGGGGAGTAAAGAGTTGCTTCATGGGGACAGGACCTATGGGTATTGAAGAGCTGCAGGCATGGGAACTGGACCCATGGGCATTGAATAGCTGCTGCTGCTGCATGGGGAAAGGAGCCATGGGCAGTCAGATGTCCTGCCGCTGCCCTGAGTTGAGGGTAAGGGCAAATTTTATAAGGCATGGGTACGTGACATTTTTACTGGAAAAAGAAAAGATGATGTAAAAAGCCATTAAATGACTTCAGTACAGATGGAGTCTGATTATTGTGTGGTCGTATAACATAAGATACGAATTTGGCCATATAGATAGGCATGTAGGTGAGCATCACCTGGGCTTCTCTCACTGGGGCACCTCTAATTCATACCAAAAAAAATTCACCGGATCGTATGCTTTGACATGTAGGACAGGTAACCTTGGGCTTTTCGAGCTGGGGCAGCCTTAATCCACATCAATCGTCATTGTCTTTCTCAGCTATCTCCCATAGATACGCTTATCAGTCCGTTCTCCTTCATTCCAAGTTATGAGTTTTGTGATTCTTTAATCACCATATGTTCTCTAGGCTGATGCGTGAGTGTTTTCATGATTGTTGGGCATTGCCTTTGAATTTCCATCGTTCACTTGAAGGAATCTTTGCTATCCTAGCCTAGGTCCAACTGAGCACTGAGAACACGAGGTCATCTTGGTTGGTTTGACATTCTGAGATCAGAAACTCCAAATTCTAGGTTGTCCAGGCAACCACCTTATGGACATAATGTTTCTGAGACAAATTAGAGAAATCTGATGAATTCCTGTCTCCAGGTAAGATATTTTTATGTCTCTTTTCTCAATTTGGGAAGGCTGGAACTTGACCGTGGATCCATGGTCCTTCTAGTAGATTACGTCTAGATACTGCTTTACTTTATTTCTGTAGGGTTTGTAAGTTGTTTGATTTACACCCTAAGCTCTGGCATGTTTATTTTTCGTTAAATATAAGTGTAATGTTCTAATTTTCAGCCAACTTCCTCACATATGCTGTCAAAACACATAGTCAATAATCTTCTACGGCCAGAGATGGGAGAGAATTTCGCTGGTGCCAAACTGAGCATTCTAGCTTTGGATGTCAGCCTTCACTTTGGATTGGTGATTCCCAGAGGGAATGAAAAAATCCAAAAAGGCGTGCTGATTTGGGGCATAAAGGATTTGAGGCTGAAAGAGATTAGAGAAGATGAACTTCCAAGGACTGTGAATCTCCTCCAAATGCTTAATGATGCTACAGAAAGTAGACCATTGCAAATAGATGATGGGGAATACTATGAGGAGAATGTGTTCCGTGCTAAACCGATGAACCAAGGGAAAATGTTACCGTCTATGATGTTACGAGTAATTACATTCACGAATAATCACAGCAGGCCATCTTCTTCCCAAGTTCAGAAAAATATTGGTCCACAAGTAAAATTTAGGGCCAGCCATGTGTTCAGGAGTGTAAGTGCCCACATTCCTATTGGGTGGCCTGGGATTCATGGATTCGCATCACTGGTGCTGATCAGATTAGTAACGTTGGGAAAGATAGATTTCATGGTATGGTGTGTACAGAGATCACAAAGAAGTCGAAATTGTGAGCATACATAGAGATAGGCAATAGGAAAAAAACATGAAAATATTGCAATCTATGACACATCTGGTACACTTCCCTAAATACAGACTGAAGGAAGTGATGTGACCTGCATAGGTAGAATTGGTGGACTGCATGAGATGACACAATCATTGCACATCAGAGGCTTGAGTGGGCAACTTCAACTTTGGATGGACTCCAGGACTTTCACTGGGGAAAGTCTACACATTCGGCCATATTCACAAAATGTAACAGATTAAACCCAGGATAAACTTAAAGTAAAGAAACCATGTCTAGAGAGAATGTAGTAGACATTTAAAAGTTCAAGGATAAAGTTAGAAACCCACAAGAAATCCAGGAAATGGAAAACTATTCAAGCTGGAAAGGGAGAGTAGTCATGTGCATAGAAGATGCTGGGACAACTTAGAAGTTTGAGGGAGTTTATGACATCACAGTGAACATGTCACCCAAGATGGCGTCATGGTTATAGTCTGAGGATTGTCCTAGGATACGATACTCAAGTTAGAGATACCCAGAAGAGAATTTAAAAACAGAAACCAGGCACTGAAACTTGAAGAGTGAGAATACACGCTGATTAAAGGGGTAAGAAAGAAGTCATTGTGAGGTAGCAATAATAGGGGGACAAGCGCTGAGTGGAGAACATTGTAATCTACTCAAGTGTATGGGGAGGCCATGCTGATGCAAGCTTGAAACTTGATTTGAAACCAGAGGCTGGACTTGGGGCTTATCAGACCTACATTGTCCTTCTGCCTTAATCATAATCCAAAATTAAGAATGATCTCCTGAGGACACTGTAGACAATGATTGATGCTTCCTTTCCTATGCCCCTAGCATTCATTGAAGAGAAGTCTCACTTTCCATAGCTCTGGCATTACAGAGGCCCATTGGGTACATGCTAATGTGTCAGAAGATATCTCTTTGAACCCTTGAAGGAATGGACCCCCTTCATGCTTCGTGTATGTCCCATTGTTTGACAGGGCTCCAGAATTGTGCTGAGAAGCACCCTATTCCAGACGGCTTCGTTGCTTTGTGAGGGCTGCCCTAACAGGCTACTATGCTTGGTTTGGCTTCAATGAAATTCTCTCCCCATATCTCTTGAAGTAGAATGATTATTAATATCGTGTATTGACAGCATATGTAAGGAGGTTGGCTCAAAATTAGAACATTACAATTATGTTTATAGAAAAATAAACATGCCAGAGCTGAGGATGTAAATCGAACAAGTAAAACACTCTATAGAAATATAGTAAGCCAGTATCTAGACGTAATCTAGTGGAACACTCAAGGATCGGGAGTAAAGTTCAAAACTTCCCAAATCCAGAAATGAGACAGAAAAGTATCTTACCTGGAGCAGAGTTCATCAGATTTCCCTAATATGTCACGGAAACATAATGTCCGTGAAGGAGGTTGCCAGCACAACCTCGAATCTGGAGTTTCTGATCTCAGAATGTCAAAGCAACCAAGACGACCACGTATTCTCAGGGCTCAGTGTCACCTCGGCCAGGATAGCAGTCTCCTACAGGTGACTGATGGAAATTCCAAGACAACACGCAACAATCACCTAAAGACTCAGACCTCGGCATACAGAACATAGGGTGATTACAGAAATACAAAAGTCATAGCTTGCAATGAAGGAGAACGGACTGATAAGCATAGCGAAGAGAGATAGGTCAGAAAGACTTTAATGATTAGACTTTGGAAAAGAGAAAAAAATCCCTGAAAATGGAAGGCCAATAGAAATCACATCTAAATAATCCACAGTGAAAGACTTCAGTCATTAGACAGACTCTGACTGGACGTTTGAAATTCCGAGAAAGTCACAAAGCCAAAAACTGCAGCGAAGGTCAAACCTGGACTAACTGGAAGGGTGAGTTATGGGACTGCTCCACGCGGGCTCTGAAAGCCTGATCCACGAAGCTAGACAGGACAGCAGACACACGATTCTGACAAATCCTCCGACATCACAGAGGGCCAGAAAAAGAAGCTGGCCTCATCTACACAGGGCCAGAGGTGGGCTCAAATAGCATATTCAAGTCACATCCCACTCAAATGCAGGTTGCCAATGGAACACGAAAGGGGCCGGCCAGTGGGGAAGTGGTGAAGTCCGCGCATTCTGGTTCGGCAGCCCGGCTTCGGCCACATTTAATCCTGCGGGTGAGCATCCTCACGGCTCGTCCAGCCATTCTGGGGCAGATGTGTGAGGTAGTGTAGAGGTAGATGGGAAGTGACATTAGACAGCTCCACTCTTCCACAGCAAATACAGCAACATGGCCCGCAGATGTGAGCACAGCCATAAACTTCTGCCAAAACAAATCCAATAGAAAGTTGCAAAGAATTGAAAAATTGAACCTCAAAAAAGAAAGCATGCCAGTAAGAAGTAAAAGATATCTAGCAATAACCTTGGCCAAACAGGAGAAAGCTATGGAAACCGAAATCCAGCAAAGATTCTGGGGAAGAAACTCCAGAAGACACAAGGAGACGGAAGGCTATTCCGTGTTCTTCGAATGGAAGAACTAACACACTTGAAGCGTCCATACCGCATAAAGCCATCTCTGGATTCCATGCAGTCCCAGTCAAAGTCGCAGCACTATTTCCCACAGAAATTGAAGAGAGAATCCTAGAGTTTCTATCCAGCAACAAAGGACACTGAATAGCCAAAGGAATACTGAGGAAAACGGACAAAGCAGCAGGCATCACACTTATTGATTTCCAGATATACAATGAAGTGCTAGGTACGGAAACAGCACAGCCTGGTGTCCAAAAGAGGCACACAGACCCATGGAACAGAATCGAGAGCCCAGAGGTCAACTGACACACATATGGACAGCCCATTTTCGACCAGGGAGCCAGAAGGAGACAGCAGAGAAAGGAGAGTCTCGACAAGAAATGGTGCTGGGAAGACAGCACAGCCACATGGAACACAGTGAGAGTAGACCGTGATGTTACACCAGGGACACACACCACCTCGAAATGGATTAAAGCCTTGAACGGAAGACTTGAAGACGTACAGCTTCTAGGAGAAAATGCAGGCGGCTTGCTCTTTGCCATCTGGCTTAGCCACCTGTTTGGAAGAAGCATGTGTGACGGGGCAAGGGAAACGAAGGAAACAAGAAACAAGGAGGACTCCATCCAACGCAGAAGCTTCTGCACAGCCAATGACACCATCGCCTGAATGCAAAGACTGTGCAACAACTGACAGCAGATGTTTGCAAACCGCACATCGGAGAATGGGTGAACAGCCATAAGATCAAATGAACTCATACGTCTTCACAGGAAAAAAAAACAGCGAGCCCAATAAAACCAGGGCAAAAGATGGAAACAGACAGCTCTCCCAGGAAGATAGAAAGATGGAAAACAGGCTGTATGAAAACATGCTCATCAACATTAAGTCTCTGCTGAATGAAAATATGAACGGCACTGAGATAGCAGCTCACAGTGGTCAGAATGGCTATAAGGATGAAGACAGGAACCAACAAGTTTCAGAGAGGAGGTGGAGAGAAGGGAAGCCTCCTGCACTGCTGGTGGGAGTGTAAACCGGTGCAGCCACTACGCGAAGTGGTGTGGAATTGCCTCAGAATTTTCAGAATCCATTTACCACATGATCCAGGTATTCCTCTGTGGCGTATATATCCAAAGATCTTGGAAACACTAATGCACAGAGATCCGTGCATCGCTGTATTCCCCACAGCCTTACTCCCGATATGCAACACTTGGAAGCCTCCCTGATGCCCATCAAGGGACGAATGGAGAAGGAAGATGGGCTATAGCCACACAATGGCATAGCACTCAGCTGCAGGAACAGATGCAGTACAGCCATTTGTGACCACCTGAATGGCTCCTGAGGGTATCAGGGGAACTGAAACAAGCCCTGGGGTAAGGTCAACTACCACAGGATCTCACGTACAAGGAGAAGAGGAAAAATGGACCAACAAAAAGGTAGCACATGACATAGGATTGGCAGTTCCCAGAGGGAAAGGGGGGCGGGGGACGGAGGGACAGAGTTGATTAGGCACAAGTGTGTGGTGAGGGCCTGTAATGAGGCTTACGCTGGTGAAGATGATGTAGCCTACACAGAAGTCTAAATCTATGAGGATGTAGATTTGAAAGCTATAGGATGTTAGAATGCAGGGTTACGGAAATCAATTCACATAAAATCAAAACTCCAAAAATGGGTGCAGATTTACGGCCTAAACCTTTGGAGGCTGAAAGAGATTAGAGAAGATGAACATCCAAGGATTAGCAATCGCCTCCAAATGCTTAATGATGATACAGAAAGGTAGAACTTTGCAAAGAGATGAAGAGGAATACTACCAAGAGAACATGGTCCGAGCCAAATCATGAATCAACGGCAAATGTTACCGACACTAATGTTACTACCGCTTCCCTTCACGAATGATCGAAACAGGCCAACACCTTCCCAAATTCAGGCTAAAGGTTGGTCCAAAAGCCCAATTTGGGGCCTGGCTGTGGTGTAGCAGGTAAGTGCCCACATCCGCTTGGGCGGCCCGGGCTTCACCGGCTAGCATCACGCTTGGGGATCAGATTACTAGCATTAGGAAATACAGATTTCAAGGTCTGGTGGTCACAGAGATCATAAAGAAGTAGAAATGGTGAGGAGACCTTATCAGTACGCACCAGAAAAAGATCCAGGAGAATATTACAATCTATGAACGCATAAGGAACACTTCCCCAAATGATGAAGGAAGGAAAACATGTGACCTGCCAAGGTGGAATTATCAGACTGCTAGGAGATCACACGATCAGTGTGCATCAGGGGAATGCCTGGGCAACTTCAACATGAGAGGGCCTCCCAGACGTTCTCTGGGGAAAGTCCACCCATTTGGCCATATCCACAAAAGATAAGAGATAAAACCCGGGATAAGCTTAAAGGAAAGAAACCGGTGTCTAGAGGGAACTTAGTAGACCCTTCAAGTCCTTGGAGAAAGTTAGAAACTGACAAGAAATCCAGAGGAAGGAAAACTATCCTACCTGGAAAGGGGGACTAGTCAGATTGGGATGAGACGGCTCTGAAACACTGTGTGCATTGAGGTTGTCAGGACAACTTAGAATCTGAGGGTGTTTATGACATCACGGTGAACATGTCACCCAAGATGGCCGCATGTTTACAGTCCGAGGATTGGCCTAGTCTAGGACACTCAAGTGAGAGATACCCAGAAACAGCTTTTCCAAACAAAAACTTGAAAGGATCAAACAGACTCTGATTCAAGGGAGAAGAAAGGAATCATTGGGAACAAGTGATAATAGATGGACAAGCACAGAGAGGAGAACATTGTCACCTACTCAAGTAGATGGTGAGGTCGTGCAGATTCAATCTTGGAACTTGATTTGAAACAAGAGGCCAGACTTGGGGCTTATCAGACCTACATTGTCCTTCTGCCTTACTCATAATCCAAAGTACAGAATGATCTCTTGGGGACGTTGAAGAGAAGAATCGAGGACTCCTTTCGTAGGCCCCTAACATCCTTTGAAGAGAACTCTACCTTTGCATAGCTCTGGCCTCACGGGGGCCCACTGGCTACATGCTAAGGTTTCCCAACAGATCTCTTTGAAGCCTTGAAGGCATGGACGCCTGTCATGCTTGGGGTATGTAGCTTGGTTTGGAAGGGCTCTAGAAGTGTGCTGAAAAGCACCCTTTTCCAGAGGGCTTCATTCCTGTGTGAAGGCTGCCCTCCCAGGCTACAGTGCTCAGTTGGGCTCCAATGAAATTAACTCCCCCATCTCTTGCCATAGAAGGAGTACTGAATCTGTGTTTTGACACCATATGGAAGGAGGTTGACTGAAAACTAGAACATTACCATGATATTTAAAGAAAAATACACATGCCAGAGCTGAGGATGTCAATCAAACAGTAACAGACTCTGTAGAAATAAAGTAAGCCAGTATCTAGATGTAATCTAGGGGAGCGTTCAAGGTTCAGGGCTGAATGTCGAAACTTCCCAAATCCAGGGGAAGAGACGGAAGGATTTCTCACCTGGAGAGAGGAATTCATCAGACTCATCGAATTTGTCTCGGTACCATTGTGCCCGTGAAGGTGGTTGCCAGGACAACGTCTAACCTGGAGTTTCTCATCTCACAATGTCAAATGAACCAAGATGGACACATGTCCTCAGTTCTCAGTTGGACGTAAGCTAGGATAGCAAAGATTCCTTCAACTGACAGATGGAAATTCAAAGACAACATCCAACAATCACCAAAGCACCTACACGTTGGCCTACAGAACATATGGTGATTAAAAAAATACAGAATTCCTAACCTAGAATGAAGGAGAACCCACTGATAAGTATATCGAAGGGAGAGAGATCAGAAAGACCACTACGATTAGACTAAGGAAAGAAAACAAGCTCCCAGAAAATGGAAGGCAAACAGAAACCATACCTGAATACTCCACAGTGAATGAAGTCAGTGTTTACAAAGAGTCTGCTTGAACGTTTGAAAGTCCGCGAAAGTCACAACCCCAAAATTTGCAGTGAATGTCAAACCTGGGCTAACTGGGAAGGGTGAGTTCTCAGACTGCTCCAAGCTGGCTCTGAAACCCTGTGTCCATGGTGCTTGCTGGGACGGCAGAGACCCAATTCTGACAAATCTCAGTGGACCGGAAAAACCACCTGGCCTCGTCTACACTGGACCAGATTTGGGCTCAAGTAGCATATTCAAGTCCCATTCCACTCAACTGCAGGTTGCCAATGGAACACGAAAGGGGCCGGCCAGTGTTGCATAGGTGTCGGCAGCGTGTGGTTGGCCGCGTGGAATTCTGGGGGTGAGCCTCCTCATTGCTCGTGCAGCCTTTCTGGGGCAGGCGTCCGAGGTAGTGTAGAGGCAGATGGGAAGCGTGTTAGACAGGGCCAGTCTTCCTCAGCAAATACGGCAGCGTTGCCAGCAGATATGAGCACAGCAGTAAACATCTGCCTAAACAAAACCAATTAAAAGTTGCAAAAGATAGAAAAACTGAACCTCAAAAAAAAAAGCATGCTAGAAAGAAAAACAAGTAATCTAGGGATAACCTCCACAAAACAGGTGAAAGCTATGTAAACCGAGAAATATCACCTTTGAGAAAGAAATTCCAGAGGACACAAGGAAACGGAAGGGAATTCAGTGCTCTTGGAAAGGAAGAAAACGAAGAAAGCATGAGGTATCATCACAATGATTCCTTTCTCATGCCTTGGATCAGCGTCTCTTTGGTCTCTTCAAGTTTCTGTGCCCGGTTTCTGTTTGGAAAAGCTGTTTCTGGGTATCTCTCACTTGATTCTCCTAGCCTAGGCCAATCCTTGGACTGTAAACATGTGGCCATCTTGGGTGACATGTTCACCGTGATATCATAAACACCCTCAGAATTCTAATTTGTACTGACAACCTCCATGCACACAGTGTTTCAGAGCCATCTCATACCAGTCTGACTATTCCCGTTTTCCAAGTAGGATAGTTTTCCCAGTTCTGGATTTCTTGTCGGTTTCTAACTTTCTCCTCAAACTTTGAAAGGTCTACAACATTCCCTCTAGACACGGGTTTCTTTCCATGAAGATTATCCCCGGTTTTCTCCCTTATCTTTTGTGGATGTGGTCAAACGGGTGGACCTTCCCCAGAGAAATTCCTGGAGCTCCTCCCAAGTTGAATTTACCCAGGCAATTCTCTGATGCGCAATGAGCGTGTCATCTCCTAGGAGTCTGACAATTCCACCTGGGCAGGTCACATGTTTTCCTTCCTTCATCATTTGGGAAATTGTACCTTATGCATTCATAGGTTGTAATATTCTCAGCGTTCATTTTCCGGTGTGTATTGAAAATGCCTCCTCAGAATTTCTACTTCTTTATGATCTCTGTGCCCACCATACTGTGAAATCTGTATTTCCTAATGCTAGTAATCTGATCTGCAACCCTGATGATAGCAGGTGAAGCCCAGGCCGCCCAATCAGAACTTGGGCACTTACCTGCTACACCACAGGGCCGACCCTGAATTGGGCTTTTGGACAAACCTTTGGCCTGATCCTGGGAAGATGTTGGCCTGCTTCGATCATTCGTGAAGGCAGTTAGTAACATCATGGACGGTAGCATTTTCCGCTGGGTCACGAGTTTAGCATGGAACACGTTCTCTTGGTAGTGTTCCTCTTCGTCTCCTTGCAATGGTCTACCTTTCTGTAGCGTCATTAAGCATTTTGAGGTGATTACCAATACTTCGAAGTTCATCTTCTCTAATTTCTTACAGACTCCAAAGCTTTAAGCCGTGAACCTTAACGTCTTTTGGGAGTTTTGATTTTACGTGAATTGTTTGCCATAACCCAGCATTATAACATCCTATACGTTTCAGATCTACATCCTCATAGATTTAGACTTCTGTGTACGTTACATCATCTTCACCACCGTAAGCCTAATTACAGGCCCTCACCACACACTTGTGTCAAATCAACTATTTCTCCCTCTGGGTCCCGCCACCTTTCCCTCTGGGAACCAGAAATCCCATGTCACGTGCTACCTGTTTCTTGGTCCTTTTTTTCCTCTTCTCCTTGTAAGTGAGACCCTATGGTATTTGACCTTCCCTCTGGGGCTTGTTTCCATTCCCCTAAAACCCTCAGGAGCCATTCTGTTGGTCACAAATGGCTGGAAGGCATCTGTTCCTGCAGCTGAGTGCTATGCCGTTGTGTGGCTATAGCCCATCTTTCTTGTCCCTTGATGGGCACCAGGGAGGCTTCCCTGTCTTCGATATCGGGAGTAAGGCTGTGGTGAGCACAGCGGTGCACGGATCTCTGTGCATTAGCGTTTGCAAGTTCTTTGGATATATATGCCACAGGGGAGTACCTGGATCATATGGTAGATGGATTCTGAAAATTCTGAGGCAATTCCACACCACTTCGCCTAGTGGCTGCACCGGTTTACACTCCCACCAGCAGTGCAGGAGGCTTCCCTTCTCTCCACCTCCTCTCTGAAACTTGTTGGTTCCTGTCTTCATCCTTATAGCCATTCTGACCATTGTGAGCTGCTATCTCAGTGCCGTTCGTATTTGCATTGAGCAGAGACTTAATGATGATGAGCATGTTTTCATACAGCCTGTTTTCCATCTTTCTATCTTCCTGGGAGAGCTCTCTGTTTCCATCTTTTGCCCAGGATTTATTTGGCTCGGTGATTTTTCTCCTGTGGAGACATATGACTTCATTGGATCTTTTGGCTATTCACCCCTTCTCTGATGTGTGGTTTGCAAACCTGCTGTCGCAGTTGTTGTGACGTCTTTGCACTGAGTCGATGGTGTCATTGGCTGGGCAGAAGATTCTTTGTTGGATGAAGTCCCGCTTGTTCCTTGTTTCCTTTGTTGCCCTTGCCAAGTCACACATGCTTCTTCCAAATAGGCGGCCAAGCCAGATGGCAAAGGGCAAGCTGCCTGCGTTTTGTCCTCGAAGTGTCATGGTTTCAAGTCTTCCATTCAAGGCTTTAATCCATTTCGAGGTGGTGTGTGTGCCTGGTGTAACATCACGGTCTACTCTCATTGTGTTACATCCTGCTGTGCAGTCTTTCCAGCACCATTTCCTGTCTAGAGTCTCTTTTCTCCGCTTTCTCCTCTTGGCTCCCTGGTCGAAAATGGGCTGTCCATAGGTGTGTGAGTTGATTTCTGGGCTCTCGATTCTGTTCCATGCATCTGTGTGCCTCCTTTGCAGGCCAGGCTGTGCTGTTTTGGTACCTAGCTCTTCGTCCTATATGTGGCAGTAAGAAAGTGTGATAATTGCTGCTTTGTTCGTTTTCCTCAGGATTCCTTTTGCTATTCAGGGTCCTTTGTTGCTGGATAGAAACTTTAGGATTCTCTCTTCTATTTCTGTGGGAAAGATTGCTGCAACTTTGACTGGGACTGCATGGAATCCAGACATTGCTTTGTCGACAAAAATAATCCGTAACCAATCTGTAATGAAAATTTGGGAGAGTTTATTCTGAGCTTCAATCTGAGGAATATAACCCAGGGCCTTTCTACACAAAGGAAGAAAGAGCATCAGAGAAGTTGGGTGCACAGACTGGTTGTATTCCCATCATAGAGGATGTTTCACATAGGATTGAAATGTCCCATTTACAATAGTCGCAAGACTGCTCTGTTGGCACAGCGATTGATGGAAATAGCAGGTAGGTCTTCTGTCTCAGTGAACACAGTAGGGTGGCAGTCTGTTGTCTCCAGCTGACTGGTCACAGGTGAGCTGGATGGTCAAAGGTGAGTGCAGCAATCAGTTCCTAGCCTAGGGAGAAATGCTTATCCCTAAAGAAATGCTAATGTGGGGGGAAGTTGCACCTTTATCTCAAGGGCCATAGGAAATGTCTAAGCAGATATGCAATGCGTGCTAAATAGCCATAGTCAGGCCCTTTTGGAGAAAACAAAATCAGGCCGAATTAGGTCTATACCAAATGGCTTCCTCATATAGTCCAATATATCCAATTGCTTCTCATTTTTATTTGAGCTTTATGCCGTATGGACGTTTCAAGTGTGTCCGTTGTTGCATTCGAAGGGCACGGAATAGCCTTGTGTTTCCTTGTGTCTTGTGGAATTCCTTTCCCCAAAACTTTGCTAGTTTTTGGTTCCCATCGCTTTCTCCTGTTTGTCCAAGGTTATTCGCAGGTATCATTTTCTTCTCACTGGCATGGGTTTTTTTTGAGGTTCAGCTTTTCTATTCTTTGCAACTTTTAATTGGTTTTGTTTGGCAGAAGTTTATGGCTGTGCTCAAATCTGCTGGTCGTGCTGCTCTCTTTGCCGAGGAAGAGTGGCGCTGTCTAACATCCCTTCCCCTCTGCCTCTACACTAGCTCCCACGCCTGACCCAGAATGGCTGGACGAGCGTTGAGGAGGCTCACCACCAGGATTCCACGCGGCCGACCCTGGCCTGCTGACCCAGAACACGTGGACTTCACCGCTGGCCCACTGGCTGGACCCTTTTGTGCTGCATTGGCAACCTGCGGTTGAGTGGAATGTGACTTGAATATGCTACTTGAACCCAACTCTGGCCCTGTGTAGATGAGGCCAGGTTGTTTCTCTGGCCCACTGTGATGTCGGAGGATTTTTCAGAATCGTGTCTCTGCTGTCCAGTCTAGCTTGGTGGACACAGGGTTTCAGAGCACGCGTGGAGCAGTCTCATAACTCACCCTTCCCAGTTAGGCCAGCTTAGACCTTCCCTGCAGTTTTGGGGTTGTGACTTTCCCGGACTTTCAATCGTTCAAGCAGAGTCTGTCTAAAGACTGACATCTTTCACTGTGGATTATTGAGGTGTGATTTCTGTTGGCCTTCCATTTTATGGGACCCTGTTTGCTTTTCCATGGTCTAATGATCATGTTCTTTATGAGCTTGTGCTTTGACATGCTTATCAGTGCATTCTCCTTCACTCCATTTTAGGAATTTTGTATTTCTTTAATCACCATATGTTCTGTAGGCCAAGGTGTGAGTCCTTTCGTCATTGTTGGGTGTTGTCCTGGAATTTTCATCGTTCACTTGAGGGAATCTTTGCTATCCCAGCCTAGATCCAACTGAGCACTGACTACACGAGGTCATCTTGGTTCGTTTGACATTGTGAGATGATAAACTCCAGGTTCGAGGTTATCCTGGCAACCACTTTCATGGGCCCAATGGTTCCGACACAAATTAGATGAATCTGATGAATTTCTCTCTGCAGGTGAGAGACCTTCTGTCCCTTTTCTGGATTTGGGAAGTTTCGAGCTTGACCACTGATCCTTGAACTTTCCACTAGATTACGTCTAGATACTGGCTTACTTTATTTCTACAGGGTTTGTTATTTGTTTGATTTACATCCTCAGCTGTGGTATGTTTATTTTTCTTTAAGTATAATGGTAATGTTCTAATTTTCTGCCATCCTCTCTATGTGTGGTTTTGAAACACATTATCAATACTCCTTCTACGGTAAGAGATATGGGGAGAGAATCTCACTGATCCCACTGAGCCCTGTAACCTGGGAGGCCAGCCTTCACAAAGGATGGAAGCCCTCTGCAAAAGGGTACTTTTCAGCACACTTCTAGAGCCCTTCCAAACCAAGAGACATACGCAAGCATGGCTGGGGGCCATTCCTTCAAGGCATCAATGAGCTCTCTTGTGACATATTGGCATATACCCAGTGGGCCCCCGTGACTTGAGAGCTGTGGAAAGTGAGAATTCTCTTCAAGAATGCTAGGGGCCTAGGAAAGGAGGCCTCGATTCTTCTCTTCAATGTCCTCAATTGATCATTCTTGACTTTGTATTATGGGTAAGGCAGAAGGACAACGTAGGTCTGATAAGCCCCGGGTCCGGCCTCGTTTTTCAGAACAAATTTCCAGCTTGAATCAGCATGGCCTCCCCAGACTTCCGTAGATGTCATTGTTGTCCTCTGAGTACTTGACCCTCTATTGTCTCTTTTTCCCAATGATTCCTTTCTCATCCCTTGAATTAGCGTCTCTTTGATGTCTTCAAGTTTCTGTGCCTGGTTTGTGTTTGGAAAAGCTGTTTCTGTGTACCTCTCACTTGAATATCCTAGCCCAGGCCAATCCTAGAGCTGGAAACCTATGGCCAACTTTGGTGACATGGTCACCGTGATGTCATAAACACGCTCAGAATTCTAAGTTGTCCTGACAACCTCCATGCACACAGTGTTTCAGAGCCATCTCATACCAGTCTGACGACTCCCCCTTTCCAGGTGCGATAGTTTTCCTTTTTCTGGACTTCTTGTCAGTTTCTAACTTTATCCTCGAACCTTGAAATTTCTACTACATTCCTTCTAGACAGTGGTTTTTTTCCTTTAAGATAGTCCTGGGATTTATCTCTTATCTTTTGTAGATGTGGCCAAATGTGTGGACTTTCCCCACAGAAAGTCCTGGAATCCCTGCGAAGCTGAAGTTACCCAAGCAATCCTCTGATGTGCAATGATCATGTCAACTCATAGCAGTCTGGTGTTCCCACCTTGGCAGGTCAGATGTTTTCCTTCCTTCATCATTTGGGGAAGTGTACCTGATGTGTTCATAGATTGTAATATTCTCATGGTTCATTTCCTGGTGTGTATTCATAAGGTATCCTCACAATTTCTACTTCTTCGGCACCATACCTTGAAATTTATATTTCATAATGCTCCTAATCAGATCTGCACCTGAGATGCCAGCCTGCCAGTCCCAGGCCGCCCAAGTGGAACATGGACACTTACCCACTACACCAGAGGGCTGGCCCTGAATTGGACTTTTGGACCAACCTTTGGCTTGAACTTGGGAAGATGTTGGTCTGCATTGATTATTCGTAAAGGTAATTAGCAGTAACATCGTGGACAGCAACATTTTCAGTTGGCTCAGGAGTTTAGCACGGGTTATGTTCTCTTGCTAGTGTTCCTCTTCATCTCTTTGCAATCGTCTACCTTTATATTGCATCATTAAGCAGTTCGACGTGATTGTCAATCCTTTGATGTTCATAATCTCTAAACTCTTTCAGCCTGCAAACTTTATCCCTTAAACCTGCTTGCCTTTATGGAGTTTTGATTTTAGGTGAATTGATTTCCATAACCTAGCATTAGAAAATCCTATAGCTTTCAGATTTACATCCTCATAGATTTAGACTTCTGTGTATGCTACATCTTCTTCCCCACAGTAAGCCTAATTACAGGCCCACACCCCACACTTGTGCCTAATCAACTCTTTCTCCCGCCGTCCACTGCCACCCGTTCCCTCTGGGAACCACCAATCCCATATCACGTTCTACCTGTTTGTTGGTCCTTATTTTAATCTTCTGCTTGTAAGTGAGATGCGATGGTATTTGATTTCTCCCTTGGGCTTGTTTCAGGTCCCCTCCCACCCTCAGGAGTGATTCTGCTGTCACAAATCGCTGGACTGCACTCTTTCTTACAGCTGAGTGTTTTGCCTTTGTGTGGATATAGCCCAACTTCCTTCTCCATTGGTCCTTTGATGGGCACCAGGGCGGCTTCCAAGTCTTGGATATCTGGAGTAAGGCTGTGGTGAACACAGTGGGACACGGATCTGTGTGCATTAGTGTTTCGCATTTCTTTGGATAAACACGCTGGAGAGGAATAGCTGGATCATATGGTAGATGGATTTATAAATTTCTGAGGCAATTTCACATGGCTATGCCTAGTGCCCTCACCGGTTTGCACTCCCACCAGATGTGCAGGACTCTTCCCTTCTCTCCACCTTCTCTCTGACACTTGTTGTTTCCTGTTTTGTTAATTATAGCCATTCAGAACACAGGGAGCTGTCATCTCATTGCCGTGAGGAATTGCGTTGGCCTTATACTTAATGGTGTTGAACATGTGTTCATACAGCTGTTGGCCACCTTTCTGTCTTCTTGGGGTAAATCTCTGTTTCCATCTTCTTCCCAGGTTTTAATGGGCTTGTTGTTTTTTCTCTTGTGGAGACGTGTGTGGTCATTGGGTCTTTTGGCTATTCAGCCCTTCTCAGATGTGTGGTTTGAAACATCCTCTCCCTGTTGTCGTGCTGTCTTTGCATTGAGTGGATGGTTTCCCCGGCTGCACAGAAGCTTCTACGTTGGATGGAGTCCTGCTTCTTTCTTCTTTTCTTTGTTGCCCTTTCCCAGTCACACATGCTTCTTCCAAATAGGCGGCTACCCCAGATGGCAAAGAGCAAGCTGCCTGTGTTTTCTCCTAGAAGTTTCACTGTTTCAAGACTTCCGTTGAAGGCTTTAATCCATTTCGAGGTGGTGTGTGTGCCTCGTGTAACATCATGATCTACTCTTAGTGTGTTACATGTGGCTGTGCAGTCTTCCCAGCATCATTTATTTTAGAGACTCTCCTTTCTCCACTGTCTCCTCTTGCCTTCCTCATTGCAAATGCGCTGTCCATATATGTGTGAGTTGACCCTAGTGTTCTTCATTCTGTTCCATTGGGGTTTGTGCCTGTTTTGGGGACCAGGCTGTGCTGGTTCGGTACCAAGCGCTTCGTCCTACATGTTGAAATCAAAGTGTGATACGTCCTGCTTTGTTCGTTCTCCTCAGAATTCCTTTGGTTATTCAGTGTCCCTTGTTGCTGGATAGAGACTTTAGGATTTTCTCTTCTATTTCTGTGGGAAAGATTGCTGCAAATTTGACTGGGATTTCATGCAACCCAGAGATTGCTTTATCCATTGCGGACGTTTCAGGTGTTTCAGATCTTACATTCCTAGAGCACAGAATACCCTTCTGTTTCTTTGTGTTTTCCGGCATTTCTTTCCCTAAAGCTTTGCTAGTTTTTGGTTTCCATAGCTTGCACCTGCTTGTCTAAGCTTATTCCTAGAAATCTTATTCTTCTTACTTGCATGTTTTTTTTCCAGAGGTTCAGTTTTTCTATTCTTTGAAACTTTTCATTGCTTTTGTTTTGGCAGATGTTTATGGCTGTGCTCACATCTGTTGGTGATGCTGCTGTATTAGCTGGGCAAGAATAACGCTGTCTGACGTTGCTTCCCATCTGCCTCTACACTACCTTGGACGCCTGCCCCACAATATCTGGACCATCGGTGAGGAGGTTCACCTCCAGGATTCTGCATGGTCTGCCCTGGGTGCCGACCCAGAATTTGTGGACTTCACCATTGCACCACTGGCCAGCACCTTTCATGTTCCATTGGAAACCTGCATTTGATGTGGAATGTGAGTTGAATATGCTATTTGGGACAAATCTTGCACTGTGTAGACGAGGCCAGTTTGTTTTTCTTCTCCACTGTGATGTCAGAGGATTTCTCAGAATTGTGTCTCTGCTATCATGGCAAACTTCATTGACACAAGTTTTCAGAGCCAGATTTTAGCAGTCTCATAACTCACCCTTACCATTTAGCTTAGGTTTGACATTTGCTGCAGTTTTGGGGTTTGTGACTTTCTCTGTCTTTCAAACGTTCAGGGTATTTCTAAAACGGACATCTTTCATTGTGGATTAGTCAGCTGTGATTTCTGTGTGCCTTCCATTTTCTGGGACGGTTTTTTGTTTTCCATGTTATAATTGTTGATATAGGCTCAGCGAGCTGAAGACTCGAATGAAAGATTTCTCGGACATTGAAAGTCTGGCACTGGTGCTCTTTTATTTAAAGAATAGTATGGGATAGCATGGGGACAGGACCCATAGGTAGTGAAGAGTTGCTGCTGCTCCTTGGGGATGGGACCCATGAGCACTCAAAGCTCCTGCTGCTGCCCTGAGTTGAGGGGTAGGGCTAGTTTTATAAGTCATGGGTACATGATTTATTTTTACTGGAAAAAGAAATGATGTGGTAAAATGTCTTTAAATGATTTCAGTGCAGACGGGGTCTGGTTATTGTGCAGTCATTTAACTTTAGATACGGATCTGGCCCTGTAGATCAGCATGTAGGTGAGGATGCGCTGAGCTTCTCACCCTGAGTCAGCCCTAGTCTACCTGCTCATATAGTTTGGCATGTAGGCCAGATCACCTTGGGCTTCCCTAGCTGGGGCAGCCTTAATCCATATCATAAACACCCCCTGAACCCATTTAGACTGGAGAGGTTTGGGGATATGGACGATGGTCAGTCTTCTGTAACTACTTATGGCTGTACAAGGTTGCAGAGCTCTCCATAAATGGGGTCATAGGTACAGGTAGGAAGTTCAGTGGACTGGAAGCCTTCACCTGTGGAGTTCAAGGCTGACAAGGTATACAGAGCCTCTGGAGACGGGAGAATCATTTGACGAGAGGTGGTCCAGGAGGTGAAACTTTTTTCACATGCTGAAGACAGACAATGAAACAGACAACAAACTATAATAAGAAATACAAGCAGTATGTTTGACCCAATGTATAACGTATGGAAGTAGTGCAGAAACCTGGTCCTGACTTGGAGTTCAACCAATCGTTTAGAGTTAGGGTTGATAAGACATGGATTTAATTTGGTGGTTGGGATAGAAAGCCAGAAATATTTTGACGGTAGTCAGGAATATAGACACAACATTCAGTTTTTATAATGGCATAGGTGCCCCCTTGTGCTGCTGTCAAGACATCCAGTTCCATTTGGATTTGGAGGACTGCCTTACACATATGGGATACTTCTAAATTGAGCAGAGAAATGCTATGTTGTGCATCATTTAATGCCTTCATAATAAATTTATTTAGGACTTCCATGTGCAAGACGACACTTTCGATTCCTAATTAGGGAAGGAAAATTGCGGAAAGATGTTCATACCAGTGGAAGACAGACCTGGTTCAGCGCTGCTGCTGTTGGGTAGGATAGCAGGAGGAGATGTAGTAAATGTAGTTCTACCCTGCATCCAGACAAAGCCTAGTGTGCATCGTGCAATCCACTTAGGTGGCAGCAAAGGCCATAAATTGCAGCCGCATAGCCACTGAGCACCATTAGAGACTAACCAAAGTGTGCTGGGCTGTCTATCCCAGTCAGTCCCAAACCAATCAGTACTTTTTTAAGACTATGATATGAGAACACATATAACAGCGAATTTTTCCCATAGTTCGGCTGTTATTAGGCCATGTATCATAAGTGTGATTGGTTTGTTCCCAACAGAGAGTGACCTTTTACTGAGTTGACCACTAGTAGGAGTGAACCAAATACATTCATCCCAAATTTCATATGGTCCATCCTGTGTGTATTGATAAGTTGGGGACTTTACCTTTGGAACTTGTTGTTTCTGATCCACCTGTGACAAGGCAAATCTAGTTAGTATTTGGGGAGTAGTTTTAAAGGAAAATGTTTGATTGTGGCCAGGGAACTCGCAGGTGTCAGACATAGATGAGCACAAGGAGACATTATGATTAGTAATAGTTGAATCTTGTGGATGAAAAGAGCTAGAATCTAATATCCATGAATGCCTACTATAGCTTCTACAGAAACATAATTTTTTCTCTCTTAAATAACCCTCATTTTTACAAAAGATAGCCAAATCAGGATTAACAGGTTTGCAAGTCCAGTGTAGTTTCAATACAACTTGCTCCAATTATTTACATAACAGCTACAAGAATAGCAATTGTTTATACAGGCTTTTTAAAGTATGTTTTGCTGGAAATTTTTATGAGGAATCACAGATTGTACTGTGAAAGCCTCTAGAGGCCAGAAAAGCCAAGCCAAGGATTTGCCATCAGATTTTGCCTGCAGTACTTACAGATTTGAGTGGAGTTCTCTTTCAGGTCCCCCAAAGTATTCGGAGGTTACTTGCACCTGCCAGAGAAGCAGGTTTCCTTACTTAACGGGTAAGATTGCCAGAATCTCTATAAACAAGGTACCAGGCCCATGTTTCCGAGTGGCCGTATTCCAGAAAGTCCAATCTTTGTTCCTCAAATGCTGTCTTGTCATATCTGACCCTGTATGTTTCAAATAAGACATTCCAGTCAAAGGGAGAAGCTTGTCAAAACATATCCAAAGTTTTTAAAATGCTTCTTCAAATAGGAAACAACACTCACTGTGAAACAATGCTCAGGTATCTATTCAAAGTGATGACAGAAAGAGTCAAAAATCTTAAGAGTGACCTCAGTCATTATTTTCACAAAACACATTTCTCTCTTGGGTAGACTTACTCAAAGGAACAGCTTTTATAACGTCTTTATCAAGAGCAGATCCAAAGTTCAAGAAAAAGTATCCTTTTAGAGAAAACCAAATTTCAATTTCTGCACCTACTTATTTTGAACATTCAAACTCATTCACTTAATTGAACTTACTTTAGTCTACTTGAGTAGGCATAAAACTCTTTTCAGAATTTCTACTTCACAAGCCTTCTACAACTTTCTTTTTCGTTTTCAGAATGTGTCAACAACTCTTTCTTTTTTCCTTTCTAGTACATTAGGACAAATATACCTTTTTTCACCCATCAAACAAAAATATTTCCATTCTTTATACCTTTTTTACTGAAAGCATACATTTTAACTTCCCTGAATACAGAGCTCTTTTCCTTATTAATTTCCTGTAGCTTTAATTCCATAAGTTAATTAGAACTTTTAAGGCTTAACAGATCTACTAAACATTAAAAAGTAAGCAATTATGAATTGTCTTTTATATCAGCAGTCTAAACACTTCATAAATTTAGAAATATGCTGCTTTACAATAAAACAAAAGGCATGCTTTTTGATACACCCACACGCTTTTAGCCTCTTCAAGAAGAAGCCCAAAGTAGATAACTTAGATATGTTTATTAATAATGGTTCAGTGTTTCATCCTATCCAAAAATGACCCGCATATTCATCATTTTATCATTTAACTTAACTTTTCAAAAGTCAAGATTGCTACACAGAAAAATTTTGAAGCTGTTTTGTTTCAACAACTATACTGACCATAAAAGTTATTGTACTCACCTTTATGAGTTTTATGTATTTAAACCATTTGTTTCCAACAACCATGTTCAGATTACCTATGGAAACGTCATGAGGAATTAGACAAAACTGGTCATCATTTAAAGCTATTATTTTACTGACAAATTTAAGAAAGTGAACTTATATGACTAGATAACCCAGGCTGAATGCCTGCATCCTATGCAAATACCGACAACTCTGACAAGATAATTTTCAATCAAACCAACAAACTTTAACAAGCTTTCATTTACCAAAGGTTAATTCACATCACGTTAACTTTGCAAGGCACTTAGTTAATTTCTACTACATTTAGAATTTATGTAAGCACTTTCTTTAAGCCAACTAAACAGAGATCTTAATTTTGGCCATACCATCCAGGGGTAAAAATATCACACGTATAATGTACACATAGACACACATAGACAGAGACTGTGCAACCATTGTTTTAAAAACTACTCCAGTGAGTCAGGTACAATAATATAAAGCTCACCAGTTATGAATCCACACTTTCTTTGAGCCTTTTTACTAATACTTATGGAGAAGACCCTCGAGATGGTAGACTTTTTGCAAGGGTGCACTTATGACCATTTATCCTTATCCCTCCTTTTTTTTTTCACTCTTAAGAATGAGTGATGGGCTACATAGCAGTTCCTTCAAAGGGGGAATGAGAATCCTTTTCATGATAAAGGAAGTAGGTGGAATCTGAACTGCCTCTAGAGCTGTCTTTCCAGTCTTGCAAGGATTTTGTAAGGACAGTTGCTCTTGATTTCTCAGAAACTGGACTGAAACTTGAAGGACATTCTAGGCTGATCTTCCTGTCCAACTGCACCAGAAAGGCACAGAGATACATCACAAATTTTCTCCCAGATGAAGTTTCTGGGGCATACCCATACAATTGAAAGTGTTTCTGATTAGTTAGAATGACCCTAAGTGGTGAGTCTCTTGGGATGCTTACGTCATTCCCCATGGCAGTAAAGCCAGTGTCGGATTGACAGTGAACTGGACAAGGGTGCAGTGCCTACAAAGGCCTGGAACATGCTGGAGGCCGGGGCTCCCAGTAGCCGGGTTGAGAGTTAAGTCCATTGCAAAATATTTTCAAGTTTTTCAATTTTACAGAATGTCCAGGTTCTGGTCAAGTCCAGCCTGAACTTAAGCTCGACTTGGTGACAACAGAGGACATGATGAGCAAAACAAAGAAATTAAAAGAAGACACCAGACCTCACCCTCATGGCCATTCCCAGAGGGTTATCATGATAAAAGTCACACAACAGTTCCAATGCTGGGGCACACTACCCTAGCACGAGAGTTCACAGAATAAATCACAGGTCTCCTAACCTCATAGCTAATTCAGTAGGTGACTAAAATACTCAATGAGTCAACCGCCAACAGGGGGCACCCTACTTGGCATCACCGGGGTGATCATACCCAGAAAGCCAAAGTTGGGGCTCCTAGTGTTGGAGGACTTGACTGTTGAAAGATTTCTTTGTTTCCCGGTTGCAAAGCTCAAAAGGAGACGAAATTGGCCATTGTAACTCTAAGAAAGATGAAAGAGACAGGCCCATTACCTTGAAAATCCCCTCTGAACCTAGGGAAGCATCCTACCTGTTGTTCCTACTGTGGGGTGCCTATAGCAAGGGGTGATGGGGGTGTCCCCCAGAATTGCATCCCTTGGATACCTTCCCTGCTATGCCTAGCAGTAACAGGTGCCTGGTGAACATCTTTCCTATTCTGCCTGGAAGTAATAGGTGCCTGGTGAGTGGTACCCAAGAGAAAAGGAGAAGTTTAAGAGAGAACATGATGGAGAAAAATAGTGAAGAAGTTTCCACCACGCTGGCGTCATTCTACCCAATTGCGTGTTGGAGCGATTCTCCAAAGAAGGGTTTCCAATACTCAGCCAAAGGTTAGACGTTGGTACTTTCCCTGAACTGAAGTCCCGATTGGGACATTCACACAGTTCAGATGGTCAAGTGCATGGGAGGTATCCCAATCCAGCTTTAGGGATAGAAACCTTCCACGAGATCCTGGAGATTGCCAACCATCCTAATGACTTAAATGGCTGACCCATTCCCACGTAAAATTTATGTATTAGAGATAGGGTCAGGAAGGAATGGATTAATTCATTCTACATCACTCTTAGGCTTAAGGTACTGATTCTCTTCAAGCTGAATGCCAGATTTGCACCATAGAGTAGCCATGGGCAGCAAACATGAATTCATACAGCTATTCAAGACAGTTCCTGATGGAGAAGTGAATTTAGATCCATCCTCGAAAAAGAGAGAGGCACAAGGAAGGAAACGGCACTTACCAGAATTCGAGCTCACAAACCAATGAAGCGCGTTCCCGATATGGGCCACGAGATATGATGTGGGGTCGGCAAGCTGAAGAGTTGAAAATAAGATTTCTTGGACCCTCAAAGTCTGGCAGTGGTGCTCTTTTATTTAGAGAATAGTACAGGATAGCATGGGGACAGGACTTATGGGCAGTGAAGAGCTGCAGGCATGGGGACAGGACCCATGGGCAGTGAAGAGCTGCTGCTGCTGCTGCATTGGGAAAGGACCCATGGGTAGTCACAGCTCCTGCTGCTGCCCGGAGTTGAGGTTAAGGACTAATTTTCTCAGGCATTGTTACGTGACTTATTTTTCCTGGAAAAAGAAAAGATGATGTAAAAAGTCATTAAATGATTTCAGTTCAGATGGGTTCTGGATATTGTGTGGTCATATAACACTAGATACGAAACTGGCCCCATAGATAGGCATGTAGGTGAGCATGACCTGGGCTTCTCTCACTGGGGCACCACTAATTCATACCAAAAGAAATTCAACGGGTCCTATAGTTCTGCATGTTCACCAGCTAACCTTGGGCTTTCGAGTGGGGGCAGCCTTAATCCACATCAATCCTCATGGTCTTTCACAGCTGTCTCCCATAGATATGCTCATCAGTGTGTTCTCCTTCATTCCAAGTTAGGAATTTTGTATTTCTTTAATCACCATATGTTCTCTAGGCCGATGTGAGTGCTTTCGTGATTGTTGGGTTTTGTCTTTGAATTTCCATCGTTCACTTGAAGGAATCTTGGCTATCCTAGCCTAGGTCCAACTGAGCACTGAGAACACGAGGTCATCTTGTTTGGTTTGACATTTTGAGATCAGAAACGCCAAATTCTAGTTTGTCCTGGCAACCACCTTATGGACATAATGTTTCCGAGACAAATTAGACAAATCTGATGAATTCCTCTCTCCAGGTAAGATATTTTTATGTCTTTTGTTCTGAATTTGGGTAGGCTAGACCTTGACTTCGGATCCTTCATTGTGCCAGTAGATTACGTCTAGATACTGGTTTACTTTATTTCTGTAGGGTTTGCTAGTTGTTTGGTTTACATCCTCAGCTCTGGCATGTTTATTTTTCGTTAAATATAAGTGTAATGTTCTAATATTCAGCCAACTTCCTCACATACGGTGGCAAACAACATAATCAATGCTCTTCTATGACAAGAGACAGGGGGAGAGAATTTCATTGGGGCCAAACAGAGCATTTTAGCTTTGATGACAGCCTTCACTTTGGATTGGTGGTTCCCAGAGGGAAAGAAAAAATCCAAAAAGCTGTGCAGATTTCCAGCATAAGGCTTTTGAGGCTGAAAGAGATTAGAGAAGATAAACTTTCAAGGATTGTGAATCTCCTCCAAATACTTAATGATGCTACAGAAAGGTAGACCATTGCAAATAAATTAAGAAGAATACTACAAAGACAACGTGTTCCATGATAAACTCATGAACCAAGGGAAAATGTTACCTTCTGTGAGGTTACTACTCATTACCTTCACGAATAATCACAGCAGGCCAGCTTCTTCACAAGTTCAGGCAAAAGATTGGTCCAAAAGTAAAATTCATGGCCAGTCATGTGTTCTGGTGTGTAAGAGCCCACGTTCCTAGTCTTTGGTCTGGGACTCATGGATTTGCATCACGGGTGCTGATCAGATTAGTAACATCAGGAGAGATAGATTTCATGGTATGGTGCGGGCAGAGATCATACATAAGTGGAAATGGTGAGCAGACCTTATACATATGCACCAGGAAAACAACATGAAAATATTGCAATCTATGACGCATCTGGTAGACTTCTCAAATACAGAATGGAGGAAGTGATGTGACTTGCATAGGTGGAATTGTCGGACTGCACAAGATGACACGATCATTGAACATCAGAGGATTGGCCGGGCAACTTCAACTTGGGAGGGACTCGTGGACTTTTTCTGGGGAAAGTCTACATATTTGGCCATATCCACAAAATGTGACAGATAAAACCAAGGATAAACTTAAAGTAAAGAATTCAGTGTCTAGAGAGAAGGTAGTAGACATTTAAAAGTCCAAAGATAGTTATAAACAGACAAGAAATCCAGGAAATGGAAAACTATCAGACTGGTATCAGATGGCCCTGAAATACTGTGTGCATGGAAGACGCCGGGACAACTGAGAAGTTTGAAGGTGTTTATGACATCACAGTGAACATGTCACCCAAGATGGCCTGATCTTTATAGTCTGAGGATTGTCCTAGGCTACAATACTCAAGTGAGAGATACCCTGAAAAGAATTTAAAAACAGAAACCAGCACTGAAACTTGAAGAGTTAGAATTGCCGCTGATGAAAGGGATAAGAAAGAAGTCATTGTGGAGAAGCAATAAATAACAGAGAGACAAGCACTGAGTGGAGAACATTGTTATCTACTCAAGTAGATGTGGAGGCCGTGCTGATTGAAGCTTGCAACTTGATTTGAAACCAGAGGCTGGACTTGGGTCTTACCAGACCCACGTTGTCCTTCTGCCTTAAACATAATCCCAAATCAAGACAGATCTCCTGAGGACATTGTAGAGAAGGGTTGATGCTTCCCTTCCTATGCCCCTAGCACTCATTAAAGAGAAGTCTCACTTTCCATAGCTCTGGCTTTACGGAGGCCCACTGGGTACATGCTAATTTGTCACAATACGTCTCTTTGAACTCTTGAAGGACTAGAACCCCGTCATGCTCCAGGTATGTCGCATTGTTTGGCAGGGCTCCAGAAGTGTGCTGAGAATCACCCTTTTCCAGAGGGCTTCATTGCTTTGTGAGGGATGCCCTACCAGGCTAGTGTGCTCAGTTTGGCTCCAATGAAATACTCTCCCCCATCTCTAAGAGTAGAATGATTAGTGATGACGTGTATTGACACCATGTGAAAGGAGGTTGGCTGAAAATTAGAGCATTACAATTATCTTTATAGAAAAATAAACATGAGGTTGTAAATCAAACAAATAACACACCTTATAGAAATACAGTAAGCCAGTATCTAGAAGTAATCTAGTGGAACGTTCAAGGATCGGGGGTCTAGATTGAAACTTCTCAAATCCAGGAATGAGACAGAAAAGTATCTTACCTGGAACGGAATTCATCACATCTGTCTAATTTGTCTCGGGTACATTATGTTCATGAAGAAGTTTAACATGACAAACTAGAATTTGGAGTTTAAGATGTCAGAACGTCAGACCAACCAAGATGAACACGTGTTCACAGTGCTCATTTTGACGAAGGCTAGCATGGAAAAGATTGCTACAAGTGACCATGTAAATTCAAAGACAACACCCAACAATGAAAAGCACTCACACATAGGCCTATAGAACATAGGGTGGTTAAAGAAATAGAAAATTGATACTTTGAGATGAAGGAGAACGGGCTGACAAGCATACCAAAGGGGGAAATCTGAGAAAGACCACGATGATTATGCTATGGAAAAACAAAACGGGCTCAAAAGAAGGAAGGCAAACACAAATAACACCTGAATAATCCACAACGAAAGGTGTCAGAGTTTAGACAGACTCTGCTTGAACTTTTGAAAGTCAGAAAGTGACACAAACCAAAAAACTGCAGCGAGGTAAAACCTGGGCTACGTGGAAAGCGTGGGTATGAGACTCCTCCAAACGTCCTATGAAACCCTGTGTCCATGAAGCTTGCCAGGAGAGCAGAGACACAATTATGACAAATTCTGTGACATCGCAGTTGACCGAAAATACAAACTGGCTACATCTACTCAGTGCCAGAGTTGGGCTGAAGTAGCCTATTTAAGTCACATTCCCCTCAAATGCAGGTTGCCGAGGGAACATGAATGGGGCTGGTCAGTAAAGAATCGGGGAAGTCCACGCACTCTGAGTTGGCAGCCAGGAGTTGGCAGGGTAGAATCCTGGGGGTAAACCTCCACACCGCTGGTACAGCCATTCTTGGGCGGGAGTGGGAGGTAATGTAGAGGCAGATGAGAAGCGACATTACACAGAGCCACTCATCCTCAGCAAATACAGGAGCATTTCCAGCAGATGTGAGCACAGTGATAAATCTCTTTCAAAAGGAAACAAATTAAAAGTTGCAAAGAATAGGAAAATTGAACCGCAATAAAAAAGGAAAAGGATGCCAGTAAGAAGAATAAGGTACCTAGGAATAACCTCACCCCAACAGGTGAAAGCTCTGTAAACAGAAAACTAGCAAACCTTTGCAGAAAGAAATGGGAGAAGACACAAGGAAGCGGAAGGATATTCCATGCTCTTGAAATGGAAGAATTAACACACTTGAAATGTCCACACCGCATAGAGAAATCTCTTGATTCCATGCAGTGCCAGTCAAAGTTGCAGCAATATTTCTCACAGAGATAGAAGGGAGCATCCTAAAGTTTACATCGAGCAACGAAAGACCCCGAATAGCCAAAGGAATCCTGAGGAAAAAGAACAAAGATCAATGTATCACACCTTCTGATTTCAACATATAGGACGAAGAAATTGAAATGGAAGAAGCGCAGGCTGGGATGCAAAACAGAGAAACAGAACCATGGAACAGAATCTAGAGCCCAGAGGTATAGGGACACATATATGGACAGCCCATTTTCGATCACGGCACCAAGAGGAGACAGTGGAGAAAGGAAAGTCTCTACAATGAACGGTGTTGGGAAGAGTGCAGAGTCTCATGTAAGACAAGGAGAGTAGACCATGGTGTTACACCAGGCACAAACATCAACTCGAAATGGAATAAAGTCTAGAATGTAATACTGGAAACCATGAGACTTCTGGAAGATAACGTAGGTAGGGTGCTCTTTGTCATTTGTCTTAGCCTCATATTTGGAAGAAGCATATCTGTCTGGGAAAGGGCAATAAAGGAAACAAGAAACAAATGGGACTACATCAAACACAAAAGCTTTTGCATAGCCAAGGAAATCATTGATTCAATGCAAAGACAGCACAACAACTGGGAGAGGATGTTTGCAAACCACACATTGGTGAAGGGGCAAATAGCCAAAAGATCCAATAAACTCATACGGCTCCACAAGAAAAAAAAAAAAAAAAACAAGCCCCATTAAAATCTGGGCAAAAGCTGGAAACAGACATTTCTCCCAGGAAGATAGAAAGATGGTCAACAGGCTGTATGAAAACATGTTCATCATCATTAAGTCTCTGGTCAGTGCAAATCTGAAAGGCAATGTGATAGCAGCTCACGGCAGTCAGAATGGCTATAAGGATGAAGACAGGAAATAAGATTCGGAGAGGAGGTGGAGAGAAGAGAAGGCTCCTGCACTGCTGGAGGGAGTGTAAACACGTGCAGCCACGACACAAAATGGTGTGGAATTGCCTTAGAGATTTCAGAATACATCGACCATATGATCCAGCTATTCCTCTGTGGTGTGTTTATCCAAAGAACTTGGAAACACTCATACAGAGAGATTGGTGCACACCTCTATTTACCCTGGCCTTATTCCCAGTATCCAAGACTTGGAAGCCTGCCTGGTGCCCATCAAGGGATGAATGGAGAAGGAAGATGGGCTATAGCCACACAAAGGCATAGCACTCAGCTATAGGAACGGATTCAGGCCAGCCATTTGTGACCACCAGAATGGCTCCTGAGGGTATTGGGGGAACTGAAAGAAGCCCCAGGGGTATGGTCAAATACCACAGGATCTCACATACAAGGAGAAGAGCAAGAACGGACCAAGAAACACGTATCACATGACAATGGATTGGCATTTCCCAGAGGGAAAGTGGGGCAGTGGCCAGAGAGAGAAAGTGTTGATTAGGCACAGATGTGTGGTTAGGGACAGTAATTAGGCTTACGTTGGTGAAGATGATGTAACCTACTCTGAAGTCTAAATCTATGTGGATGTAGATCTGAAAGCTATAGGTCATTATAATGTTGGGTTATGGCAATCCACATAAAACCAAAACTCCCAAAAGAGATGCAGATTTACAACCGGAAGCTTTGGAGACAGAAAGAGGTTAGAGGAGATGAACTTCCAAGTATTGGTAATCACCTCAACATGCTCAATGATGCTACAGAAAGGTAGACCTTTGCAAAGAGATGAAGAGGAATACTACCAAGAGAACATGATCGGTGCTAAACTCATGAACCAACAGAAAACGTTACCGTTCATGATGTTACTACTGATTCCTTCACGAATGATCGAAGCAGGCCAACATCTTCACAGGTCAGGTCAAAGGTTGGTCCAAAAGTCCAATTCAGGCAACTTCCAATTGGGAGGGCCCCCAGGACTTTCTCTGAGGAAAGTCCACCCAATTGGGCATATACACAATGGATAAGATATAAAACAAGGGATAATCTTAAAGGAAAGGAACCGGTGGGTAGAGGGAATGTAGCATACCTTTCAAGTTCCACGAGAAAGTTAGCAACTGACAAGAAATCCAGAACAAGGAAAACTATCCTACCTGGAAAGATGGAGTCATCAGACTGATATGAGATGGCTCTGAAACACTCTGTGCCTGGAGGTTTTCAGGACAACTTAGAATTCTGAGGGTGTTTATGACGTCACGGTGAACGTGTCACACAAGATGGCAGCAAGTTTAGAGTCCGAGGATTGCCATGGCTAGGATACCCACGTGAGAGATATCTAGAAACAGCTTGGAGGCCGTGCAGATCGAAGCTTGCAACTTGATTTGAAACAAGAGGCTGGACTTGGGGCATATCAGACCTACGTTTTCCTTCTGCCTTACTCATAATCCCAAGTCAAGAATGATCTCTTGAGGACATTGAAGAGAACAATTGAGGCCTTCTTTCCTAGGCCCCTAGCATTCTTTGAAGAGAGGTCTCCCTTTGCATAGCTCTGGCGTCACGGGGTCCCACTGGGTACATGCTAATGTGTCCCAAGACATCTCTGTGAAGACTTAAAGGAATGGATGATTGTCATGCTTGGGGTGTGTCCTTTGGTTTGGGGGGCTGTAGAAGTGTGCTTAAAAGCACCCTTTTCAAGAGGGCTTCATTCCTGTGTGAAGGCTGCCCTCCCAGGCTACAGTGCTCAGTTGGGCTCCAATGAAATTCTCTCCCCCACCTCTTGCCATGGAAACAGTATTGATTTCTTGTTCTGACAACATATGGAATGAGGTTTGCTGAAAATTAGCACCTTGCCATTATGTTTAAATAAAAATACACCTGCCAAAGTTCAGAATGAAAATCAAACCAGTAGGAAACCATGTAGAAATAAAAAGCCCAGTATCCAGACGTAATCTTGTGGAGCATTCAATGATCAGGGGTCAAGTTTGAAACTTCCCAAATCCAGAAAAGAGACAGACAAATCACTTACCTGGAGGGAGGAATTCATCAGATTTCTCTAATTTCTCTCGAAAACATAGTGTCCGTGATGGTGGTTGTCCGGACAACCTCGAATCTGGAGTTTCTGATCTGAGAATCTCAAACCTACCAAGTCGACCATGTGTTCTCAGGGCTAAGTGTCACCTGGGCTGGGATAGCAAAGATTCCTACAAGTGACCGATGGAAATTCCAAGACCACACCCAACAATCACTAGATGACTCACACGTCGGGCTACAGAACCTATGGTAATTAAAGACATACAAAACTCCTAACTTGGAATGAAGGAGAACGCACTGATAAGCAAATCGAACGGAGATATCTCAGGAAGACCATAACAAGCAGACTATAGAAAAGAAAAAAGCATCCCGGAATATGGAGGCCAACAGAAATCAAAGCTGACTAATCCACAGTGAAAGACGTCAGTCATTAGAGACACTCTGAACGTTTGAAAGTCTGAGAAAGTCACAACGCCAAAAACAGCAGCAAAGGTCAAACCTGGCCTAAATGAGAAGGGTGAGTTATGAGACTGCTCCCCGCGGGCTCTGAAACCCTGTGTCCACGAAGCTAGACTGCACAGCAGAGACACGATTCTGACAAATCACCCAACATCACAGTGGGCCAGAAAAGCAAGCTGGCCTCATCTACACAGGGCCAGAGTTGGGCTCAAGTAGCATATTCAAGTCACATCCCACTCAACAGCAGGTTGCCAATGGAACATGAAAAGGGCCAGCCAGTGGGGCCGTGGTGAAGTCTGCACATTCTGGTTCAGCAGCCCGGGGTCTGCGATGTGGAATCCTGGGGTGAGCCTCCTCACCGCTCATCCAGCCATTCTGGGGAAGGCATCTGAGGTAGTGTAGTGGGAGATGGGAAGCGACGATAGACATCGCCATTCTTCCTCAGGAAATGCAGCTGCATGGCCAGCAGATGTGAGCACAGCCATAATCTTCTGTCAAAACAAAACCAATTGAAAGTTGCAAAGAATAGAAAAACTGAACCTCAAAAAAGAAAGCATGCCAGTAGGAAGAAAAAGATATCTAGGAATAAACGTGGCCAAACAGCAGAAAGCTATGGAAACAGAAAACTTGCAAAGGTTTGGGCGAAGATATTACAGAAGACACAAGGGAACGGAAGGCTATTCCATGCTCTTCCAATGGAAGAACGAACACACTTCAAACGTCCATACCGCATAAAGCAGTGTCTGGATTGCATGCAGTCCCAGTCAAAGTTGCAACAATCATTCCCACAGAAATAGAAGACAGAATCCTAAAGTTTCTATCCAGCAACAAAGGACCCGGAATAGCCAGAGGACTCCTCAGGAAAACGAACAAAGCAGCAAGTCTCACACTTTCTGATTTCAACATATAGGACGAAGCCCTAGGTACGGAAACAGCACAGCCTGGCCCCCAAAATAGGCACACAGACTCATGCAACAGAACGAGATGCTGGAGGTCAACTCACACATCTGACAGAGCATTTTCGAACAGTGAGCCTAGAGGAGAAAGTGGAGAAAGAGAGTCTTCACAAGAAATGGTGCTGAGAAGACTGCACACCAACAGGTAACACAATGAGAGTAGACCATGATGTTACAGCAGACATACGCACGACCTCGAAATGGATTAAAGCCTTGAATGGAATACTTGAAACCATGCAACTTCTAGGAGACAGCCCAGGCAGCTTGCTCTTTGTCATCTGTCTTGGCTGCCTATTTGGAAGAAGCATGTGTCAGTGGGCAAAGGCAACAAAGGAAACAAAAAACAAGCGGGACTCCATCCAATGCAGAAGCTTCTGCCCAGCCAACGACTCCATTGACTCAATGCAAACACAGCACAACAACTGCGACAGGCTGTTTGCAAACCACACATCGGAGAAGGGGTGAGTAGCCAAAAGATCCAATGAACTCATACGTCATCACAGGAATAAAAACAACGAGCCCAATAGAACCTGGGCAAAAGATGGAAACAGACATTTCTCCCAGGAAGATAGGAAGATAGCCAACAGGCTGTATGAAGACATGTTCATCATCATTAAGTCTCTGGTCAATGCAAATCCGAACGGCAATGATATAGCAACACACAGTGGTCAGAATGGCTATAAGGATGAAGACGGGAAACAATAAGTTTCACAGAGGAGGTGGAGAGTAAAGAAGCCTCCTGCACTGCTGTAGGAATGTGAACCGGTGCAGCCACTATGCAAAGTGGTGTGGAATTGCCTCAGAAATTTCAGAATCCACCTACCACATGATCCGTCTATTCCTCTGTGGCGTATATATCCAAACATCATGGAAACACTAATGCACAGAGATCGATGCACTGCTGTGTTCACCACAGCCTTCCTCCCGATATCCAAGACTTGGAAGCGTCCATGGTGACCATCAAGAGATGAATGGAGAAGGAAGATCGGCTATAGCCACACGATGGTATAGCTCTCAGCTGTAGGAATGGATGCAGTCCAGCCATTTGTCACCACCAGAATGGCTCCTGAGGGTCTTAGGGGAACTGAAGCAAGCCCCAGGGATAAGGTTGTATACCACAGGATCTCACGTACAAGGAGAAGAGGAAAAACGGAGCAACAAAAAGGTAGGACGTGACATGGGATTGGTAGTTCCCAAAGGGAAATGGATGTGGGGGTCTGAGGGAGAAAGAGTTGATTAGGCACAAGTGTGTGGTGAGGGCCTGTAATTAGGCTTACACTGGTGAAGATGATGTAACCTACACAGAAGTCTAAATCTATGAGATTGTAGATGTGAAAAGCTATAGGATGTTATAATGCTGGGTTACGGCAATCAATTCACATAAGATCAAAACTCCAAAGAGGGGTGCAGATTTACGGCCTAAGCTTTGGAGGCTGAAAGAGATTAGAGAAGATGAACATCCAAGGATTGGTAAGCACCTCCAAATGCTTAATGATGCTACAGAAAGGTAGACCTCAGCAAAGAGATGAAGTGGAATACTAGCAAGAGAATATGTTCCTTGCTAAACTCATCAACCAAAGGTAAATGTTACCGTCATTCATGTTACTACTGATTCTCTTCACGAATAATCGAAGCAGGCTAACATCCTCCCAAGATCAGGCCAAAAGTTGGTCCAGAAGTCCAATTCATTGGCGGACCTGTGATGTAGCAGGTAAGTGCCCACGTTCCACTTGGGCGGCCTGAGCTTCACAGGATAGCACCAGGGTTGTGGATCAGATTATTAGCATTAGGAAATCCAGATTTCACGGTCTGGTGGGCACAGAGATCATAAAGAAGTAGAAATGGTGAGGGAAACTGAGCAATACGCACCAGAAAAAGAACCATGAGAATATTACAATCTATGAACGCATCAGGTACACTTCCCCAAATGACAAAGGAAGGAAACATGTGACTTGCCTGGTGGAATTGTCAGACTGCTAAGAGATGACACGATAAGTGTGCATCAGGGGATTGCCTGGGCAACTTCAACTTGGGAGGGAGTCCAGGACTTTCTCTGGGGAAAGTCCATCCATTTCACCATATCCACAAAAGATAAGAGATAAAATCTTTGATAATCGTAACGGAAAGAGACTGGTGTGTAGAGGGAATGTAGTAGACCTTTCAAAGTTCGAGGAGACATTTAGAAACCGACAAGAAATCCAGAACAAGGAAAACTATCCTACCTGGAAATGGGGAGTGGTCAGACTGGTATGCGATGGCTCTGAAACACTGTGTGCATGGAGGTTGTCAGGACAGCTTAGAATTCTGAGGGTGTTTATGAACATGTCACCCAAGATGGCCACATCTATACAGTCCGAAGATTGGCCGTTGTGTGGCTATAGATCATCTTCCTTCTCCATTCGTCACTTGACGGGCACCACGTAGGCTTCCAAGTCTTGGATATTGGGAGTAAGGCTGTGGTGAACACAGTGGTGCATGGATCTCTGAGCATTAGTGTTTCCAAGTTCTTTGGATATATATGCCACAGAGGAATAGCTGGATCATATGGTAGATGGATTCTGAAAATTCTAAGGCAATTCCACAGCACTTTGCGTAGTGGCTGCACCTGATTACACTCCCCCCAGCAGTGCAGGAGGCTTCCCTTCTCTCCACCTCCTCTCCGAGACTCGTTGTTCCCTGTCTTCATCCCTATAGCCATTTTGACCACAGTGAGCTGCTGTCTCATTGCCGTTCGTATTTGCATTGCCAAAGACTTAATGATGATGAACATGTTTTCATACAGCCTGTTGGCCATCTTTTATCTTCCTGGGAGAAATATCTCTTTCCATCTTTTGCCCAGGTTTTATGGGGATCGTTGTTTTTTTACTGTGGAGACATATGAGTTCATTGGATATTTTGGCTAATCACCCCTTCTCCGATGTGTGGTTTGCAAACATCCACTCGCAGTTGTTGTGCTGTCTTTGCATTGAGTCGATGGAGTCGTTGGCTGGGCAGAAGCTTCTGCATTGAATGGACTCCCGCTTGTTTCTTGTTTCCTTTGTTGCCCTTGCCCAGTCACACATGCTTCTTCCAAATAATCGGCTAAGCCAGATGGCAAAGAGCAAGCTGCCTGCGTTTTTTCTTAGAAGTTGCACCATTTCAAGTCTTCCATTCAAGGCCTTAATCCATTTCCAGGTGGTGTGTGTGGCTGGTGTAACATTATGGTCTACTCTCATTGTGTTACATGTGGCTGTGCAGTCTTCCCAGCACCGTTTCTTGTCGAGACTCTCCTTTCTCCACTGTCTCCTCTTGGCTCCTTGGTCTAAAATGGGCTGTCGATATATGTGGGAGTTGACCTCTGGGCTCTCGATTCTGTTCCTTGTGTCTATGTCCCTCTTTTTGTGGCCAGCCTTTGCCGTTTTGGTACCTAGCAGTTCGTCCTACATGTGGAAATTCGAAAATGTGGTACTTGCTGTCTTGTTCGCTTTCCTCAGGATTCCTTTGGCCGCTCCTGCTCCTTTGTTGCTGGATAGAAACTTTAGGATTCTCTCTTCTATTTCTGTGGGAAAGATTGCTGAAACTTTGACGGGGCTTGCATGGAATCCAGAGATTGCTTTATCCAGTACGGACGTTTCAAGTGTGTTTGTTCTTCCATTCGAAGAGCATGGAATAGACTTCCGTTTACTTGTGTCTTCTTTAATTTCTTTCCGCAAAGCTTTCCAGTTTGTTGGTCCTTGTTTGTCTCTTCTCCTTGTAAGTGAGCTCCTACGGTATTTGAGTTTCTCCCTGCGAGTTGTTTCACTTCCAATGAAACCGTCAGGAGCCATCCTTCTGGTCACTAATGGCTGGATTCTCTACTTTGTTATGGCTCAGAGATATGCCATTGTGTTCATAAAGTCCAGCTGCCTTCTCCAATCCTCCCTACGTATTCTTCCTTCTGCCTTGATGGGCATCAGGGTGGCTTTCAAGTCTTGGATAACAGGAGTAAGGCCAGGGTGAACACAGGGGTGCTCATATATCGGTGCATGACTTTTTACAAGGTCTTTGGATAAACACGCCACTGAATAATAGCTGGATCATATGGTAGATGGATTCTGACATGTCTGAGGCAATTCCACACTGATTTGCGTCGTGGCTGCCCCAGCTTACGCTCACAGCAGCACTGTAGGAGTCTTCCCATCTCTGCAGCTCCTCTCTGACACTTGTTTCCTGACTTTTTACCTATAGTCATTCTGACCACATTGAGCTGCTATCTCACTGCCGTTTGGATTTCAACTGCCCTGAGTCTTAATGATGATTAACATGTTTTCATACACCTGTTGACCATCTCTATCTCTTCTTGGGCGAAATCTCTGTTTCCACCTACTGCCCAGGTTTTAATGGGCTTATTTTTTTTTCTTTTGTGGACCCATATGAGTTCACTGCATCTTTTGGCTATTCACCCGTTCACCGATGTGTGGTTTTCAAACATCCTCTCCCAGTGGTTGTACTGTCTTTGCATTGAGTCGATGGTTTCCTTGGCTGGGCAGAAGCTTTTGCGTTTGATGTAGTCCCATTTGTTTCTTGTTTCCTTTATTGCCCTTGCCAAGACAGAAAGGCTTCCTCCAAATAGGAGGCTAAGACAGATGACAAAGTGCAAGCTGCCAGCGTTCTCTTCCAGAAGTCTCATGGTTTCCAGTCTTACATTCAAGATTTTAATCCATTTTGAGTTGGTGTTTGTGCCTGGTGTAACACTGTGGTCTGTTCTCCTTGTCTTAGGTGAGGCTCTGCAGTCCTCCCAGCACCATTTATTGTAGAGACTTTCCTTTCTCCCCTGTCTCCTCTTGGCGCCATGGTCGAAAATGGGCTGTCCATATAGGTGTGCATATACCTCTGGGCTCTTGATTCTGTTCCATGGTTCTGTGTGTCTGTTTTGCATCCCAGCCTGTGCCATTTACATTCCTAGTTCTTCATCCTCTATATTCAAATCAGAAAATGTGATACATTGAGCTTTGTTCTTTTTCCTCAGGATTACTTTGTTTATTTGGGCCTTTTGTTGCTAGATGTAAACTTTAGGATGCTCGCTTCTATCTCTGTGAGAAATATAGCTGCAACTTTGTCTGGGATTTCATGTAATCTAGAGATTGCTTTAGCCGGTGTGGAGGTTTCCAGTGTGTTCATTCTTCCATTTCAAGAGCATGCAATATCCTTCCGCCTCCTTGTGTCTTCTCCCATTTTTCTTCTGCAAAGGTTTGCTAGTTATCGCTTTACAGAGCTTTCACCTGTTGGGGTGAGGTTATTCGTAGGTATCTTATTATTCTTACTGGCATTTTTTTTGAGGTTCAATTTTCCTATTGATTGCAACTTTTAATTTGTTTCCTTTTGACAGAGGTTTATTGCTGGGCTCACATCTGCTGGAAGCGCTCCTGTATTTGCTGAGGAAGAGTGGCCCTGTCTCACGTTGCTTCTCATCTGCCTCTACACTCCCTCCCACGCCTGCCCCAGAATGGCTGGACCAGCGGTGAGGAGGTCTGCCCCCAGGATTCCACCCAGCCAAGTGCAGGCTGCCGACCCAAAACCCGCTGACCTCCCCAGTTCTCCACTGCCCGACCCCTTTCAAGTTCCCTTGCAACCTGCAGTTGTGTGGAATGTGACTTAAATAGGCTACTTCAGCCCAATTCTGGCACTGAGTTGATGTAGACGGTTTGTATTTTTGCTCAACTGTGATGTCAGAGAATTTGTCCTAATTGTGTCTCTGCTGTCCAGGCAAGCATCATGGACACAGAGTTTCAGAGCAGGTTTGGAGCAATCTCAGACTCACCCTTTCGAGGTAGCCCAGGTTTTACCTCGCTGCAGTTTTTTGGTTTGTGACTTTCTGACTTTCAAAAGTTCAAGCAGAGTCTGTCTAAAGTCTGACATCTTTCGTTGTGGATTATTCAGGTGTTATTTGTGTTTGCATTCCCTTTTCTGAGCACATTTTGTTTTTCCATAGTATAATCATCATGGTCGTTCTATGCTTGTCAGTCGGTTGTCCTTCATCCCAAGGTATCAATTTTCTATTTCTTTAACCACCCTATGTTCTATAGACCTACGTGTGAGTGCTTTTCATTGTTGGGTGTTGTCTTTGAATTTACATGGTCCCGTGTAGCCATCTTTGCCATGCTAGCCTTGGTGAAGATGAGCACTGAGAACACGTGTTCATCTTGGTTGGTCTGACATTCTGAGATCTTAAACTCAAAATTCTAGGTAGGCATGGCAACCTCCTTCATGAACATAATGTAGCCGAAACAAATTCGGCAAATCTGCTGAATTCCGCTTCAAATAAGATACTTTTCTGTCTCATTTCTGGATTTGGGAAGTTTCAATCTTGACCCCCATCCTTGAACGTTCCTCTAGATTACTTCTAGATACTGGCTTACTTTATTTCTATAGGGTGTGTTATTTGTTTGATTTACATCCTCAGCTCTGGAAAGTTTATTTTCTATAAAGATAATTGTAATGTTCTAATTTTCAGCCAACCTATTTACATATGGTGTCAATACACGTCATCAATAATCATTCTACTCCAAGAGATATGGGGATAGAACTTCATTGGAGCCAAACTGAGCACACTAGCCTGTTACGGTGGCCCTCACAAGCAATGAAGCCGTCTGGAAAAGGGTGCTTCTCAGCACATTTCTGAAGCCCTGCCAAACAATGAGACATACGCAAAGCATGATGGGGTCCATTCCTTCAAGGGTTCAAAGAGATATCTTGTGACACATTAGCATGTACCCTTTGGAGCTCCGTAATGCCAGAGCTATGGAAAGTGATACTTCTCTTCAATGAATGCTAGTGGCATAGGAAAGGAAGCATCAATCATTCTCTACAATGTCCTCAGGAGATCACTCTTGATATTGGATGATGATTAACACAGAAGGAAAATGTAGGCCTGATAAGACCCAAGTCCAGCCTCTGGTTTCAAATCAAGTTTCAAGCTTGAATCTCCATGACCTCCCCCTATACTTGAGTAGATCACAGTGGTCTCCACTCAGTGATTGTCCCTCTATTATTGTATCTTCACAATGACTTCTTTCTTACCCGTTTAATCAGTGTGTATTCTATCTCTTCAAGTTTCAGTGCCTGGTTTCTGTTTTTAAATTCTCTTCTGGGTATCTCTCCCTTGAGTATCAGTAGCCTAAGACAATCCTCGGACTATCAACATGAGGCCATCTTGGGTGACATGTTCACTGTGATGTCCTAAACACCCTCAAACTTCTCAGTTGTCCTGGCATCTTACATGCACACAGCATTTCAGAGTGATCTCATACCAGTCTGACTACTCATGCTTTCCAGCTAGAATAGTTTTCCATTTCCTAGATTTCTTGTCGGTTTCTAACTTTATCCTTGAACTTTTAAACGTCTAGTACATTCTCTCTAGACACTAGTTTCTTTACTTTAAGTTTATCCTGGGTTTTAGCTGTTACATTTTGTAGATATGGCCAAATGTGTAGACTTTCCCCAGAGAAAGTCCTGGAGTCCCTCCCAAGTTGACGTTGCCCAGCCAATCCTCTGATGTGCAATGATCATATCATCTCATGCAGTCCGACAATTCCACCTATGCAGGTCACATCACTTCCTTCATTTTGTATTTAGAGAAGTGTACCAGATGTGTCATAGACTGCAATATTTTCATGTTTATTTCCTTGTGCGTATCTATAAGGTATGCTCACAATTTCCATTTATTTTTGATCTCTGTCTGCACCATACGATGAAATCTATCTTTCCTAATGTTACTAATCTGATCAGCACCCATCATTGACTCCATGAATCCCAGGTCGTCCACTAGGAACGTGGACACTTACACACCGGAACACATGGCTGGACCTGAATTTTACTTTTGGACCAATCTGTTGCCTGAACTTGGGGAGAAGCTGCCCTTCTGTGATTATTCGTGAAGGTAATTAGTAGTAACCTCACTCATGGTAACATTTTCCCTTGCTTCATGAGCTTAGCTCGGAACACGTTCTCTTCGTTGTATTCCTCTTAATCTATTTGCTATGGTCTACCTTTGTGTATCATCATTAAGCATTTGGAAGAGATTCACAATCCTTGGAAGTTCATCTTCTCTAACGTCTTTCAGCCTCAAATGCTTCATGGTGCAAATCTGCATGCCTTTTTGGAAGAGTATTGATTATGTGTTTTGAAAACATATGTGAGGAAGTTGGCTGAAAATTGAAACATTACACATATTTAAAGAAAAATAAACATGCCAGAGCTGAGGATGTGAATCAAACAACTAACAAGCCCTACAGAATTAAAGTAAAGCAGTCCTTAGACGTAATCTACTCTAACGATCAAGTTCGAGCCTTCCCAAATTCAGAAAAGAGACATGAAAATATCTTACCTGGAGAGAAGAATTCATCAGGTTTGTCTAATTTGTCTCAGAAACATTATGTCCATAAGTTGGTTGGCTGGACAACCTAGCATTTGGAGTTTCTGATCTCAGAATGTCAAACCAACCGAGATGATGATGTGTTCTCAGTGCTCAGTTGGATCTAGGCTAGGGTAGCAAAGATTCCTTCTAGTGAACAATGGTAATTCAAAGACAATACATAACAATCACAAAAGCACTCATGCATCGGCCTACAGAACATATGGTGATTAAAGAAATACAAAATTAATAACTTGGAATGAAGGAGAATGGACTGATAAGCATACCTATGAGAGATAGCTGAGAAAGAAAAAGACGATTGATGTGGATTAAGGATTGAAAATAGTCTTTTTGTCAGAGTTGTTGGTATTTGCATAGCATGCAGGCATTCAGCCTGGGTTTTCTAGTCATATAAGTTCACGTTGTCTGTTAAATTTGTCAACAAAATAATAGCTTTAAATGATGACCAGTTTTGTCTAATGCCTCATGAGGTTTCTGTAGGTAATCTGAACATAATAGTTGGAAACAAATGGTTTATATACATAAAACTCATAAAAATGAGTACAATAACTTTCATGATCAGTATACTTGTTGAAAAAAACAGCATCAAAATTCTTTTTGGTAACAATCTTGAGTTATTCCAAGTTAAGTTAAATGATAAAAATATGAATATCTGGGTTGTTTTTGGATTGGATGTAACACTGAAACATTATTAATAAACATATCTAAGTTATCTACTTTTGGCTTCTTATTGAAGAGGCTAAAAGCGTTTGGGTGTATAAAAAGCATGCCTTGTGTTTTATTGTAAAGTGGCGTGTTTCTAAAGTTATGAAGTGTTTAGAATGCTGATATAAAAGTCGATTCATAACTGTTTGCCTTTTTAGTGTTTACTACGTCTGTTAAGGGTTAAAAGTTCTAATTAACCTATGGAATTAAAGCTACTGGAAATTCCTAAGGAAAAGAGCTCATATTCAAGGAAGTTAAAGTCTACGCTTTCAGTAAAAACGGTATAAAGAATGGAAATATTTTTGTTTGATGGGTTAAGAAATGTGTCCTAATGTACTAGAAAGGAAAAAAGAAAGAGTTTGGGACAAAAATCTGAAACCAAGAAAGAAAGTTTTAGAAGGTTTGTGAAGGAGAAATTCTGAAAGGAGTTTTATGCCTGGTCACGTAGACTAAAGTAAGTTCAATTAAGTGAATGAGTTTGAATGTTAAAAATAAGTAGGTGCAGAAATTCAAATTTGGTTTTCTTTAAAAGGATAAATGTTCTTGAACCTTTGATCTGCTCTTGATAAGGAGGTAATGAAAGCTGTTCCTTTGAGTAAGTCTACCCAAGAGACAAATCTGTTTTGTGAAAATAATGACTGAGGTAAGTCTTAAGATTTTTGACTCTTTCTGTTATCACTTTGAATAGATACCTGAACATTGTTTCACAGTGAGTATTGTTTCCTATTTGAAGAAGCATTTTAAAAACTTTTTATATGTTTTAACAAGCTTCTCTCTCAAAAATATTCAAATCCTGAATGAAGTCTTTCTTTTAACCTGGTAGACAGAAGAATGATTACTCTGAGGATTTTCAGAGGGCCCCTGAGACTTCTCAAAGAAATTTGCTCTCTCTTCCTATAAGGAAGAAAATACTAAACTAATTAGGCTTATTTGGTCTATTAAATTACATGGGAAACATTAGGAAATAAGTGATGATAGATCTTCTTAGGTGGTATTAGATGGGTAAATGTTATTAATATAGATGTCTTAAAATTATATAGCATTCCTAGAATTCTGATCTGTCCTGGTTATCAGTCATAAGTCCAATTATTATCTGGAAGTGTTATATGTCACAGGAGTAACCAAGTTTCTTTGTCAATTGCCCTTTTGATTCCTTTGCAAATTTGCAGTTAGTTCTTGTTTTACTCTGCTGCTTTTTTCTTGAGCAAATATGTTTCATCTTCCGAGAAATTTATGGAAAGGATTCTAACACAGAGGATCTAATCTACAGATTTCTGATAAACTTTCAGATTGTAAAACTAAACTGATTAAGAAATTACAGAATTCTAACAGAAACTAAGCTCCTGGATCTGCTGACAGAAGATTCAGCTCAAGACTTGATTATACAGGACTGTGTGAACTGATGAGGATGATTATAATTTTTTAGGACTTCTGTTTGAAATATTGTTGAGTTTTGATGTGTTGTTTTGTTTTCTCATAATGAGGGATATCTTTTTCTCTTTTCTCTTATGCTAACTATGACTTACAGCAATTTGGTGAAATTATACCTTTATGAGCAAAACCGAAACTTTTATCTTTTTCTCCCAATCTTATCCCTCCGGAATTGGGAAACACTTTGTGACTGAGTATAGTTATTTGGTGGCAATATTTGTATAAGTTCCATAAGAATCTGTTCTCCTTTTAACAGGACACATTGGTTATACTACCAAGGCTTTGACTGGAATGTCATATTTGAAACATACAGGCTCAGATATGACAAGACAGCATTTCAGGAACAAAGATTGGACTTTCTGGAATACAGCCACTTGGAAACATGGGCGTGGTACCTTGTTTACAGAGATTCTGGCAATCTCACCTGGTAAGTAAGGAAGCTTGCTTATCTGACAGGTGTAAGGAACCTCCGAATATTTTGGGGCTACTCAAGGAGAACTCCACTCAAATCTGTAAGTACTGCAGGCCAAATCTGATGACAAGTCCTTGGCTTGGCTTTTCTGGCCTCGGGAGGCCTTCACAGTTCAATCTGAGATTCGTCAGAAAAAATTCTAGCAAAGCAGATTTTAAAAAGCCTGTATGAGCAATTATTATTCTTGCTGCTGATATGTAAATAATTGGAGAAAGTTGTCTTGAAACTGCACTTTATTTGAAAACCAGTTAATCCTAATTTGGCTATCTTTTGTAAAAATGAGGGTGATTTAAGAGACAAAACTTATGTTTCTGTAAAAGCTATAATAGGCATTCCTGGATACTAGATTCTAGCTGTTTTCTTTCCCAAGATTCATCTATTACTAATCGTAATGTCTACTTGTTGCCATCTATGTCTGACACCTGGGAGTTCCCTGGCCATCATCAAACATTTTCCTTCAAAACTACTGCCCAAATGCTAACTAGATTTGCCTTGTCATAGGTGGATCATAAACAACAAGTTCGAAATGTAAAGTCCCCAACTTATCGATACGCATAGGATGGACAATATCAAATTTGGGATGAATATATTTGGTTCACTCCCACTCGTGGTCAACTCAGTCAAAGGTCACTCTCTGTTGGGAACAAACCAATCACGCTTGTGATACATCACCTATTAACACCTGACCGATGGGAAAAATTCGCTGTTATATGTGTTCTCATATCATAGGCTTAAAAAAATACTGATGGGTTTGGGACTGACTGGGATAGATGGCCCCGCACACATTGGTTAGCCCCTAATTGTGCTCAGTGGCTATGTGGCTCCAATTTACAGCCTTGGCTGCCACCGGGATGGATTGGATGATTCACCCTAGGCTTTGTCTGGATGCAAGGTACAACAAGATATGCTATATCTCCTCCTGCTAACCTACCCAACTTGCAGCAACGCTGAACCAGCTGTGTCTTCCACTGGTGTGACCATCTTTCCTCAATTTTCCTTCCCTCATTAGGAATCCAAAATGTCGTCTTGCACAGGGAAGTCCTAAACAAATTTATTATGAAGGCATTACATGACACTCAATATAGCACTTCACTGCTCAATTTAGAAGTATCCCAAATGTGAAAGGCAGTCCTCCAAATCCAAATGGCAGTGGATGTCTTGACAGCAGCACAAGAGCAGCACTGTGCCATTATAAAAACTGAATGTTGTGTCCATATTCTTGACTACCATCAAAATATTTCTGGCTTCCTATCCCCACCACCAAATTAAATCCTTGTCTTATCAACCCTAAGTCTAAACGATTCGTTGAACTCCTAGTCTGGATCAGTTTTCTGTACTACTTCAAAACCTTATTCATTGGGTTAAACATACTGCTTGTATTTCCTATGATAATTTGTTATCTGTTTCATTGTTTGTCTTCCGCATGTCAAAAATGTTTCACCTCATGGACCACCTCTTGTCAAATGATTCTCTTGTCTCCAGAGGCTCTGTATACCTTGTCAGCCTTGAACACCATGGGTGAAGCCTTATGGTCCACTGAAGTTCCTACCTGTGCCTATGGTCCCATTTAGGGACAGCTCTATAACCTTGTACAGCCAGAAGTAGTCACAGAAGACAGACTATCGTCCATATCCCCAAAGATTTCCGGTCCAAATGGGTTCAGGGGGGTTTTATGATGTGGATTAAGCTGGCCCCAGCTAGAGAAACCCAAGGTGACCTGGCCTACATGCCAAACTATGTGACCAGGTGGATTTCTTTATGGTGTGAATTAGGGCTGAGAAGCCAGGGAGAGAAGCCCAGGGCATCATCACGTACATGCTGATCTATATTGCCAGATTCATATCTAAAGTTATATGACCGCACAATAACCAGACACATTCTGCACTGAAATCATTTAAAGATGTTTTACATCATCATTTCTTTTTCCAGTGAAAGTAAGTCATGTACCCATGCCTTATAAAATTCGCCATAACCCTTAACTCAGGGCAACAGCAGGAGCTCTGACTGCCCATGGGTCCTGTCCCCATGGTATCCCGTACTATTCTCTAAATAAAAGAGCACCAATGCCAGACCTTTAGATTCCAAGAAATGTTTCATTCGATTCTTCAGCTCGCCGAGCCCCTATCAACTATTATACCATGGAAAAGAAAAAACGGTTCAAGAAAATGGAAGGCACACAGAAATCACACCTGAATAATGCAGAATGAAAGACGTCAATTTTGGACATTCGCTGAACGTTCTAAAATCAGAGAAAGTCACAACTCCAAAAACTGCATCGAAGGTCAAACCTAGGTTAACTGGGAAGGGTGAGTTACAAGACTGCTAAAATCGCGCTCTGAAAACCTGTGTCGATGAAGTTTGCTGGAATAGCAGAGACACAATTCTGACAAATCCTCTGACATCACAGTGGAGAAGAAAAGCAAACTGGGCTCATCTACACAGCGCCAGAGTAGGGCTCAAGTAGCATATTCAAGTCACATTCCACTCAACTGCAAGTTGCCAATGAAACATGAAAGGCGCGACCAGTGGCGCAGTGGTGAAGTCCGCATTTTCTGGGTCGGCAGCCCGGGGCCGGACACGTGGTATCCTGGGTGTGAACCTCCTTACTGCTGGTCCAGCCGTTTTCCAGCAGGCGTCCGAGGTAGTGTTGAGGCAGCTGGGAAGTGATGTCAGACAGCATCACTCTTCCTCAGAAAATACAGCAGCATCGCCTGTAGATGTGAGCACACACATAAACATATGCCAAAACAAGATCAATGAACAGTTGCAAAGAACAGAAAAACTGAACCTCAAAAAAAAAAAGAACATGCCAGTAAGAACAAAAAGATTTCTTGTAATAAGCTTAGCCAAACAGCTGCAAGCTATGGAAACCGAAAGCTAGCAAAGCTTTTTGGAAAGAAATTCCAGAAGACACAAGCAAACGGAAGGGTATTCCGTGCTCTAGGAATGTAAGAAGTAAAACACTTGATACTTCCGTAATGGATAAAGCAATCTCTGGATTCCATGCAATCCCAGTCAAAGTTGCGGAATCTTTCCCACAGAAATAGAAGAGAGAATCCTAAAGTCTCTATCCAGTGAAAAGGGACGCTGAATACCCAAAGGAATCCTGAGGGAAACAAGCAAAGCAGGACGTATCACACTTTGTGATTTCAACATGTACGACGAAGTGCTAGGTACCGAAACGGTACAGTTTGGTCTCAAAAACAGGCAAACAGACCAATGGAACAGAATCCAGAGCCCAGAGTTCAACTCACTCATATATGCACAGCACATTTGCAACGAGGAAGGCAAGAGGAGACAGTGGAGAAAGGAGAGACTAAGAGAAACAGTGCTGAGAAGACTGCAGAGCCACATGTAACAAAATGAGAGTAGACCATGATGTTACACCAGACACACACACCATCTCGAAATGGATTAAAGCCTTCAACAGAAGTCTTGAAACCGTGAAACTTCCTGGAGGAAACACAGGCAGCCTGCTCTTTACCATCTGGCTTAGCTGCCTATTTGGAAGAAGCATGTGTGACTGGGCAAGGGCAACAAATGAAACAAGAAACAAACGGGATTCCATCCAATTCAGAACCTTCTGTCCAGCCAAGGAAACCATCTACTCAATGCAAAGACAGCACAACAACAGGGAGAGGATGTTTCAAACCACACATCGGAGAAGGGCTGAATAGCCAAAACATCCAGTGGCCACACAGGTCTCCACAAGAGAAAAAACAACAAGCCCATTAAAACCTGAGCAAAAGATGGAAACAGAAATTTACCCCAAGACGATAGAAGGTTGGGAAATAGCTATATAAACACATGTTCATCATCGTTAAGTCTAATGCCAATGTAAATCCAAACGGCAATGAGATAACAGCTCACTGTGGTCAGAATGGCTACAAGGAACAAAACAGGAAACAACAAGTGTTGGAGAGGAGGTGGAGAGAAGGGAAGAGTCCTGCAGAGCTTGTGGGAGTGTAAACCAGTGCAGGCACTACGTAAAGCCATGTGACATTACCTCAAAAATTTCAGAATCCATCTACCATATGATCCAGCTATTCCTCTCCAGCGTGTTTATCCAAAGACCTTGGAATCACTAAGGCATGGAGATCCCTGCACTGCTTTGTTCACCACAGCCTTACTCCCGATATCCAAGACTTGGAATCCTCCCTGGTGCCCATCAAGGGCTCTTGGAGAAGGAAGATGGGCTATATCCACACAATGGCATAGCACTCAGCTGTAAGAAAGTGTGCAGTCCAGCCATTTGTGACACCAGAATGGATCCTGTGGGTATGAAGGTAACTGAAACAATCCCCAGGGAGAAAGTCAAATACCATAGGATCTCACTTACAAGGAGAAGGTTAAAACAAGGAGCAACAAACAGGTAGCATGTGACAGGGGATTCGTGGTTCCCAGAGGTAATCGGTGGCAGGGGACGGAGGGAGAAACAGTTGATTAGGCACAAGTGTCTGGTGTGGGCCTGTAATTAAGCTTAGAGTGGTCAAGATGACGTAGCATACACAGAAGTCTAAATCTATGAGGATGTAAATCTGAAAGTTATAGGATGTTATAATGCAGGGTTCCGGAAACCAGTTCACATAAAATCAAATCTCCATAAAGGCAAGCAGGTATATGGCATAAAGATTGCAGGCTGAAAGTGTTTAAAGAAGATGGGCATCCATGGATTGATAATCACCTTCAAATGCTTAATGATGCTACAGAAAGGTAGACCATTGCAAAGAGATGAAGAGAAACACTACCAAGAGAACACGTTCCATGCTAAGCTCATGAGAGAACGGAAAATGTAGCTGTCTATGATGTTGCTACTAATAACCTTTACGAATAATCAAAGCAGGCCAACATCTTCCAAAGTTCAGTACAAAGGTTGGTTCAAAAGTCCTATTCAGGGTCGGCCCAGTGGTGTAATGGGTAAGTGCCCATGTTCTGCTTGGGCGGCCTGGGCTTTGCTGGCCGGCATCACAGGTCCAGATCAGATTAGGAGCATTTGGAAATATAGATTTCAAGGTATGATGCAGACAGAGATCATGAAGATGTAGAAATTGTGAGGATACGTTATGAATACACACCAGAAAAAGAACCATGAGAATATCACAATCTATGAACGCATCAGGTACACTTCCCCACATGATGAAGGAAGTAAAACATGTGACCAGCCAAGGTGGAATTGCCAGAGTGCTATGAGATGACACGATCATTGTGCATCAGAGGATTGCTGGGAACATAAAGTTGGCAGGGACTCCAGGACTTTCTCTGGGGAAAGTCCACACATTTGGCCACATCCACAAAACTTAAGAGATAAATCCCAGGACGATCTTAAAGGAAAGAAACCAGTGTCTAGAAGGAATGAAGTAGACCTTTCAAGGTTCGAGGATAAAGTTAGAAACTGACAACAAGTCCAGAAAAAGGAAAACTGTCCTACCTGGAAAGGGAGAGTAGTCAGACTGGTATGAGATCACTCTGAGCCACTGTGTGCATGGAGGTTGTCAGGACAACTTAGAATTCTGAGGGTGTTTATGACATCATGGTGACCATGTCACCCAAGTTGGCTGAGGTTTCCAGCCCGAGGATAGGCCTAGGACAGTATATTCAAGTGACAGTTACCCAGAAACAGCTTTTCCAAACAGAATCCTGGCACAGAATCTTGAAGCGATCAAAGAGACGCTGATTCAAGAGTTGAGAAAGGAATCATTGGGAAGAAGCAATACTAGAGGGGCAAGCACTGAGAGGAGAACAGTGTCATCTACTCAAGTAGATGGGGAGACTGTGCTGATTCAAGCTTGAAACTTGTTTAGAATAAAGAGGCCGGACCTGGGGCTTATCAGACCTACGTTGTCCTTCTGCCTTATTCATAATCCAAAGTCAAGAATGATCACTTGAGGACATTAAAGAGAAGAATCAAGACCTCCTTTTCTAGGCCCCTAGCATCTTGAAGACAAGTCTCTCTTTCCATAGCTCTGGATTCACAGGGGTCCACTGGGTACATGCCAATGTGTCTCAAGAGATCTCATTGAAGCCTGGAAGGAATGGATCTCTGCCATGGTTGGGTGTGTTTCTTGCTTTGGAAAGGCTCTAGATGTGTGCTAAAAAGCACCCTTTTCCAGTGGGCTTCGTTCCTTGGTGATAGCAGCCATCCCAGGCTAGAGTGCTCAGTTGGGATCAATGAGATTCTCTCCCCCATCTCTTATCTTAGAAGGAGTATTGATTACGTGTTTCGAACTACATGTAAGGAGGTTGGCTGAAAAAGTAGAACATTTCCATTATATTTAAAGAAAAATAAACATGCCACAGCTGAGGATGTAAATCAAACAAATAAAAAAACCCTGTAGAAATAAAGTAAGAAACGATCTACACGTAATCTAGTGGAGCGTTCAGGGATGAGGGGTGAAGTACGAAACCACCCAAATCCAGAAAAGGGATGGAAGGATCTCTCCCCTGGAGAAGGGATTCATCAGATTCATCTAATTTGTCTCGAAACCCTTGGGTCCTTGAAGGTGGTTGCCAGGACAACATGGAGTTTCACATCTCACAATGTCAAACGAACCAAGATGACCACATGTACTCAGTGCTCAGTTGCACCTAGGCTAGCATAGCAAAGATTACTTCAAGTTACCAATAGAAATTCAAAGATAACACCCAACAATCACAAAAGCCCTCACACACCAGCCTACAGAACATACAGTGATTAAAGAAATACAAAATTCCTAACTTGGAATGAAGGAGAATGCAATCATAAACATGTCAAAGGGAGATAGCTCAGAAGGACCATGACAATTAGACTATGGTAAAGAAAACATGGTCCCAGAAAATGGAAGGCCAACAGAAATCACACCTCAATAACCCACAGTGAAAGACGTCAGTCTTTAGACAGACTCTGCTTGAATGTTGGAAAGTCTGAGAAAGTGACAACCCCAAAACCTGCAGTGAAGGTCAAACCTGGGCTAACTGGGAAGGGTGAGTTCTCAGACTGCTCCAAATGGGCTCTGAAACCGTGTGTCCATGAAGCTTGCTGGGACAGCAGAGACAAAATTCTGACAAATCCTCTGACATCACAGTGCACCAGAAAAACAACCTTGCCTAGTCGACACAGGGCCAGAGTTGGGCTCAAGTAGCATATTCAAGTCACATTCCACTCAACTACAGGTTGGCAATGGAACATGTAAAGGGCCGGCCAGTGTTGCAGGGGTGAAGTCCACGTGTTCTTGGTCGGCCAGCCACGGTCGGGAGCGTGGAATCCTGGGGTGATCCTCCTCATGGTTGTTACAGCCATCTGGGGCAGGCGTCCGAGGTAGTGTAGAGGCAGTTGGGAAACGACGTTAGACAGTGCCACTCATCCTCAGCAAGTACAGCAGCATTGTCAGCAGATGTGAGCATAGCAATAAACGTTTGCCAAAACAGAACCAATTAAAAGGTGCAAAGAATAGAAATAATGAACCTCAAAAAGGGAAGCATGCCAGTAGGAGAAATAAGATATCTAAGACTATGCTTCGCCAATCAGATGCAAGCTATGTAAAACAAAACCTGGCAAAGCTTTGCGGAAAGAAATTCCAGAAGACCTAAGGAAACGGAAGGCTATTTCATGCTCTTCGAATGGAAGAACTAATACACTTGAAACGTCCATACCCCATAAAGCAATCTGTGGATTCCAGGCAATCCCAGTCCAAGTTGCAGCAATCTTTCTCACAGAAATAGAGAGAGGATAGTAAAGCCTCTATCCAGCAGCAAAGGAATCTGAATACCCAAAGGAATCCTGAGGAAAACAAACAAAGCATGACATATCACACTGTCTGATTTCCTCATGTCGGACGGAGTGCAATGAACCGAAATGGCACAGTCTCGGTCCAAAAACAGGCACACAGACACATGGAACAGAATCGAGAGCCCAGAGGTCAACTTACGTACATATGGACAACCCATTTTCGACAAGAGAACCAAGAGGAGACAGCGGAGAAAGTAGAGTCTCAACAAGCAACGGTGCATGGAAGACTGCACAGGCACATGTAACACAATGAGAGTAGACCATGATGTTACACCAGGCACACACACCACCTCGAAATGGATTAAAGCCTTGAATGGAAAACTTGAAACCGTGCATCTTCTAGGAGACAACCCAGGCAGCTTGCTCTTTGACATCTGGCTTAGCCATCTATTTGGAAGAAGCATTTTTGACTAGTCAAGGGCAACAAAGGAAACAAGAAACAAACGGGACTTCATACACTGCAGAAGCTTCTGCCCAGACAAGGAAACCATCGACTCAGTGCAACGTCAGCACAACACCTGGATAGGATGTTTTCAAAACACACATCAGAGAAGGGGTTAAGAGCCTAAAGATCCAATGACCTCATACGTCTCCAAAAGAGAAAACGCAACAAGCCCACTAAAACCTGGGCAGAAGATGCAAACAGAGATTTCTCCCCAGAAGATAGAAAGATGGCCAATAGGCTGTATGAAAACATGTTCCTCATCAGGAAGTCCCATGCCAGTGCAAATCCAAACTTCAATGAGATAGCAGCTTACTGTGGTCACAATTGCCCTAAGTAACAAGCCAGGAAACAAGTGTCTGAGAGGAGGTGGAGAGAAGTGAAGCCTCCAGCACTGCTGGTGGTAGTGTAAACCGATGCTGCCACTCCACAAAGCAGTGTGAACTTGACTCAGAAATTTAAGATTCCATCTACCATATGATCCAGCTCTTCCTCGGTGGTGTACTTATCCAAAGAACTTGGAAACACCAATGCATAGAGATCCCTGCACCGCTGTGTTCACCACGGCCTTGCTCCTGATATCCAAGACTTGGAAGCTGCCCTGGTGCCCATCAAGGGACCAATGGAGAAGGAAGATGGGCTATAGCGACACAAGGGCATACTACTCAGCTATAAGTAAGGATGTAATCCAGCCCTTTGTGACCTCCAGAATGGCTCCTGAGGGTCTTATGGGAAGTGAAACCAGTCACAGGGAGAAAGTCAAATCCCGTAGGTTCTCATTTACAAGGAGAACAGAAAAACATGGGCTAAAGTACAGGTACCATGGGACAGTGGATTGGTGGTTCCAAAGGGGACTTGGGGGCGGAGGGAGGGTGAAAGAGATGATTAGCCACAAGCATTTGGTTCAGGCCTGTAATGAGGCTTCCGGAGGGGAGGATGATATAACCTACACAGAAGTCTAAATCTCTGGGGGTGGAAATCTGAAAGCTGCAGGATGTTATAACGCAGGGTTACAACAATAAACTAACATAAAATCCAAAATCCAGAAAGGCGTGCGGACTTACGGCATAAAACTTTGGAGTCTGAAAGAGATGAGAGATGATGAACTTCCAAGTATTGACAATCACCTCCAAATGCTTAATAGTGCTACAGAAAGGTAGACCATTGCAACGAGATGATGAGGAATACTACCAAGAGAGCATGTTCCGTGCTAATCTCACGTACCAACGGAAAATGTTCCCGTCCATGATGTTGCTAGTAATTCCTTTCACCCATAATCAAAGGAGGATAACATCTTCCCAAGTTCAGGCCAATGATTGGCCCAAAAGTCCAATTCAGGGCCGGCCCTGTGGTGTAGGGGGTAAGTGCCCACGTTCCGCTTGGGCGGCCCGGATCAGATTAGTAGCAATCGGAAATGTAGATTTCACGGTATGGTGCAGACAGAGACCATAAAGAAGTAGAAATTGTGAGGATGTGTTAGCAATATGCACCAGAAAAAGAAACATGAGGGTACTACAATGTGTGAACGCAGCTGGTACACTTGCCAAATGAAGAAGGAAGGAAAACTTTTAACCTGCCAAGGTGGACTTGTGAGAAGGCTATGAGATGAAACGATCATTGCGCATCAGAGGATTGCCTGGGCAACCTCAACTTGGGAAGTACTCCAGGTCTTTCTATAGGGAAGGTCCACCCATTTGGTCATAGCCACAAATTATGAGAGATGACCTAGGATAATCTTAAAGGAAAGAAACCGGTGTCTAGAGAGAATGTAGTACACCTTTCAAAGTTGGAGGATAAAGTTGGAAACCGACAAGAAATCCAGAAAAAGGAAATCTATCCTGCCTGGAAAAGGTGTGTGGTCAGACTTGTATGAGATGGCTCTGAAACATGGTGTGCAGGGAGGTTGTCAGGACAACTTGTAACTTTGAGGGTGTTTATGATATCACGGTGAACATGTCACCCAAGATCGCCGCATATTTCCAGTCGGAGCGTTGGACTAGGCTAGGATATTCAAGTGAGAGATACCCAGAGATAGCTGTTACAAACAGAAACCGGGCACAGAATCTTGAAGAGATCAAAGAGACTATGATCCAAGGGATAAGAAAGGAATCATTGGGAAGAAGCGATAATAGAGGGACAAGCACCAAGAGGGGAACATTGTCATCTACTCAAGTAGATGGGGAGACCATGCTGATTCAAGCTTGAAACTTGATTGGAAACAAGAGGCCAGACTTGGGGCTTATCAGGCCGACTTTGTCCTTCTGACTTAATCTTAATCCAAAGTCAAGAATGAAGTCTTCAGGACATAAAAGAGGAGAATCCATGCCTCCTTTCCTGGGTCCCTAGCATTCTTTGAAGGGAAGTCTCCCTTTCCATAGCTCTGGCATCACGGGGGCCCACTGGGTAGACGGTTATGTCTCACAAGAGTACTCTTTGAAGCCCTGAAGGCGTGGGCACCTGTCATGCTTGGGGTATGTCTCCTTGTTTGGAAGGGCTCCAGAAGTGTGCTGAAATGCACCCTTTTCCAGAGGGCTTCGTTCCTTTGTGAAGGCTGCCCTCCCAGCCTAGATTGCTCCATTGGACTCTAATGAAGTTCTCTCCCCATATCTCTGACCCTAGAAGGTGTATTGATTATGTGTTTTGACACCTTATGTAAGGAGTTGGTGGAAAATTAAACATTACAGTGACATTTAAAGAAAACTACACATGCCAGATCTGAGGATGTAAATCAAACAAATAAACCCTATAGAAATAAAGCAAGCCAGTATCTGGACGTAAGCTAGTGGAATGTTCAAGGATCAGGGCTCAAGTTAGAAACTTCCCAAATCCAGAAAAGAGACAGAAAAATCTGTTGCCTGGAGAGAGGAGGTCATCAGATTTGTCTAATTTGTCTCGGAAACCTCATTTCCGTGAAGGTGGTTGCCAGGACACCCATGAATCTGGAGTTTCTGATCTCAGAATGTCAAACCATCCAAGAGGACCTGGTGTTCTCAGTGCTCAGTTTGGCCTAGGCTAGGATAGCAGAGATTCCTTCAAGTGACAGATGGAAATTCCAAGACAACACCCAACAATCATGAAAGGACTCACACCTCGGCCTACAGAAAATATGGTGATTAAAAAAATACAAAATTAATAACTTGGAATGAAGGAGAACGGATTGATAAGCATATGTAAGGGAGATAGCTGAGAAAGACCATGATGATTAGACTATGGAAATGAAACCAAGGTCCCCGAAATGGAAGGCAAACTGAAATCACACCTGAATAATCCACTGTGAAATATGTCATTCATTAGACAGAGTCTGCTGGAATGTTTGAAAGTCCGAGGAATTCACAATCCCAAATACTGCAGCGAAGGTCAAAGCTGGGCTACCTGGGAAGGGTGAGTTACGAGTTTGCTCCAAGCGGGCTATGAAAGCCGGTGTCCATGAAGCTTGCCGGGACAGCAGAGACACAATTCTGACAGATCCTCTGACATCACAGTGGACCAGACAAACAAGCTGGCCTCATCTACACAGGGCCAGAGTTGGGCTCAAGTAGCATACTTGAGTCACCTTCCACTCAACTGCAGGCTGTCAATGGTACATGAAAGGGGCCAGCCAGTGGTGCAGCGGTGCCGTCCACGCGCTCTGGTTCGGCAGCCAGCGGTGGCAGCATAGAATCCTGGCGTGAACCTCCTCACAGCTGGTCCAGCCATTCTGGGACAGGCATCCGAGGTAGTGTAGAGGCAGATGGGAAGAGACGTTAGACAGGGCCCTCTTCATCAGGAAATACAGGAGCATTGCCAACAGATGTGAGCACAGTGATAAACTTCTGCCTAAACAGAAGCAATTAAAAGTTACAAATGATAGAAAAACTTACCCTCAAAAAAAAAATAAAAGCATGCTTTAGAAGATTAAGGTATCTAGGAATAACCTGAGCCAAACAGGTGAAAGCTATGTAAACCGAGAAATAGCAAAGCTTTGAGGAAAGAAATTCCACAAGACACAAGGAACTGGTAGGGCATTCAGTGCACTTGGAATGGAAGAAGTAACACATTTTAAACGTCCGTACTGGATAAAGAAATCTCTGGATTGCATGCAATCCCAGTCAACGTTGCAGCAATCTTTCCCACAGAAATTGAAGAGGGAATCCTAATGTTTCTCTCCAGCAACAAAAGACCCTGAAGAACCAAAGGAATCCTGAGGAAAACAAAGAAATCATGACGTATCATCACAATGATTCCTTTCTTATCCCTTGAACCAGCGTCTCTTTGGTCGCTTCAAGATTCTGTGCCTGGTTTCTGTTTGTAAAAGCTGTTTCTGGGTATCTCTCACTTGACTATCCTAGCCTAGTCCAATGCTAGGACTGGAAACATGCGGCCATCTTGGGTGACATGTTCACCGCGATGTCATAAACACCCTCAGAATTCTAAGTTGTCCTGAAAACCTCCATGCACGCAGTGGTTCAGACCCATCTCATACCAGTCTGACTATGCCCCCTTTCCAGGTAGGATAGTTTTCCTTGTTCTGGATTTCTTGTCAGTTTCTAACTTTCTCCTCGAACTTTGAAAGGTCTACTATATTCCCTCTAGACACCGGTTTCTTCCCTTAAAGATCATCCCTGGTTTTATCTCTTATCTTTTGTGGATATGGCCAAATGGGTGGACTTTCCTTAGAGAATGTCCTGAAGTCCGTAAGAAGTTGATGTTGTCCAGGCAATCCCATGATGCACAATGATCGTGTGATCTCCCAGCGGTGTGACAATTCCACCTTGGCAACTCACATGTTTTGTTTCCTTCATCATTTGGGCAAGTGTAGTTGACGCGTTCATAGATTGTAATATTCTCATGGTTCTTTTTCTGGTGAGTATTCATAAGGTCATCTCATACTTTCTACTTCTTTATGATCTCTGTCCCCACGAGACCATGAAATCTGGATTTCCTAATGCTAGTAATCTGATCCACACACGTGATGCTAGCCAATGAAGCCCCGGCCACTGAGGCAGAACGTGGGAACTTACCTGCTGCAATACAGGGCAGGCCCTGAATTGGACTTTTGGACCAAACTTTGGCCTGAACTTGGGAAGATGTTGGCCTGCTTGGCTCATGCATGAAGGGAATCAGTAGTAACAACATGGAAGGTAGCATTTTCCGTTGGTTCATGAGTTTAGCACGGAACATGTTCTCTTCCTAGTATTCCGCTTCATCTCTTTGCAAAGGTCTACCTTTCTGTAGCATCATTAAGCATTTTGAGGTGATTACCAATCCTTGGAAGGTCATTCTCTGTAATCTGTTTCAGCCTCCAAAGTTTAGGCCGTAAATCTGCACCCTTTTTTGGAGTTTTGATTTTATGTGAATTGGTGGCCGTAACCCTGCATTATAACATCCTATATCTTTCACATTTACATCCTCACAGATTTAAAGTTCTGTGTAGGTTACATCATCTTCACCACCATAAGCCTAATTACAGGCCCTCACCACACACTTGTGCCTATTCAACTATGTCTCCCTCCGGGCCCAGGCTCCCATTCCCTCTGGGAACCACCGGTTCCATCTCACGTGATTCCAGCTTGTTTGTCCTTTTTTTTCTATATCTCTTTGTAACTTAGATCGCATGGTATTTGACCTTCTCCCTGGGCTTGTTTCAATTCCCCTCATACCCTCAGGAGCCATTCTGGTGGTCACAAATGACTGGACTGCATCCATTCCTACAGCTGAGTGCTATGCCATTGTGTGGATATAGCCCATCTTCCTTCTCCATTCGTCCCTTGATGGGCACCAGGGCGGCTTACAAGTCTTGTATCTCGGGAGTAAAGCTGTGGTGAACACAGTGGTGCACGGATCTCTATGCATTAGTGTTTCCAAGTTCTATGGATATACAAGCTGCCGAGGAATAGCTGGATCATATGGTAGAAATTTCTGAGGCAATTCCACACTGCTTTTCCTACTGGCTGCACCGGTTTACACTCCCACCAGTGGTGCAGGAGGCTTCCCTTGTCTCCACCTCCTCTCTGACACTTGTTGTTTCCGGTCTTGTTCCTTATAGCCATTCTGACCACAGGGAGCTGTTATCCCATTGCCGTTTGGATTTGCACTGGCCTGAGAATTTATGATGGTGAACATGTTTTCATACAGCTGTTGCCCATCTTTCTCTCTTTGGGAGAAATCTCTGTTTCCATCTTTTGCCCAGGTTTTACTGGGTTTGTTGTTTTTCCTCTTGTGGAGACGTGTGAGGTTATTGGATCGTTTGGCTATTCAGCCCTTCTCTGATGTGTGGTTTGCAAACATCCACTGCCAGTTGCTGTGCAGTCTTTGCATTGAGTTATGGTTTCCTTGGCTGGGCAGAACCTTCTGCGTTGGATAGAGTCCCGTTTGCTTCTTGTTTCCTTTCTTGCCCTTGCCCAGTCACACATGCTTCTTCCAAATACGCAGCTAAGCCAGATGGTAAAGAGCACGCTGCCTGGGTTTTCTCCTAGAAGTTCCATGGACTGAAGTCTTCCATTCAAGGCTTTAATCCATTTCGAGGTGGTATGTGCCTCGTTTAACATCATGTCCTACTCTCATTTTGTTACCTGTGGTTGTGCAGTCTTCCAAGAAACATTTCTTCTCTAGACTTTCCTTTCTCCGCTGTCTTCTCTTGTCCCTCTGGTCGAAAATGAGCTGTCCATATTTGTGTGAGTAGACCTCTGCGCTCTTGATCGTGTTCTATTCGTCTGTGTGCTTGCTTTGGGGCCCAGACTGTGCTGTTTCAGTACCTAGTGCTTCGTCCTGTATGGTGAAATCAGAAAGGGGGATACGTCCAGCTTTGTTCATTTTCCTCAGGATTCCATTGGCTATTCAGTGTCCCTTATGCCTGAATAGAGACTTTAGGATTCTCTCTTCTATTTCTGTGGGAAAAATTACTACAACTTTGACTGGGATTGCATGGAATCCAGAGATTGCTTTATCTGTTACGAACTTTTCAAGTGTGTTAGTTCTTCCATTCCAAGAGCACGGTGTAGCCTTCCGTTTCCTTCTCTCTTCTGGAATTTATTTCCCAAAAGCTTTCTTCCCTTTCGTGTTACATAGCATGCACCCGTTTGGTTAAGGTCATTCATAGATATCTTATTCTTCTTACTGGTATGCTTCTGTTTTTGAGGTTCAGTATTTATGTTCTTTGCACCTTTTAATTGGTTCTGTTTTGGCAAACGTTTATGGCTGTGCTCACATCTGCTGACACTGCAGCTGTATTTGCTAAAGAAGAGTGGCCCTGTCTAACGTTGCTTCCCATCTGCCTCTGCACTACCTCGGACGCCTGCCCCAGAATGGCTGGGCCAACGGTGAGGAGGCTCACCCCCAGGAATCCATGTGGCCTAGCACGGGCTTCCAACCCAGAATGCACGGACTTACTGCTACAACACGGGCTGGCCCCTTTCATGTTCCATTGCCAACCTGATGTTGAGTGAAATGTGAATTAAATATGCTACATAAGCCCAAATCTGGCCCTGTGTAGACTAGGCCTGGTTTTCTTTCTGGTCCACGGTGACATCAGAGGATTTGTCAGAATTGTGTCTCTGCTGTCCCGGCAAGCTTCATGGACACAGGGTTTCAGAGCCGGCTTGGAGCAGTCTCGTAACTCACCCTTCCCAGTTAGCCCAGGTTTGACCTTCATTGCAAGTTTTGGGGTTGTGACCTTCTCGGTCTTTCCAACGTTCAAGCATAGTCTGTCTAAAGACTGACGTATTGCACTGTGGATCATTCAGGTGTGATTTCTGTTGGGCTTCCATTTTCTGGGACCCTGTTTTCTTTTCCATAGTCTAATCGTCATGGTCTTTCTGAGGTATGTCCCTTCGAGATGCTTGTCAGTACATTCTCCTTCATTCCAAGTTAGGAATTTTGTATTTCTTTAATCACCATATGTTCTGTAGGCTGATGTGTGAGTGCTTTCGTGATTCCTGGGTGTCGTCTTTGAATTTCCATCGGTCACTTGAGGGAGTCTTTGCTCTCTTAGTCTAGGTGCAACTGAGCACTGAGTACGCGTGGTCATCTGGGTTCGTTTGACATTGTGAGATGAGAAACTCCAGGTACGACATTGTCCTGGCAACCACCTTCAGGAAACCAATGCTTCTGAAACAAATTAGATGAATCTGATGAATTCCTCTGTCCAGGTGAGAGACCTTCTGTCTCTATTCTGGATTTGGGAAGTTTCAAACTTCACCCTTGATGCTTGAACTTTCCACTAGATTATGGCTAGATACTGGCTTACTTTGTTTCTACAGGTTTTGTTATGTGTTTGATTTACCTCCTCAGCTGTGGCGAGTTTATTTTTCTTTAAATATAATGGTAATGTTCTAATTTTCAGCAAACCTCCTTACGTGTGGTATCGAAACACGTAATCAATATTCCTTGTATGGCAAGAGAGGGTGGAGAGAATCTCATTGATCCCAACTGAACACTCTAGCCTGGGAGGGCAGCCTTCACAAAGGAACAAAGCTCTCTGGAAAAGGTGCTTTTCAGCACACTTCTAGAGCCCTTCCAAACCAAGCAACATACCAAAGCATGGCAGGGGGCCATTCTTTCCAGGCTTCAATGAGATCTCTTCTGACACATTGGCATGTACCCAGTGGGCCCCCATGACTTGAGAGCTATGGAAAGGGAGACTTGTCTTCAAAGTTTGCTGAGGCCTAAGAAAGGAGGCCTCACTTCTTCTCTTCAATGTCCTCAAGTAATCATTCTTGACTTTGGGTTATGGGTAAGGCAGAAGGACAATGTAGGTCTGATAAGCCCCAGGTACGGCCTCTTTTCTCAAAACAAGTTTCAAGCTTGAATCAGCATGGCCTCCACATCTACGTGAGTAGATGACAATGTTCTCCTCTGAGTGCTTGTCCCTCTATTATCGCTTCATTTCAGTGATTCCTTTCTCATCCCTTGAATACGCATCTGTTGGATCTCTTCAAGTTTCTGTGCCCGGTTTCTGTTTGGAAAAGCTGTTTCAAGAATCTCTCACTTGAATATCCTAGCCTAGGCAAATCCTCGGGATGGAAACCTGGGACCATCTTGGGTGACATGGTCACCATGATGTCATAAACACCCTCAGAATTCTAAGTTGTGCTGAAAACCTCCATGCACACAGTGTTTCAGACCCATCTCATACCAGTCTGACTACTCTCCCTTTCCAGGTAGGACAGTTTTCCTTTTACGGGACTTCTTGTCGGTTTCTAACTTTCTCCTCTAACCTTGAAAGGTCTACTACATTCCTTCTAGACACTGGTTTCTTTCCTTTAAGATCGTCCGGGGATTTATCTCTTAAGTTTTGTGGATGTGGCCAAATGTGTGTACTTTCCCCACAGAAAGTCCTGGAGTCCCTGCAAAGTTGAAGTTACCCAGGCAATCCTCTGATGAGCAATGATCATGTCATCTCATAGTAGTCTGGCAATTCCACCTTGGCAGGTCACATGTTTTCCTTCCTTCATCATTTGGGGAAGTGTACCTGATGCGTTCATAGATTGTAATATTCTCATGGTTCATTTCCTGGTGTGTATTCATAAGGTATCCTCACAATTTCTACTTCTTCATGATCTCTGTTGGCACCATACCTTGAAATCCATATTTCCTACTGCTCCTAATCTGATCCAGACCCGTGATGCCACCCTACCAAGCCTAGGCCGGCCCAGTGAAACATGGACACTTACTAGCTACACTACAGTTCCGGACCTGAATTGGACTTTTGGACCAAACTTTGGCTTGAACTTGGGAAGATGTTGGCCTGCATTGATTATTCATAAATGTAATTAGTAAAAACATCGTGGATGGTAACATTTTCCGTTGGCTCATGAGTTTAGCACAGAACGTGCTGTGTTGGTTGTGTTCCTCTTCATCTCTTTGCAATGGTCTAATTTTCTGTAGCATCGTTAAGCATTTGGAGGTGATTATCAATCCTTGGAAGTTCATCTTCTCTAAATTCTTTCAGCCTGCAATCTTTATGCCATAAACCTGCTTGCATTTAAGGAGTTTTGATTTTAGGTGAATTGATTTCCCTAACCCTTCATTATAACATCCTATAGCTTTCAGATTTACATCCTCATAGATTTAGATTTCTGTGTATGGTACATCATCTTGCCCACTGTAAGCCTAATTACAGGCCCACACTACAAAATTGTGCCTAAACAACTCTTTCTCACACCGTCCCCTGCCACCCGTTACCTCTGTGAACCACCAATCCCATGTCATGTTCTACATGTTTGTTGGTCCCTATTTTAATCTTCTGCTTGTAAGTGAGATCCTATGGTATTTGACATTCTCCCTGGGGGTTGTTTCAGTTCCCCTCATACCCGCAGGAGCCATTCTGGTGTCACAAATGGCTGGACTGCACCGTTTCTTACAGCTGAGTGCTAGGCCATTGTGTGGATATGGCCCACCTTCCTTCTCCATGGGTCCCTTGATGGGCACCAGAGGAACTTCCATGTCTTGCATATCGGGAGGAAGGCTGTGGTGAACACAGCGCTGCACGGATCTCTGTGCAGTAGTGTTCCCAATTTCTTTGGATAAACACGCCGCAGAGGAATAGCTGGACCATATGGTAGATGTATTTTGAAATTTCTGAGGCAATTCCACAAGGCTATGCCTAGTGCCTTCACCGGTTTGCACTCCCACCAGCGGTGCAGAACTCTTCCCTTCTCTCCACCTCCCCTCCGACACTTGTTTCCTATCTTGTTCTTTATAGCCATTCTGACCACAGTGAGCTGCTATCTCATTGCCGTTTGGATTTGCATTGGCCTTAGACTCAATGATGATGAACATGAGTTCATAAAGCTGTTGGCAACCTTTCTGTCTTCTTGGTGTAAATCTCTGTTTCCATCTTTTGCCCAGGTTTTAATTGGCTTGTTGTTTTTTCTCTTGTCGAGACGTGTGAGGTCATTGGATCTTTTGGCTATTCAGCCCTTCTCCGATGTGTGGTTTGAAATATTCTCTTCCTGCTGTTGTGCTGTCCTTGCATTGAGTCGACGGTTTCCTTGGCTGGACAGAACCTACTGCATTGGATGGAGTCCCGTTTGTTCCTTGTTTCCATTGTTGACCTTGACTAGTCACACATGCTTCTTCCAAATAGGCGGCTACGCCAGATGGCAAAGAGCAAGCTCCCTGGGTTTTATTCTAGAAGTTTCACGGTTTCAAGTCTTAAGTTGAAGGGTTTAATCCATTTCGAGGTGGGGTGTGTGCCTGGTGTAACATCATGGTCTACTCTCATTGTGTTACATGTGGCTGTGCAGGCTTCCCAGCACCGTTTCTTTTAGAGACTCACCTTTCTCCACTGTCTCCTCTTGCCTTCCTCATTGCAAATGAGTTGTTCATATATGGGCGAGTTGACCTCTGGGCTCTGGATTCTGTTCCATTGGTCTGTGTGCCTGCTTTGGGGAGCAGGCTATGTTTCGGTACCTAGCTCTTCGTCCTACATGTTGGAATCAGAAAGTGTTTTACATCCTGCTTTGTTCGTCCTGCTTTTTTCCTCAGGATTCCTTTGGGTATTCAGGGTTCTTGTTGCTGTATAGAGACTTTAGGATTCTCTCTTCTATTTCCGTGGGAAAGATTGCTGCAACTTTGACTGGGATTGCATGGAATCTAGAGATGGATTTATCCTTTACGGCCATTTCAGTTGTTTTAGTTCTTACATTCCTAGAGCATGGAATACCCTTCCGTTTGCTTGTGTCTTCTGGAATTGCTTTCGCCAAAGCTTTGCTAGTTTTCGGTTTCCATTGCTTGCACCTGTTTGTCTAAGCTAATTCCTAGAAATCCTATTGTTCTTACATGCATGTTTTTTCTTTCTGAGGTTTTTTCTATCCTATGCAACTTTTCATTGGTTTTGTTTTGGCAGATGTTCATGGCTGTGCTCACATCTGCTGGCGATGCTGCTGTACTTTCTGAGGAAGATTGACACTCTCTGACGTTGCTTCCCATCTGCCTCTACACTACCTCAGACGCCTGCCCCAGAATGGCTGGACCAGCTGTGATGAGGTTCACCCCCAGGATTCCGCATGGCCTGCCCAGGGCTGCTGACCACAACGTGCAGTGTTCACCACTACACCACTGGCCGGCACCTTTCATGTTCCATTGGCAACCTGCAGTTGAGTGGAATGTGACTTGAATGGGCTACATGGGCCAAATGTGGCACTGTGTAGATGAGGCCAGTTTATTTTTTTTCTCCACTGTGATGTCAGAAGATTTGTCAGAATTCTGTCTCTGCTGTCCTGGCACACTTCATTGACACAGGTTTTCAGAGCCCGATGTTAGCAGTGTGATAACTCACCTTTACCAATTAGCCTAAGTTTGACATTTGCTCCAGTTTTTGTGGATGTGACTTTCTCTGACTTTCAAACGTTCAGAGTATGACTAAAACTTAATTGTTTCATTGTGGATTATTCAGATGTGATTTCTGTGTGCCTTCCATTTTCTGTGACCGTTTTCTCTTTTCCATGGTATAATTGTTGATATGGGCTCGGTGAGCTGAAGACTCAAATATAAGATTTCTTGGACTCTCAAGGTCTGGCATTGGTGCTCTTTTATTTAGAGAATAGTACGGAATGGCATGGGGACAGGACCCATGGGCAGTGAAGAGCTGCTGCTGCTCCCTGGGGATGGGACCCATGAGCAGTCAGAGCTCCTGCTGCATCCCTCAGTTGAGGGTTAGTGATAATTTTATAAGGACTGGGTACATGACTTGTTTTTACTGGAAAAAGAAATGATGATGTTCAATGTCTTTAAATGATTTCAGTGCAGATGGGGTCTGGTTATTGTGCGGTCACATAACTTTAGATAGAAATCTGCCCATATATATTACCATGTAGGTTAGTATGCCCTGAGATGCTCTCCATGGGACAGCCCTAATTCATATCAACAAAAAATCCACCGGGTCATATAGATTGGCATGTGGGCCAGGTCACCTTGGGCTTTTCTAGCTGGAGCAGCCTCAATCCACGACATAACCCCCCTCGAACCCATTTGGACCGGAAATATTTGGGGATATGGACGATGTTCACTCTTCTGTAAATACTTCTGGCTGTACAATGTTGTAGAGGTGTCCCTAAATGGGGCCATAGGCACAGGTAGAAGCTCAGTGGACCAGAAGTCTTCACCTGTGGAGTCCAAGGCTAAGTTATACAGAGCCCCTGGAGAGGAGAGAATCATTTGACGAGATGTGCTCCAAGAGGTGAAATATTTTGGCATGCAGAAGACAAACAACGAAATAGACAACAAACTACAAGTAGAAATACAAGCAGTATGTTTAACCCAATGAATAAGGTTTTGAAGTAGTGCAGAACCTGGTGCTGACTGGGAGCTCAACCAATCGTTTAGAGTTAGGGTTGGTCAGACATGGATTTAATTTGGTGGCTGGGATAGTCAAGAATATAGGCAAAACATTCAGTTTTTATAATGGCACAGGTGGCCCCTTGTGCTGCTGTCAAGACATCCAGTGCCATATGGATTTGGAGGACTGCCTTACACATTTGGGATACTTCTAAATTGAGCAGCGAAATGCTATGTTGTGCGTCATTTAATGCCTTCATACTGAATTTGATTAGGACTTCCATGTGCAAGACAGCATTTTCAATTCCTAATTGGTGAAGGATAATTGAGTAAAGATGGAAATACCAGTGGAAGACACAGCTGGTCCAGCGCTGTTGCAGTTGGGTAGGTTAGCAGGAGGAGATATATTAAATGTAGTTCTACCTTGCATGCAGACAAAGCCTAGGGTGCATCATCCAACCCATCCAGGTGGCAGCCAAGGCCATAAATAGGACCCACATCGACACTGAGCACCATTAGGGGCTAACCAAAACGTGCTGGGCCGTCTATCCCAGTAAGTCCCAGACCAATCAGTATTTTTTTTAAGGCTATGATACGAGGACACAAATAACAGGGAATTTTTCCCATAAGTCGAGTGCTATTAGGTCATGTATCACAGGTGTGATTGGTTTGTTCCCAAGAGAGAGTGATCTTTTACTGGGTTGACCACTAGCAGGAGTGAACCAAATATATTCATTCCAAATTTGATATGGTCCATCCTGTGTCTTGATAAGCTGGGGACTTTAAATTTGGAACATGTTCTTTAGGATCCTCCCGTGACAAAGCAAATCTATTTAGTATTCGGGCAGTAGTATTGAAGGAAAATGTTTGATGGTGGCCAGGGAACTCCCAGGTGTCAGAGATAGATGGCCACAAGGAGACATTACGATTAGCAATAGATGAATCTTGCAAAAGAAAACAGCTAGAATCTAATATCCAGGAATACCTACTACAGCTTCTACATAAACGTATTTTTTCTCTCTTTAATCACCCTCATTTTTACAAAAGATAGCCAAATTAGGATGAAGTGGTTTGCAAATAAAGTGTAGCTTCAATACAACTTGCTCCAATTATTTACATAAGAGGAACAAGAATAGTAATTGCTTATACAGGCTTTTTAAAATCTGCTTTGCTGGACTTTTTTATGAGGAATCTCAGATTCAACTGTGAAGGCCTTGCAAGGCCAGAAAAGCCAAGCCAAGGACTTGCCATCAGATTTGGCCTGCAGTACTTACAGATTTGAGTGGTGTTCTCTTTGAGGTCCCCCAAAATATTCGGAGTTCCTTACACCTGTCAGATAAGCAAGCTTCCTTACTTACTGGGTAAGATTGCCAGAATCTCTGTAAACAAGGTACCAGGCCCATGTTTCCAAGTGGCTATATTCCAGAAAGTCCAATCTTTGCTCCTGAAATGCTGTCTTGTCATATCTGAGCCTGTGTGTTTCAAATATGGCATTCCAGTCAAAGCCTTGGTAGTATAACCAATGTGTCCTGTTATAAGGAGAACAGATTCTTATGGAACTTATGCAAATATTGCCACTACATAACCATACTCGGTCACAAAGGGTTTCCCAATTCCAGAGGGATAAGGTAGGGAGAAAAAGATAAATGTTTCAGTTTTTCTCATAAAGGCATAATTTCACCAAACGGCTGTAAGTCAAAGTTAGCATAAGAGAAAAGAAAAAATATTTCCTTCATTGTGAGAAAACAAAACATCAAAACTCAACAATATTTCAAACAGAAGTCCTAAAAAATTATAATCATCCTCATCAGTTCACACAGTCCTGTATAATCAACTCTTGAGCTGAATCTTCTGTCAGCAGATCGATGAACTTAGTTTCTGTTAGAATTCTGTAATTTCTTACTCAGCTCAGTTTTACAATCTGAAAGTTTATCAGAAACGTGTAGTTTAGAAGCTCTGTGTCAGAATCCTTTCCAGGAATTTCTCGGAAGATGAAAGATATTTGCAAAAGAAAAAAGCATCAGAGTAAAACAACAGCTATCTGCAAATGGACAAAGGACTCCAAAGGGCAATTGCCAAAGAAACTTGGCTACTTCTGTGACATATAACACTTCCAGATAATAATTGGACTTATGACTGATAACCAGGACAGATCAGAATCTTAAGAATGCCATATAATTTTTAACATCTATATTAATAACATTTACCCATCTAATACTACCTAAGATAGCCTATCTTCATTTATTTCCCAATGTTTTCCATGTAATTTAATAGACCAAATAAGCCTAGTTAGTTTGGTATTTTCCTCCTTATAGGAAGAGAGAGAAAATTTCTTTGAGACGACTCAGGGGGCCTCTGAAAATCCTCAGAGTAATTTTTCTTCTGTCTACCAGGTCAAAAGAAAGCCTTCATTCAGGATTTGAATATTTTTGAGGGAGAAACTTGTCAAAACATACCCAAAGTTTTTAAAATGCTTCTTCAAATAGGAAACAACACTCACTGTGAAACAATGCTCAGGTATCTATTCAAAGTGATAACAGAAAGAGTGAAAAATCTTAAGAGTGACCTCAGTCATTATTTTCACAAAACAGATTTGTCTCTTAGGTAGAATTACTCAAAGGAATAGCTTTTATAACCTCTTTATCAAGAGCATATCCAAAGTTCAAGAAAAAGTATCCTTTCAGAGAAAACCAAATTTGAATTTCTGCACGTACTTATTTTTAACATTCAAACTCATGCACTTAATTGAACTTACTTTAGTCTACTTGACCAGGCATAAAACTCCTTTCAGAATTTCTCCTTCACAAGCATTCTACAACTTTGTCCCAAAGTCTTTCTTTTTCCTTTCTAGTACATCAGGACAAATTTATGTTTCTTAACCTATCAAACAAAAATATTTCCATTCTTTATACCTTTTTTACTGAAAACATCCATTTTAACTTCCTTGAATACACAGCTCTTTTACTTATTAATTTCCAGTAGCTTTAATTCCATAGGTTAATTAGAACATTTAAACCTTAACAGACCTAGTAAACACTAAAAATGTAAACAATTATGAATTGTCTTTTATATCAGCATTCTAAACACTTCATAAATTTAGAAACTTGGTACTTTACAACAAAACACAAGGCATGCTTCTTAATACACCCAAACGCATTTAGCCTCTTCACTAAGAAGCCAAAATCAGATAACTTAGCTATGTTTATTAATAATGTTTCAGTGTTTCATCCTATCCAAAAATGACCCAGGTATTCAGATTTTTATCATTTAACTTAACTTGGCAAAACTCAATATTGTTACCAAAAAGAATTTCGAAGCTGTTTTTTTCCCCAAGTATACAGACTGTAAAAGTTATTGTGAGTTTTATGTATTTAAACCATTTTTTTCCCGACAATTATGTTCAGATTACCTACGGAAACCTCATGAGGCATTTGAAAAAACTGGTCATCGTTTACAGCTATTATTTTGCTGACAAATTTAACAGACAACGTGAACTTATGTGACTAGTAAACCCAGGATGAATGCCTGCATACTATGCAAATACCGACAACTCTGACAAGAAGACTATTTTCAATCAAACCAACAAACTTAAACAAGTTTTCATTTAACATAGGTTAATTCACATCTCGTTTACTTTGAAAGGCACTGAGTTAATTTCTACTACATTTAGAATTTAGTAAAGCACTTACTTTAAGCCAACTAAACAGAAATCTTAATTTTGGCCATAGCATCCAGGATAAAAGTATCACACCTATAACATACACATAGACACACCTACAGAGAGACTGTACAACCATCCTTTTAAAAACTACTGCTGTGAGTCAGGAAGAATAATATTGAGCTCACAAGTTATGAATCCAAACTTTGTTTTGAGCCTTTTTACTAATACTTATGGAGAAGACCTTTGACATGCTAGACTTTTGGCAAAGGCACACTTATGTTTATTTAACCTTTCCCCTCCTTTTTTGTTTTTCAGTCTAAGAATGAGTGATGGACTGGACAGTAGTTCCTGGAGAGGGAGGATGATAATCTTTTTCATGATAAAGGAACTAGGTGGAATTTGAACTGCCTCTAGAGCTGTCTTTCCAGTCTTGCAAGGATTTTGTAAGGACAGTTGCTCTTGATTTCCCAGAAACTGGACTGTAACTTGAAGGTCCTTTTAGGTTGATCCACCTGTCTAACTGCACCAGAAAGGCACAGAGAAAAATCGCAGATTTTCTCCTAGTTGGAGTTTCTGGGGCATCACCATACAATTGAAAGTGTTTCTAATTAGTTAGAAGGATTCTGAGTGGTGAGTCTCTGGGGATGCATACGGCATTCCCCATGGCAGTAAAGCCAGTGTCTGACTGACAGTGGACTGGAAAAGTGTGCAGTGCCCACAGAAGCCGGGAACTGGCTGGAGGTCAGGGCTCCCAGCAGCCGGGTTGAGAGTTAAGTCCCTTGCAAAGTGTTTTCAAGTTTTTCGATTTTACAGAAGGTCCAGGTTCTGGTCAGGTTCAGCCTGAACTTAAGCTCGACTTGGTGACAACAGACTACATGATGAGCAAAACAAAGAAAGGAAAAGAAGACACCAGACCTCACCCTCATGGCCACTCCCAGAGGGTTATCTAGATAAGAGTCACACAACAGTTCCCGTGCTGGGACACACTACCCTAGCACGACAGTTCACAGAATAAATCACAGGTCTGCTACCCTCATAGCCAACTCAGTCGGTGACTAAAATCCTCAATCAGTCATCTGCCAAAAAAGGGCACCCTACTTGGTGTTGCCATGGTGATCAGGGTAGAAAGCCAAAGTTGGGGTTCCCAGGCATGGAGGCCTTGACTCTTCAAAGATTCTTCTGTTTTCCGGTTTCAAAGCTCAAAAGGAGATGAAAATGGCCCGTGTAACTCTAACAAAGATGAAAGAGACACGTCCATTTCCTTGAAAATCCCCTGTGAACCTAGGGCAGCATCCCACCTGTCGTTCCTAATGTGGGGTTCCTATAGCAATGGGTGATGGGGAAGTCCACCAGCATTGCATCCCTTGTGTACCTTCCCTCGGATGCCTGGCAGTAACAGGTGCCTGGTGAACATCTTTCCTATTCTGCCTGGCAGCAATAGATGCCTGGTGAATGGTCCCTGAGAGAAAAGGAGAAGTTTAAGAGAGAACAGGATAGAGAAAAATAGTGAGGAATTTTCCGCCGCTTTGGGGGACATTCTACCCAATTGCGTGTTGGAGCCATTCTCCGAGAAGGGTTTTCCATACTCAACCAAAGGCTAGACTTTCTTACTTGCCTTGAACTGGACTCCCAATTGGGACATTCACACAGTTCAGAGCATGGTCAGGTGCCATGGGAGGTAGCCCAATACAGCCTGAGGAAAAGAAACCTTCCACGGGAGTCTTGCAGATTGCCGACCATCCTAATGACTTAAGTGGCCAACCCGTGCCCACGTAAAATTTATATATCAGAGATAGAGTCAGGAAGGAACGGATTAATTCATTCTACATCACCCTTAGGCTTAAGGTACTGATTCTCTTCAAGCCGAATGCCATGATTTGCCCCACAGAGTAGCCATGGGCAGCAAACGTGGATTCATACAGCTATCCAAGAAAGTTCCTGATGGAGAAGTGAATTTAGATCCATCCTCGAAAAGGAGAGAGGCACAAGGAAGGAAAGGGCATTTATCAGAAGTCAAGCTCACAAACCGATGAAGCAAAATCCCCGTACGGCCCACAAGATATGATGCAGGGTTGGTGAACTGAAGAGTCAGAAGAAAGATTTGTTGGACTCTCAAGGTCTGGCAGTGATTCTCTTTTATTTAGAGAACGGTACAGGATAGCAGGGGACAGAACCTATGGGCAGGGAAGAGCTTCAGGCATCAGGACAGGACCCATGGGCACTAAAGAGTTGCTGCATGGGGACAGGACCCATGGGCAGTCACAGCTCCTGCTGCTGCCCTGAGTACAGGGTAAGTGCTAATTTTATAAGCATAGTTACGTGACTTACTTTTGCTGGAAAAAGAAAAGATGATGTAAAATGTCATGAAATGATTCCAGTTCAGTTGGGGTCTGGTTATTGTGTGGTAAGATAACATTAGATACGAATCTGGCCATATAGATATGCATGTAGGTGAGCATGACCTGGGCTTCTCTCACTGGGGCACCTCTAATTCATACCAAAAAATGATTCACCGCGTCATGTAGTTTGGCACGTAGGCCAGGTAACCTTGGGCTTTTCGAGCTGGGGCAGCCTTAATCCACATCAATCGTCATGGGCTTTCTCAGCTATCTCCCATCGATATGCTTATCAGTCCATTCTCCTTCATTCAAGTTATTAATTTTGTATTTCTTTCATCACCATATGTTCTCCAGCCTGATGTATGAGTGATTTCCTGATTGTTGGGTATTGTCTTTGAATTTCAATCGTTCACTTGAAGGAATCTTTGCTAAGCTAGCCTAGGTCCAACTGAGCACTGAGAACACGTGGTCATGTTTGTTGGTTTGACATTCTGAGTTCAGAAACTCCAAATTCTAGGTTGTCCTGGCAACCACCATATGGACATAATCTTTCAGAGACAAATTAGACAAATCTGATGAATTCCTCTCTCCAGGTAAGATATTTTTATGTCTCTTTTCTGAATTTTGGAAGGCTCGAACTTGAGTCCGGATCCCTGATCGTTCAGGTAGATTATGTCTAGATACTGGTTTACTTTATTTCTGTAGGATTTGTTAGTTGTTTGATTTACATCCTCTGCTCTGGCATGTTTATTTGTCATTAAACATAAGTGTAATGTTGTAATTTTCAGCCAACTTCCTCATTATGGTGTCAAAACACATAATCAATACTCTTCTATGGCAATACATCGGGGGAGAGAATTGCACTGGGGCCACTGAGCATTCTAGCTTTGGATGGCAGCCTTCACTTTGGATGTGAGGTTCCCAGAGGGAAAGAAAAAATCCAAAAAGGCATGCAGATTTGTGGCAAAAAGCTTTTGAGGCTGAAAGACATTAGAGAAAATAAACTTCCAAGGATTGTGAATCTCCTCCAAATGCTTAATGATGATACAGAAAGGTAGACCATTTCAAATAGATTAAGAGGACTACTACGAAGAGAACGTGTTCCATGCTAAACTCATGAACCAAGGGAAAATGTTACCGTCTATGAGGTTACTACTAATTACCTTCATGAATAATCACAGCAGGCCAGCTTCTTCCCAAGTTCAGGCAAAAAATTGGTCCCAAAGTAAAATTCAGGGCCAGCCATGTGTTCTGGTGTGTAAGAGTCCATGTTACTAGTGGGCGGCCTGGGATTCATGGATTCGTATGACACGTACGGATCACATTAGTAACATTAGGAAAGATAGGTTTCATGGTATGGTGCAGACAGAGATCATAAATAAGTGGAAATTGTGAGCATACCTTATAGATATGCACCAGGAAAAAAACATGAAAATATTGGAATCTATGACACATCTGGTACACTTCCCTAAATACAGAGGGAAGAAAGTGATGTGACCTGCATAGGTGGAATTGTCAGCCTGCACGAGATGACACGATCATTGCACGTCAGAGGATTGCCTGGGCAGCTTCCACTTGGGAGGGACTCCAAGACTTTCACTGGGGAAAGTCTAAACACTCGGCCATATCCACAAAATGTAACAGATAAAACCCAGGATAAACTTAAAATAAAGAAACCAGTGTCTAGAGAGAATGTACTAGACATTTAAACGTTCAAGGATAAAGTTAGAAACCGACAAGAAATCCAGGAAATGGAAAGGGTGAGTGCCAGACTGGTATGAGATGGCTCTGAAACACTGTGTGCAAGGAAGACGCCGGGACAACTTAGAAGTTTGAGGGTGTTTATGACACCACAGTGAACCTGTCACCCAAGATGCCCTTATCTTTATAGTCTGAGGATTATCCTGGGATACGATACTCAAGTGAGAGATACCCAGAAAAGAATTTAAAAACAGAAACCAAGCACTGAAACTTGAAGAGATAGAATAGTCGTTGATTAAATGGGTAAGAAAGAAGTCATCGTGATGAAGCAATAATACAGGGACAAGCACTGAGTGGAGACCATGGTCATCTACTCAAGTATATGGCGAGGCCATGCTGATTCAAGCTTGAAACTTGATTTGAAACCAGAGGCTGGACTTGGGGCTTATCAGACGTACAAATTCTCCTGCCTTAATCATAATCCAAAATCAAGAATGGTGTCCTGAGGACATTGTAGAGAAGGATTGATGCCTCCTTTCCTTTGACTCTAGCATTAATTGAGGAGAAGTCTCACTTTCCATAGCTCTGGCATTACGGAGGCCAACTGGGTACATGCTAATGTGTCACAATACATCTCTTGGAACCCATGAAGGAATGGAATCCCGTCGTGCTTCTAGTATGCCTCATTTTTTGGCAGGGCGCCAGAAGTGCGCTGAGAAACACCCTTTTCCAGATGGCTTCGTTGCTTTGTGAAGGCTGCACTGCCAGGCTAGTGTGTTCACTTTGGCTCCAATGAAATACTCTTCCCCTATCTCTTGGAGTAGAATGATTATGGATAACGTGTATTGACACCATATGTAAGGAGGTTGGCTCAAAATTAGAACATTACCATTATCTTTATAGAAAAATAAACATGCCAGATCTGAGGATGTACATCAAACAAACAACACACCCTATAGAAATAAAGTAAACCAATATGTACACGTAGTCTAAGGGAACGTTCAACGATCAGTGGTCAAGTTCGAAACTTCCCAAATCCAGGAATGAAACAGAAAAGTACATTCCCTGAAGCGGATTCATCAGATTCGTCTAATTTGTCTCAGATACATTATGTTCATGAAGGAGGTTGCCATGACTACCTATGGTTTGGAGTTTAAGATCTCAGGAGGTAAGACCAAGCAAGTTGACCACGTGTTCTCAAGCTCACTTTGACTTAGGCTAGCATGATAAAGATTGCAACAAGTGACCAATGTAAACTCAAAGACAACACCCAACAATGAAAAGCACTCACACGTAGGCCTATAGAACATAGGGTGATTGTAGAAATAGAAAATTGATACCTTGGGATGAAGGAGAACTGACTGACAAGCATACCATAGGGAGAAATCTGAGAAAGACCATGATGATTATACTGTGGAAAGCAAAATGGGCTCAGAAAAGGGAAAGCAAACACAAATCACACCTGAATAATCCACAACAAAAGATGTCAGACTTTAGACAGACTATGCTTGAACTTTTGAAAGTCAGAGAGTGTCACAAACCAAAAAACCGCAGTGAGGTAAAACCTGGGCTACCTGGAAAGGGTGAGAATGAGACTGCTCCAAACGTGCTCAGAAACACTGTGTCCATGAACCTTGCCTGGACAGCAGAGACACAATTTTCACAAATTGTTTGACTTCGCAGTTGACCAAAAATGCAAACTGGCTACGTCTACTCAGTGCCAGACTTGGGCTGAAGTAGCATATTTAAGTCACATTATACTGAACTGCAGGCTGCCAAGGGAATATGAAAGGGGCCGGCCAGTGGAGAATTGGGGAAGTCCGTGCATTCTGGGTCGGAAGCCTGGAGTCGACAGGGTGGAATACTGGGGGTAAACCTCTTCACCGCTGGCCAAACAATTCTGTGGCAGGAGTGGGAAGGAGTGTAGAGGCAAATGAGAAGTGACGATAGACAGGTCCACTCTTCCTTAGCAAATACAGGAGCACTGTCATCAGATGTGAGAACAGCGATAAACTTCTGTCAAAAGGAAGCAAATTAAAAGTTGCAAAGAATAGGAAAATTGAACCTCAAAAAAAAAATGCCAGTGAGAAGATTTAGATACCTAGGAATAGCCTCGCCCCAACAGGTGAAAGCTCGGTAAATCGAAAACTAGCAAACCTTGTGGAAAGAAATGGGAGAAGACACAAGGAAGCGGAAGGATATTCCATGCTCTTGAAATGGAAGAATTAACACACTGGAAACCTCCACTCCGGATAAAGCAATCTCTAGATTACATGAAGTCCCAGGCAAGTTGCAGCTATATTTCTCACAGAGATAGAAGCGAGCATCCTAAAGTTTACATCCAGCAACAAAAGACCATGAATGGCCAAAGGAATCCTGAGGAAAACGAACAAAGCTAAATGTATCACACTTTCTGATTTCAACATATAGGATGAAGAAATAGGATGGGAAACGGCACAGGCTGGGATGAAAACAGACATGCAGAACCATGGAACACAATCGAGAGCCCAGAGGTATACGCACACATACATGGACAGCCCATTTTCGACCACGGAACCAAGAGGAGACAGTGGGGAAAGGAAAGTCTCTACAATAAATTGTGCTGGGACGACTGCAGAGCCCCATGTAAAACAAGGATACCAGACCACGGTGTTACTCCAGGCACAAACACCAACTCAAAATGGATTAAAGTTTTGAATGTAAGACTGCAAACCACGAGACTTCTGTAAGGAAAACTAGGCAGCATGCTATTTGACATCTGTCTTAGCCTCCTGTTAGTAAGATGCGGGTCTGCTTGGGCAAGGGCAACAACAGAAACAAGAAACAAATGGGACTACATCAAATGCAAAAGCTTCAGCCCAGCCAAGGAAACCATCGACTCAATGCAAAGACAGTACAACCACTGGGAGAGGATGTTTGAAAACCACACATCGGTGAACTGGTGAATAGCCAAATCATGCAGTGAATTCATATGGGTCCACAAGAGAGAAAAAAATAAGCCCATTAAAACCTGGGCAGTAGGTGGAAATAGAGATTTCACCCAAGAAGATATAGAGATGGCCAACAGGTGTATGAAAACATGTTAATCATCATTAAGACTCAGGGCAATTGAAATCCAAATGTCAGTGAGATAGCAGCTCAATGTGGTCTGAATGACTATAGGTAAAAAGTCAGGAAACAAGTGTCAGAGAGGAGCTGCAGAGATGGGAAGACTCGTACAGTGCTGCTGTGAGTGTAAGCTGGTGCAACCATGACGCAAATCAGTGTGGAATTGCCTCAGACATGTCAGAATCCATCTACCATATGATCCAGCTATTATTCAGTGGCGTGTTTCTCAAAAGACCTTGGAAAAAGTCTTGCACCGATATATGTGCACCCCTGTGTTCATCCTGGCCTTACTCCCGTTATCCAAGACTTGGAAGCCGCCCTGATGCCCATCAAGGCAGAAGGACGAATAGAGAAAGAAGATTGGATAAGGAAGCTGGGCTTTATGAACACAATGGCATATCTCTGAGCCATAACAAAAGAGAGAATCCAGCCATTAGTGACCTGAAGGATGGCTCTTGAGGGTTTCATTGGAAGTGAAACAGCTCGCAGGGAGAAACTCAAATACCGTAGGAGCTCACTTACAAGGAGAAGAGACAAACAAGGACCAACAAACTGGAAAGCTTTGCATAAAGAAATTAAAGAAGACACAAGGAAATGGAAGTCTATTCCACGCTCTTCGAACGGAAGAACGAACACACTTGAAACGTCCATATTGGATAAAGCAATCTCTGGATTCCACGCAAGCCCCATCGAAGTTTCAGCAATCTTTCCCACAGGAATAGAAGAGAGAATCCTAAAGTTTCTATCCAGCAACAAAGGAGCAGGAACGGCCAAAGTAATCCTGAGGAAAACGAACAACTCAGCAAGTACCACATTTTCGAATTTCCACGTATAGGACGAACTTCTAGGTACCGAAACGGCAAAGGCTGGCCACAAATAGAGGCACAAAGACACAAGGAACAGAATCGAGAGCCCAGAGGTCAACTCCCACATATATTGACAGCCCAGTTTAGACCAAGGAGCCAAGAGGAGACAACAGAGAAAGGAGAGTCTCGAGAAGAAACGGTGCTGGGAAAACTGCACAGCCACATGTAACACAATGAGAGTGGACCATGATGTTACACCAGCCACACACACCACCTCAAAATGGATTAAGGCCTTGAATGGAAGACTTGAAACCATGCAACTTCTAGGAGAAAACGCAGGCAGCTTACATTTTGCCATCTGGCTTAGCCGATTATTTGGAAGAAGCGTGTGTGACTGGGCAAGGGCAACAAAGGAAACAAGAAACAAGCGGGACTCCATCCAACGCAGAAGCTTCTGAACAGCCAATGACTCCATCGACTCAATGCAAAGACAGCACAACAACTGCGAGTGCATGTTTGCAAACCACACATCGGAGAAGGGGTGATTAGCCAAAATATCCAATGAACTCATATGCCTCCACAGTGAAAAAACAACGATCCCCATAAATCTGGGCAAAAGATGGAAAGAGATATTTCTCCCAGGAAGATAAAACATGGCCAACAGGCTGTATGAAAACATGTTCATCATCATTAAGTCTTTGGCAAGGCAAATACGAACGGCAATGAGATAGCAGCTCACAGTGGTCAGAATGGCTATAGGGATGAAGACAGGGAACAACAAGTCTTGGAGAGGAGGTGGAGAGAAGGGAAGCCTCCTGCACTGCTGGGAGGTGTGTAATCAGGTGCAGCCACTACCCAAAGTGCTGTGGAATTGCCTTAGGATTTTCAGAATCCATCTACCATGTGATCCAGCTATTCCTCTGTGGCATATATATCCAAAGAACTTGGAAACACTAATGCTCAGAGATCCATGCAGCACTGTGTTCACCACAGCCTTACTCCCAATATCCAAGACTTGGAAGCCTACGTGGTGCCCATCAAGTGACGAATGGAGAAGGAAGACGATCTATAGCCACACAATGGCCAATCGTCGGACTGTATAGATGTGGCCATCTTGGGTGACATGTTCATAAACACCCTCAGAATTCTAAGTTGTCCTGACAACCTCCATGCACACTGTATTTCAGAGCCATCGCATACCAGTCTGACCACTCCCCATTTCCAGGTAGGATAGTTTTCCTTGTTCTGGATTTCTTGTCGGTTTCTAAATGTCTCCTCGAACTTTGAAAGGTCTACTACATTCCCTCTACACACCAGTCTCTTTCCGTTACGATTATCAAAGATTTTATCTCTTATCTTTTGTGGATATGGTGAAATGGGTGGACTTTCCCAGAGAAAGTCATGGACTCCCTCCCAAGTTGAAGTTGCCCAGGCAATCCCCTGATGCACACTTATCGTGTCATCTCCTAGCAGTCTGACAATTCCACCAGGCAAGTCACATGTTTCCTTACTTCATCATTTGGGGAAGTGTAGCTGATGCGTTCATAGATTGTAATATTCACATTGTTTTTTTCTGGTGCGTATTGCTCAGTTTCCCTCACCATTTCTACTTCTTTATGATCTCTGTGCCCACCAGACCATGAAATCTGGATTTCCTAATGCTAGTAATCTGATCCACAATCCTGGTGCTATCCTGTGAAGCTCAGGCCGCCCAAGCGGAACGTGGGCACTTACCTGCTACATCACAGGTCCGCCAATGAATTGGACTTCTGGACCAACCTTTGGCCTGAACTTGGGAGGATGTTGGCCTGCTTCGATCATTCGTGTAGGGAATCAGAAGTAACATGAGTGACCATAACATTTACCTTTCATTGATGAGTTTAGCACCGAGCATTTTCTCTTGCTAGTATTCCGCTTCATCTCTTTGCTAAGGTCTAACTTTCTGTAGCATCATTAAGCATTTGGAGGAGCTTACCAATCCCTGGAAGTTCATCTTCTCTAATCTCTTTCAGCCTCCAAAGCTTAGGCCGTAAATCTGCACCCCTCTTTGGAGTTTTGACCTTATGTGAATTGATTGCCTTAACCCAGCATTATAACATCCTATAGCTTTTCACATCTACAATCTCATAGATTTAGACTTCTGTGTAGGTAACATCATCTTCACCAGTGTAAGCCTAATTACAGGCCCTCACCACACACTTGTGCCTAATCAACTCTTTCTCCCTCCGACCCCCGCATCCATTTCCCTTTGGGAACTACCAATCCCATGTCACGTCCTACCTTTTTGTTGCTCCGTTTTTCCTCTTCTCCTTGTACGTGAGATCCTGTGGTATACAACCTTATCCCTGGGGCTTGCTTCAGTTCCCCCAAGACCCTCAGGAGCCATTCTGGTGGTGACAAATGGCTGGACTGCATCCATTCCTACAGCTGAGAGCTATACCATCGTGTGGCTATAGCCGATCTTCCTTCTCCATTCATCTCTTGATGGTCACCACGGACACTTCCAAGTCTTGGATATCGGGAGGAAGGCTGTGGTGAACACAGCAGTGCATCGATCTCTGTGCATTAGTGTTTCCATGATGTTTGGATATATACGCCACAGAGGAATAGACGGATCATATGGTAGGTGGATTCTGAAATTTCTGAGGCAATTCCACACCACTTTGCATAGTGGCTGCACCGGTTCACATTCCTACAGCAGTGCAGGAGGCTTCTTTACTCTCCACCTCCTCTGTGAAACTTATTGTTTCCTGTCTTCATCCTTATAGCCATTCTGACTGCCATGAGCTGCTATCTCATTGCCTTTCAGATTTGCACTGACCAGAGACTTAATGATGATGAACATGTTTTCATACAGCCTGTTGGCCATCTTCCTATCTTCCTGGGAGAAATGTCTGTTTCCAGCTTTTGCCCAGATTTTAATGGGGCTTGTTTTTTTTTTCTTATGGAGCCATATGAGTTTATTGGATCTTTTAGCTATTCACCCCTTCACCAATGTGTGGCTTGCAAACATCCTCTCCCAGTTGTTGTGCTGTCTTTCCATTGCATCAATGATTTCCTTGGCTATGCAGAAGCTTTTGTGTCTGATGTAGTCCCATTTGTTTCTTGTTTCCTTTATTGCCCTTTCCCAGACAGACATGCTTCTTCCAAATATGAGGCTAAGACAAATGACAAAGAGCACCCTACCTATGTTTTCTTCCCGAAGTCTCATGGTTTCCAGTGTTACATTCTAGACTTTAATCCATTTTGAGTTGGTGTATGTGCCTGGTGTAACACCGTGGTCTACTCTCCTTGTCTTACATGAGACTCTGCACTCTTCCCAACACCGTTCATTGTAGAGACTTTCCTTTCTCCACTGTCTCCTCTTGGCTCCGTGGTCGAAAATGGGGTGTCCATATATGTGTCCCTATACCTCTGGGCTCTTGATTCTGTTCCTTGGTTCTGTTTCTTTGTTTTGCATCCCAGCCTGCGCTGTTTCCATTTCACTTTCTTCATCCTATATGTTGAAATCAGCAAGTGTGATACATTGAGCTTTGTTCTTTTTCCTCAGGATTCCTTTGGCTATTCGGATTCTTTTGTTGCTGGATGTGAACTGTAGGATGCTCGCTTCTATCTCTGTGAGAAATATTGCTGCAACTTTGGCACTGCATGGAATCAAGAGATTTCTCTATGCGGTGTGGACATTTCAAGTGTGTTAATTCTTCCATTTCAAGAGCATGGAATATCCTTCCACTTCCTTGTGTCTTCTCCCATTTCTTTCTGCAAAGGTTTGCTAGTTTTCTGTTTACAGAGCTTTCACCTGTTGGGGTGAGGTTATTCCTAGGTGTCTTATTCTTCTTACTGGCATCCTTTTTCTTTTTTATTGAGGTTCAATTTTCCTATTCTTTGCAACTTTTAATTTGTTTCCTTTTGAAAGAGATTTATCACTGTGCTCACATCTGCTGGAAATGCTCCTGTATTTGCTGAGGAAGAGTGGCCCTGTCTAACGTCACTTCTCATCTGCCTCTACATTACCTCCCTCGCCTGCCCCAGAATGGCTGTACCAGCGGTGTGGAGGTTTACCCCCAGGATTCTACCCTGCCAACTCCTTGCTGCCGACTCAGAATGCGCAGACTTCTCCAATTCTTTACTGACCAGCCCCATTCATGTTCCCTCGGCAACTTGCATTTGAGGAGAATGTGACTTAAATAGGCTACTTCAGCCCAACTCTGGCACTGAGTAGATGTAGCCAGTTTGTATTTTTGGTCAACTGTGATGTCAGAGAATTTGTCATAATTGTGTCTCTGCTCTCCCGGCAAGCTTCATGGACACAGGGTTTCATAGGACGTTTGGAGGAGTCTCATACCTACCCTTTCCAGGTAGCCCAGGTTTTACCTCGCTGCAGTTTTTTGGTTTGTGTCACTTTCTGACTTTCAAAAGTTCAATCAGAGTCTGTCTAAAGCCCGACATCTTTCGTTGTGGAGTATTCAGGTGTTATTTCTGTTTGCCTTCCCTATTCTGAGCCTATTTTGTTTTTCCATAGTATAATCATCATGGTCTTTCTCAGATTTCCCCCTTTGGTATGCTTGTCAGCCAGTTCTCCATCATCCCAAGGTATCAATTTTCTATTTCTTTAACCACCCTATGTTCTATAGGCCTACGTGTGAGTGCTTTTCATTGTTGGGTGTTGTCTTTGAATTTACATTGGTCATTTGTAACAATCTTTACCATGCTAGCCTTGGTCAAAATGAGCACTGTGAAAACGCGTTCATCTTGGTTGGTCTGACATTCTGAGATCTTAAACTCTAAATTCTAGGTTGTCATGTTAACCTTCTTCATGAACATAATGTACCCGAGACAAATTAGACAGATGTGATGAATTCCGTTCCAGGTAAGATACTTTTCTGTCTCATTTCTGGATTTGGGAAGTTTCGATCTTGACCCCCGATCCTTGAACGTTCCACTAGATTATGTCTAGATACTGGCTTACTGTGTTTCTATAAGGTGTGTTATTTGTTTGATTTACAACCTCAGTTATGGCATGTTTATTTTTCTATAATGATAAGTGTAATGTTCTAATTTTCAGACAACCTCCTTTCACATGGTGTCAATACACGCCATCAGTAATCATTCTAGTCCAAGAGATAGGGGGAGTATTTCATTGGAGCCAAACTGAGCACACTAGCCTGGTAGGGCATCCCTCACAAAGCAAGGAAGCCCTCTGGAAAAGGGTGATTCTCAGCACACTTCTGGAGCCCTGCCAAACAATGCGACATATCCAGAGCATGATGGGGGTCTAGTCCTTCAAGGGTTCAAAGAGATGTATTGTGACACATTAGCATGTACCCAGTGGGCCTCCATAATGCCAGAGCTATGGAAAGTGAGACTTCTCTTCAATGAGTGCTAGGGGCATAGGAAGGGAAGCATCGATCCTTCTCTACAATGTCCTCAGGAGATCATTCTTGATCTGGGATTATGATTAAGGCAGAAGGACAACGTAGGTCTGATAAGACCCAAGTCCCGCCTCTGGTTTCAAATCAAGTTTCAAGCTTGAATTAGCATGGCCTACCCATATTCTTGAGACGATCACAATGTTCTCCACTCACTGCTTGTCTCTCTGTTATTTATTGCTTCTTCACAATGACTTCTTTCTTATCCCTTTAATCAGCGTCAATTCTAACTCTTCAAGTTTCAGTGCTGGTTTCTGTTTTTAAATTCTTTTCTGGGTATCTCTCACTTGAGTAACGTAGCCTAGGACAATCCTCGGACTATAAAGATGATGCCATCTTGGGTGACATGTTCACTGTGATATCATAAAGACCCTCAAACTTCTCAGTTGTCCCGGCGTCTTCCATGCACACAGTATTTCAGAGGCATCTGATACCAGTCTGATAGTTTTCCATTTCCTGGATTTCTTGTCTGTTTATAACTATCTTTGGACGTCTAAATGTCTACTACATTCTCTCTAGACACTGAATTCTTTACTTTAAGTTTATCCTTGGTTTTATCTGTCACATTTTGTGGATATGGCCAAATATGTAGACTTTCCCCAGAAAAAGTCCATGAGCCCCTCCCAAGTTAAAGTTGCCCAGCCAATCCTCTGATGTTCAATGATCGTGTCATCTTGTGCAGGCTGACAATTCCACCTATGCAAGTCACATCACTTCCTCCGTTCTGTATTTGAGAAGTCTACCAGATGTGTCATAGATTGCAATATTTTCATGTTGTTTTCCTGGTGCATATGGATAAGGTATGCTCACAATTTCCACTTATGTTTGATCTCTGCCCGCACCATACCATGAAATCTATCTCTCCTGATGTTACTAATCTGATCAGCACCCGTGATGCGAATCCATGAGTCCCAGGCCACAGATTAGGAACGTGGGCTCTTACACACCAGAACACATGACTGGCCCTGAAATTTACTTTTGGACCGATCATTTGCCTGAACTTGGGAAGAAGCTGGCCTGCTGTGATTATTCGTGAAGGTAATGAGTAGTAACCTCACAGAAGGTAACATTTTCCCTTGGTTCATGAGTTTAGCATGGAACACGTTGTCTTTGTAGTATTCTTCTTAATGTGCTTGCAATGGTCTACTTTTCTGTAGCATCATTAAGCATATGAAGGAGATTCACAATCCTTGAAAGTTTACCTTCTCTAATCTCTTTCAGCCTCAAAAGCTTTATGCTGTAAATCTGCACAGCTTTTTGGATTTTTTCTTTCCCTCTTGGAACCACCAATCCAAAGTGAAGGCTGCCATCAAAGCTAAAATGCTCCGTTTGGCCCCAATGAAATTCTCTCCCCCTATCTCTTGTCATAGAAGAGTATTGATTATATGTTTTGACACTGTATGTGAGGCAGTTGGCTGAAAATTAGAACATTACACTTATATTTAACGAAAAATAAACATGCCAGAGCTGAGGATGTAAACCAAACAACTAGCAAACCCTACAGAAATAAAGTAAACAAGCATCTAGACATAATCTACTGGAACAATGAAGGATCCGAAGTCAAGGTCTAGCTTACCCAAATTCAGAACAAAAGACATAAAAATATCTTACCTGGAGAGAGGAATTCATCAGATTTCTCTAATTTGTCTCGGAAACATTATGTCCATAAGGTGGTTGCCAGGACAAACTAGAATTTGGCGTTTCTGATCTCAGAATGTCAAACCAACCAAGATGACCTCATGTTCTCAGTGCTCAGTTGGACCTAGGCCAGGATAACCAAGATTCCTTCAAGTGAACGATGGAAATTCAAAGACAAAACCCAACAATCACGAAAGCACTCACACATCGGCCTAGAGAACATATGGTGATTAAAGAAATACAAAATTCCTAACTTGGAATGAAGGAGAACACACTGATGAGCATATCTATGGGAGACAGCTGTGAAAGACCATGAGGATTGATGTGGATTAAGGCTGCCCCCACTCGAAAGCCCAAGGTTAGCTGGTGAACATGCAGAACTATATGACCCATTGAATTTCTTTTGGTATGAATTAGAGATGCCCCAGTGAGAGAAGCCCAGGTCATGCTCACCTACATGCCTATCTATGGGGCCAGTTTTGTATCTAGTGTTATATGACCACACAATATCCAGAACCCATCTGAACTGAAATCATTTAATGACTTTTTACATCATCTTTTCTTTTTCCAGGAAAAATAAGTCACATACCCATGCCTTATAAAATTAGTCCTTAACCTCAACTCCAGAAAGCAGCAGGAGCTGTGACTACCCATGGGTCCTTCCCCAATGCAGCTGCAGCAGATCTTCACTGCCCATAAGTCCTGTCCCCATGCTATCCTGTACCATTGTCTAAATAAAAGAGCACCACTGCCAGACCTTGACGGTCCAAGAAATCTTTCTTTCAACTCTTGAGCTTACCGACCATGCATCATATCTTGTGGCCCGTATGGGGAACATGCTTCATCGGTTTGTGAGCTCGAATTCTGGTAAGTGCCCTTTTCTTCCTTGTGCCTCTCTCTTTTTCGAGGATGGATCTAAATTCACTTCTCCATCAGGAACTGTCTTGAATAGCTGTATGAATTCATGTTTGCTGCCCATGGCTACTCTATGGTGCAAATCTGGCATTCAGCTTGAAGAGAATCAGTACCTTAAGCCTAAGAGTGATGTAGAATGAGTTAATCCATTCCTTCCTGACCCTATCTCTAATATATAAATTTTACGTAGGAATAGGTCAGCCATTTAAGTCATTAGGATGGTTGGCAATCTCCAAAACTCCCGTGGTAGTTTTCTATTTCTAAAGCTGGATTGAGATACGTCCCATTGCACTTGACCATCTGAACTGTGTGAATGTCCCAATCGGGACTGCAGTTCAGGGAAAGTACCGAACTCTAACCTTTGGTTGAGTATTGGAAACCCTTCTTCGCAGAATGGCTCCAATACACAATTGGGTAGAATGTCCCCCAGCGTGGCGGAAACTTCTTCACTATTTCTCTCCATCATGTTCTCTCTTAAACTTCTCCTTTTCTCTTGGGGACCACTCACCAGGCACCTATTACTTCCAGGCAGAATAGGAAAGATGTTCACCAGGCACCTGTTACTGCCAGGCATACCAGGGAAGATATCCAAGGGATGCAATTCTGGGGGACACCCCCATCACCCCTTGCTATAGGCACCCCACAGTAGGAACAACAGGTAGGATGCTTCCCTAGGTTCAGAGGGGATTTTCAAGGTAATGGACCTGTCTCTTTCATCTTTCTTAGAGTTACAATGGCCAATTTCGTCTCCTTTTGAGCTTTGCAACCGGGAAACAAAGAAATCTTTCAACAGTCAAGTCCTCCAACACTGGGAGCCCCAACTTTGGCTTTCTGGGCCTGATCACCCCAGCGACCCCAAGTAGGGTGCCCTCTGTTGGCGGTTGATTCATTGAGTATTTTAGTCACCTACTGAGTTGGCTATGATGTTAGGAGACCTGTGATTTATTCTGTGAACTGTCGTGCTAGGGTAGTATGCCCCAGCATGGGAACTGTTGTGTGACGTTTATCATGATAACCCTCTGGGAACGGCCATGAGGGTGTGGTCTGATGTCTTCTTTTAATTTCTTTGTTTTGCTCGTGTCCTCTGTTGTCAGCAAGTTGAGCTTAAGTTCAGGCTGGACTTGAGCAGAACCTGTCCCTTCTGTGAAATCGAATAACTTGAAAATATTTTGCAAGGGACTTAACTCTCAACCGGGGTACTGGGAGCCACGGCCTCCAGCATGTTCCAGGCCTCTTTAGGCACTGCACCTTCGTCCAGTACACTGTCAGTCCTACACTGGCTTTACTGCCATGGGGAATGACGTAAGCATCCCAAGAGACTCACCACTCAGGGTCATTCTAACTAATTAGAAACACTTTCATTTGTATGGGTATGCCCCTGAAACTCCATCTGGGGGAAAATTTGAGAGGTATCTCTCTGCCTTTCTGGTGCAGTTGGACAGGGAGATCAACCTAGAATGTCCTTCATGTTACAGTCCAGTTTCTGAGAAATCAAGAGCAACTGTCCTTACAAAATCCTTGCAAGACTGGAAAGACAGCTCTATAGGCAGTTCAGATTCCACGTACTTACTTTATCATGAAAAGGATTCTCATCGCCCCTTTCCAGGAACTACTATGTAGCCCATCACTCATTCTTAAGACTAAAAAAAAAAAAATGAGGGGAAAGGATAAATGGTCATAAGTGCACCCTTGCAAAAAGTCTACCTTCTCCATAAGTATTAGTAAAAAGGCTCAAAACAAAATGTGGATTCATAAATGGTGAGCTTTATATTATTGTACCTGACTCACTGGAGTAGTTTTTAAAACAATGGTTGTACAGTCTCTGTCTATGTGTGTCTATGTGTACATTACACGTGTGATATTTTTACCCCTGGATGGCATGGCCAAAATTAAGATCTCTGTTTAGTTGGCTTAAAGATAGTGCTTACATAAATTCTAATGTAGTAGAAATTAACTCAGTGCCTTTCAAAGTTAACGTGATGTGAATTAACCTTTGGTAAATGAAAGCTTGTTAAAGTTTCTTGGTTTGATTGAAAATTATCTTGTTGTCAGAGTTGTCGGTATTTGCATAGGATGCAGGCATTCAGCATGGGTTTTCTAGTCATATAAGCTCACTTTCTTAAATTTGTCAGGAAAATAATAGCTTTATATGATGACTAGTTTTGTCTAATGCCTCATGAGGTTTCTGTAGGTAATCTGAACATAAATGTTGGAAAAAATGGTTTAAATACATAAAACTCATAAAAGTGAGTACAATAACTTTTATGCTCTGTATACTTGTTGAAAAACCAACAGCTTCGAAATTTTTCTATATAACAATCTTGAGTTTTGCAAAATTAAGTTAAATGATAAAAAGATGAATATGCCGGTCATTTTTGGATAGGCTGAAACACTGATTCATTAGTAATAAACATATTTAATTTATCTACTTTTGGCTTCTTCTTGAAGAGGCTAAAAGCGTTTGGGTGTATTAAAAAGCATGCCTTGTGTTTTATTGTAAAGCTGCATGTTTCTAAAGTTATGAAGTGTTTAGAATGCTGATATAAAAGACAATTCATAATTATTTACTTTTTTAGCGTTTAGGAGATCTGTTAAGCCTTAAAAGTTCTAATTAACTTATGGAATTAAAGCTACAGGAAATTAATAAGGAAAAGAGCTCTGTATTCAGGGAAGTTAAAATGTATGCTTTCAGTAAAAAAGGTATAAAGAATGGAAATATTTTTGTTTGATGGGTGAAGAAAGATAAATTTGTCCTAATGTACTAGAAAGGAAAAAAGAAAGAGTTGTTGACAAATTCTGAAAACAAAAAAGAAAGTTGAAGAAGGTTTGTGAAGTAGAAATTCTGAAAGGAGTTTTATGCCTACTCAAGTAGACTAAAGTAAGTTCAATTAAGTGAATGAGTTTGAATGTGAAACATAAGTAGGTGCAGAAATTCAAATTTGGTTTTCTCTAAAATGATACTTTTTCTTGAACTTTGGATATGCTCTTGATAAAGAGGTTATAAAAGCTCTTCCTTTGAGTAAGTCTACCTAAGAGAGAAATGTGTTTTGTGAAAATAATGACTGAGGTCACTCTTAAGATTTTTGACTCTTTCTGTCATCACTTTGAATAGATACCTGAGCATTGTTTCACAGTGAGTGTTGTTTCCTATTTGAAGAAGCATTTTAAAAACTTTGGATATGTTTTGACAAGCTTCTCCCTCAAAAATATTCAAATCCTGAATGAAGTCTTTCTTTTAACCTGGTAGACAGAAGAGAAATTACTCTGAGGATTTTCAGAGGGCCCCTGAGACTTCTCAAAGAAATTTGCTCTCTGTTCCTGTAAGGAGGAAAACATTAAACTAATTAGGCTTAGTTTTTCTATTAAATTACAGGGGAAACTGTGAAACAAGTGATGATAGATATTCTTAGGTGGTATTAGATTGGTAAATGTTATTAATATAGATGTCTTAAAATTATATAGCATTCCTAAGATTCTGATCTTTCCTGGTTATCAGTCATAAGTCCACTTATTATCTGGAAGGGTCATATGTCACAGAAGTATCCAAGTTTCTTTGTCAATTGCCCTTTTGAGTCCTTTGTCCATTTGCAGATAGTTGTTTTACTCAGATGCTTTTTTCTTTTGCAAATATGTTTCATCTTCGGAGATATTCCTGGAAAGGATTCTGACACAGAGGATCTAAACTACAGGTTTCTGATAAACTTTCAGATTGTAAAACTGAGCTGAGTAAGAAACTACAGAATTGTAACAGAAACTAAGCTCCTCGATCTGCTAAGGACAGATTTAGCTCAAGAATTGATTATACAAGACTGTGTGAACTGATGAGGACGATTATAATTTTTTAGGACTTCTGTTTGAAATATTGTTGAGTTTTGATGTGTTGTTTTGTTTTCTCATAATGAAGGAAATCTTTTTCTCTTTTCTCTTATGATAACTTTGACTTACAGCCACTTGGTGAAATTATACCTTTATGAGCAAAACTGAAACATTCATCTTTTTCTCTGTACCTTATCCCTCGAGAATTTGGAAACCCTTTGTGACTGAGTATGGTCATTTCGTGGCAATATTTGCATAAGTTCCATAAGAATCTGTTCTCCTTATAACAGGACACATTGGTTATATTACCAAGGCTTTGACTGGAATTGCATATTTGAAACATACAGGCTCAGCTATGACAAGACAGCGTTTCAGGAACAAAGATTGGACTTTCTGGAATACAGCCACTCGGAAACATGGGCCTGGTACCATGTTTACAGAGATTCCTGCAATCTTACCCGTTAAGTAAGGAAACGTGCTTATTTGGCAGGTGCAAGCAACCTCCAAATACTTTGGGGGACCTGAAAGAGAACTCCACTCAAATCTGTAAGTACTGCAGGCAAAATCTGATGGCAAATCCTTGGCTTGGCTTTTCTGGCCTCTAGAGGCCTTCACAGTTCAATCCGAGATTCCTCATAAAAATTTCCAGGAAGGCATACTTAAAAAAGCCTGTATAAAAAATTGCTATTCTTGTAACTGTTATATAAATAATTGGAGCATGTTGTATTGAAACTGCACTTGATTTGCAAACCTGTTAAACCTGATTTGGCTATCTTTTGTAAAAATGAGGGTGATTTAAGAGAGAAAAAATTATGTTTCTGTAGAAGCTATAGTAGGCATTCATGGATATTAGATTCTAGCTCTTTCTTCCGCAAGATTCATCTATTACTAATCGTAATGTCTCCTTGTGCTCATCTATGTCTGACACCTGCGAGTTCCCTGGCCACATTCAAACATTTTCCTTTAAAACTACTCCCCAAATACTAACTAGATTTTCCTTGTCACAGGTGGGTTAGAAACAACAAGTTCCAAAGGTAAATTACCTAACTTATCGATAGACACAGGATGGACGATATGGAATGTGGGATGAATGTATTTGGTTCACTCCTACTAGTGGTCAACTCAGTAAAAGATCACTCTCTGTTGGGAACAAACCAATAACACCTGTGATACATGGCCTAATAACAGCCGACCTATGGGAAAAATTCGCTGTTATATGTGTTCTCATATCATAGTCTTAAAAAAGTACTGATTGGTTTGGGACTGACCGGGATAGACAGCCCAGCACACTTTGGTTAGTCCCTAATGGTGCTCGGTGGCTATGCGGCTCCAATTTATGGCCTTGGCTGCCACCTAAATGGATTGCACAATGCACACTAGGCTTTAGCTGGATGCAGGGTAGAACTCCATTTACTACATCTCCTCCTGCTATCCTACCCAACTGCAGCAGCTCTGGACCAGCTCTGTCTTCCACTGGTATGACCATCTTTCCGCAATTTTCCTTCCCCAATTAGGTATCGAAAGTGTCGTCTTGAACATGGAAGTCCTAAACAAATTTATTATGAAGGCATTAAATGACGCACAACATAGCATTTCGCTGCTCAATTTAGAAGCATCCCAAATGTGTAAGGCAGTCCTCCAAATCCAAATGGCACTGGATGTCTTGACAGCAGCACAAGGGGGCACCTATGCCATTATAAAAACTGAATGTTGTGTCTATATTCCTGACTACCGTCAAAATATTTCTGGCTTCCTATCCCAACCACCAAATTAAATCCGTGTCTTATCAACCCTAACTCTAAACGATTGGTTGAACTCCAAGTCAGGACCAGGTTTCTGCACTACTTCAATACGTTATTCATTGGGTTAAACATACTGCTTGTATTTCTTATGATATTTTGTTGCCTGTTTCATTGTTTGTCTTCTGCATGTGAAAAAAGTTTCACCTCCTGGACCACCTCTCGTCAAATGATTCTCTCGTCTCCAGAGGCTCTGTATACCTTGTCAGCCTTGAACTCCACAGGTGAAGGCTTCCAGTCCACTGAACTTCCTACCTGTACCTATGACCCCATTTAGGGACAGCTCTGCGACCTTGTACAGCCATAAGTAGTTACAGAAGATTGACCATCGTCCATATCCCCAAACCTCTCCAGTCCAAATGGGTTCAGGGGGTGTTTATGATGTACATTAAAGCTGCCCCAGCTAGGGAAGCCCAAGGTGATCTGGCCTACATGCCAAACTATATGAGCCGGTGGAATTAGAGCTGACTCAGGGAGAGAAGCCCAGGGCATCATCACGTACATGCTGATCTACATTGCCAGATCCGTATCTAAAGTTATATGACTGCACAATAACCAGACCCCATCTGCACTGAAATCATTTAAAGAATTTTCCCACGTCATTTCTTTTTCCAGTAAAAATAAATCATGTACCCATGACTTATAAAACTAGCCCTACCCCTCAACTCAGGGCAGCAGCAGGAGCTTTGACTGCTCATGGGTAACATCCCCAGGGAGCAGCAGCAACTCGTCACTACCCATGGGTCCTGTCCCCATGCTATCCCGTACTATTCTCTAAATAAAATAGCACCAATGCCAGACCTTGAATGTCCGAGAAATCTTTCATTCGAGTCTTCAGCTCACCAAGCCCATATCAACAATTATACCATGGAAAACAAAAAACCGTCCCAGAAAATGGAAGGCACACAGAAATCACAGCTGACTAATCCACAATGAAAGATGTCCGTTTTAGAAATACCCTGAACGTTTGAAAGACAGAGAAAGTCACAAACCCCAAAACTGCAGCAAATGTCAAACCTAGGCTAAATGGTAAGGGTGAGTTATGAGACTGCTAAAATCTGGCTCTGAAAACCTGTGTCAATGAAGTTTGCCGTGATAGCAGAGACACAATTCTGAGAAATCCTCTGACATCACAGTGGAGAAGAAAAACAAACTGGCCTCGTCTACACAGTGCAAGATTTGTCCCAAATAGCATATTCAACTCACATTCCACATCAAATGCAGGTTTAAAGTGGAACACGAAAGGTGCTGGCCAGTGGTGCAGTGGTGAAGTCCACAAATTCTGGGTCGGCACCCAGGGCAGACCATGCAGAATCCTGGAGGTGAACCTCCTCACCGATGGTCCAGATATTCTGGGGCAGGCGTCAAAGGTAGTGTTGAGGCAGATGGGAAGCAACGTCAGACAGCATCATTCTTGCCCAGCTAATACAGCAGCATCGCCCCCAGATGTGCGTACAGCCATAAACATCTGCCAAAACAAAAGCAATGAAAAGTTTCAAAGAATAGAAAAACTGAACCTCTGGAAAAAAAAATGCAAGTAAGAAGAATAAGATTTCTAGGAATAAGCTTAGACAAACAGGTGCAAGCTATGGAAACTGAAAACTAGCAAAGCTTTAGGGAAAGAAATTCCAGAAAACACAAAGAAACAGAAGGGTATTCTGTGCTCTAGGAATGTAAGATCTAAAGCACCTGAAACGTCCGTAATGGATAAAGCAATCTCTGTATTGCATGCAATCCCAGTCAAATTTAGAGCAATCTTTCCCACAGAAATAGAAGAGAAAATCCTAAAGTCTCTATCCAGCAACAAGGGACCCTGAATACCCAAAGGAATTCTGAGGAGAACGAACAAAGCAGGACGTATCACACTTTGATTTCAACATGTAGGACGAAGCGCTTGGTACCGAACCAGCACAGCCTGGTCCCCAAAACAGGCACAAACCCCAATGGAACAGAATGGAGAACCCAAGGGTCAACTCAGACATATATGGACAGCACATTTGCAATGAGGAAGGCAAGAGGAGACAGTGGAGAAAGGAGAGTCTCTAAAATAAATGGTGATGTGAAGACTGCACAGCCACATGTAACACAATAAGAGTAGATCATGATGTTACACCAGGCACACACACCACCTCGAAATGGATTAAAGCCTTCAACGGAAGTCTTGAAACAGTGAAACTTCTAGGAGAAAACACAGGCAGCTTGCTCTTTGCCATCTGGGGTAGCCGCCTATTTGGAAGAAGCATGTGTGACTGGGCAAGGGCAACAAAGAAAAGAAGAAAGAAGCAGGACTCCATCCAACGTTGAAGCTTCTGTCCAGCCGGGGAAACCGTCCACTCAATGCAAAGACAGCACAACAACAGGGAGAGGATGTTTCAAACCACACATCTGAGAAGGGCTGAATAGCCAAAAGACCCAATGACCACACACGTCTCCACAAGAGAAAAAACAACAAGCCCATTAAAACCTGGGCAGAAGATGGAGACAGAGATTTACCCCAAGAAGACAGAAAGGTGGCCAACAGCTGTATGACACATGTTCAACACCATTAAGTATAAGGCCAACGCAAATCCTCACGGCAATGAGATGACAGCTCCCTGTGTTCAGAATGGCTATAAGGAACAAGACAGGAAACAAGTGTCAGAGAGAAGGTGGAGAGAAGGGAAGAGTCCTGCACCTCTGGTGGGAGTGCAAACCGGTGAGGGCACTAGGCATAGCCATGTGAAATTGCCTCAGAAATTTCCAAATCCATCTACCATATGATCCAGCTATTCCTCTCCAGCGTGTTTATCCAAAGAACTGCGAAACACTAATGCACACAGATCCGTGCCCCAATGTGTTCACCACAGCCTTACTCCCGATATCCAAGACTTGGAAGCCGCCCTGGTGCCCATCAAAGGACCAATGGAGAAGGAAGTTTGGCTATATCCACACAAAGGCAAAACACTCAGCTGTAAGAAAGAGTGCAGTCCAGCGATTTGTGACAGCAGAATCACTCCTGAGGGTGGGAGGGGTACTGAAACAAGCCCAAGGGAGAAATCAAATACCATCGCATCTCACTTACAAGCAGAAGATTAAAATAAGGACCAACAAACAGGTAGAACGTGATATGGGATTGGTGGTTCCCAGAGGGAACGGGTGGCAGTGGACGGCGGGAGAAAGAGTTGATTAGGCACAAGTGTGGGGTGTGGGCCTGTAATTAGGCTTACTGTGGGGAAGAAGATGTAGCATACACAGAAGTCTAAATCTATGAGGATGTAAATCTGAAAGCTATAGGATTTTCTAATGCTAGGTTATGGAAATCAATTCACCTAAAATCAAAACTCCATAAAGGCAAGCAGGTTTAAGGGATAAAGTGTGCAGGCTGAAAGAGTTTACAGATTATGAACTTCAAAGGATTGACAATCACCTCGAAATGCTTAATGATGCAACATAAAGGTAGACCATTGCAAAGAGATGAAGAGGAACACTACCAACAGAAGATGACCTGTGCTAAACCCCTAAGCCAACTGAAAATGTTGCTGTCCACGATGTTACTGGTAATTACCTTTTTGAATAATCAATGCATACCAACATCTTCCCAAGTTCAAGCCAAAGGTTGGTCCAAAAGTCCAATTCAGGGCCAGCCCTCTGGTGTAGTGGGTAAGTGTCCGTGTTCCACTTGGGCGGCCTGGGACTGGCAGGCTGGCATCTCAGGTGCAGATCCGATTAGGAGCATTAGGAAATATAGATTTCAAGGTATGGTGCCGACTGAGATCATGAAGAAGTAGAAATTGTGAGGATACCTTATGAATACACACCAGGAAACGAACCACGAGAATATTACAATCTATGAACACATCAGGTACACTTCCCCAAATGATGAAGGAAGGAAAACATCTGACCTGCCAAGGTGGAAACACCAGACTGCTATGAGTTAATATGATAATTGCTCATCAGAGGATTGCTTGGGTAACTTAAGCTTTGCAGGGACTCCAGGACTTTCTGTGGGGAAAGTCCACACATTTGGCCACATCCACAGAAGATAAGAGATAAATCCCAGGACTATCTTAAAGGAAAGTAACCACTGTCTAGAAGGAATGAAGTAGAACTTTCAAGGTTCGAGGATAAAGTTAGAAACCGACAAGAAGTCCAGAAAAAGGAAAACTATCTCACCTGGAAAGGGGGAGTCGTCAGACTGGTATGAGATGGCTCTGAAACACTGTGTGCATGGAGGTTGTCAGGACAACTTAGAATTCTGAGCGTGTTTATGACATCATGGTGACCATGTCACCAAAGTTGGCCATAGGTTTCCAGCTCTAGGATTGGCCTGGGCTAGGATATTCAAGTGAGAGGTACACAGAAACAGCTTTTCCAAACACAAACCGGGCACAGAAACTTGAAGACATCAAAGAGACGCTAATTCAAGGGATGAGAAAGGAATCATTGGGAAAAAGAGACAATAGAGGGTCAAGTACTCAGAGGGCAACATTGTCATCTACGGAAGTCTGGGGAGGCCATGCTGATTCAAGCTGGAAATGTGTTCTGAAAAACGAGGCCGGACCCGGGGCTTATCAGACCTATGTTGTCCTTCTGCCTTACACATAATACAAAGTCAAGAATGATCAATTGAGGACATTGAAGAGAAGAATCGAGGCCTCCTTTCCTAGGCCCATAGCATTCTCGAGGAGAATTCTCACTTTCCACAGCTCTCAAGTCACGGGGGCCCACTGGGTAATGCCAATATGTCACAAGAGAGCTCATTGATGCCTTGAAGGAATGGACCCCTGCCATGCTTGGGTATGTCTCTTGGTTTGGAAGGGCTCTAGAAGTGTGCTGAAAAGTACCCTTTTGCAGAGGGCTTCCATCCTTTGTGAAGGCTGGCCTCCCAGGTTACAGGGCTCAGTGGGATCAGTGAGATTCTCTCCCCATATCTCTTACCGTAGAAGGAGTATTGATTATGTGTTTCGAAACCACACATAGGAAGGATGGCAGAAAATTAGAACATTACCATTATACTTAAAGAAAAATAAACATGCCACAGCTGAGGATGTAAATCAAACAAATAACAAACCCTGTGGAAATAAAGTAAGCCAGTATCTAGACGTAATCTAGTGGAAAGTTCAAGGATCGATGGTCAAGCACGAAACTTCCCAAATCCAGAAAAGGGACAGAAGGTCTCTCACCTGCAGAGAGGAATTCTTCAGATTCATCTAATTTGTGTTGGAACCATTGGGCCCATGAAAGTGGTTGCCACGATAACCTCGAACCTGGAGTTTATCATCTCACAATGTCAAACGAACCAAGATGACCTCGTGTAGTCAGTGCTCAGTTGGATCTAGGCTAGGATAGCAAAGATTCCCTCAAGTGAACGATGAAAATTCCAGGACAACACCCAACAATGACGAAAGGACTCACACCTTGGCCTACAGAACATATGGTGATTAAAGAAATACAAAATTCCTAAAATGGAGTGAAGGAGAATGCACTGATAAGCATGTCAAAGCACAAGCTCATAAAGAACATGACGATTAGACCATGGAAAAGCAAACAGGGTCCCATAAAATGGAAGGCCAACAGAAATCACACCTCAATAATCCACAGTGAAAGATGTCAGTCTTTAGACAGACGCTGCTTGAACGATTGAAATTCCGGGAAAGTCACAACCCCAAAAACTGCAGGGAAGGTCTAACCTGGCGTAACTGGGAAGGGTGAGTTATGAGACTGCTCCATGCATGCTCTGAAACCCTGTGTCCACCAAGCTAGACTGGACAGAGGAGACACAATTCTGAAAAATCCTCCAACATCACAGTGGGCCAGAGAAAAAACCTGGCCTCATCTACACAGGGCCAGAGTTGGGTTCAAGTAGCATATTCAGGTCACATTCCACTCAACCGCAGGTTGCCAATGCAGCACGAAAGGGTCCAGCCAGTGGGCCAGCGGTGAAGTCCACATGTTCTGGGTCAGCAGGCCAGGGTCGGCCGCGTGGAATCCTGGGGGTGAGCCTCCTAAACGCTCGTCCAGCCATTCTGGGCCAGGCGTGGGAGCTAGTGTAGAGGCAGATGGGAAGTGATTTTAGACAGCGCCACTCTTCCTCGGCAAAGAAGGCAACACGGACAGCAGATTTGAGCACAGCCATAAACTTCTGACAAACAAAACCAATTAAAAGTTGCAGAGAATAGAAAAGCTGAACCTCAAAAAAAACCCATGCCAGTGAGAAGAAAATGATACCTGCGAATAACCTTGGACAAACAGGAGAAAGCGATGGGAACCAAAAACTAGCAAAGTTTTGGGGAAACAAATTCCGCAAGACACAAGGAAACGAAAGGCTATTCCGTGCCCTTTGAATGGAAAAACGGACACACTTGAAACGTCCATACTGCATAAAGCTCAAATAAAAATGATAAGCAATAGGATATATTGGAGTATATGAGGAAGCCATTTGGTATAGACCTAATCCGGCCTGATTTTGTTTTTTCCAAAAGGGCCTGAATATGGCTATTTAGCACGCATTGCATATCTGCTTAGACATTTCCTATGGCCCTTGAGATAAAGGTGCAACTTCCCCCCACATTAGCATTTCTTTAGGGATAAGCATTTCTCCCTAGGCTAGGAACTGATTGCTGCACTCACCCTTGACCACCCAGCTCACCTGTGACCAGTCAGCTGGAGACAACAGACTGCCACCCTACTGTGTTCACTGAGACAGAAGACCTACCTGCTATTTCCATCAATCGCTGTGCCAACAGAGCAGTCTTGTGACTATTGTAAATGGGACATATCAATCCTATGTGAAACATCCTCTATGAGGGGAATACAACCAGTCTGTGCACCCCCACTTCTCTGATGCTCTTTCTTCCTTTGGGTAGAAAGGCCCTGGGTTATAATCCTCAGATTGAAGCTCAGAATAAACTCCCCCAAATTTTCATTTACAGATTGGTTATGGATTATTTTGTAGACAAGGCAATGTCTGGATTCCATGCAGTCCCAGTCAAAGTTGCAGCAATCGTTCCCACAGAAATAGAAGAGAGAATCCTAAAGTTTCTATCCAGCAACAAAGGACCCTGAATAGCAAAAGGAATCCTGGGGAAAACGAACAAAGCAGCAATTATCACACTTTCTTACTGCCACATATAGGACGAAGAGCTAGGTACTAAAACAGCACAGCCTGGCCTGCAAAGGAGGCACACAGCTGTATGGAACAGAATCGAGAGCCCAGAAATCAACTCACACACCTATGGACAGCCCATTTTCGACCAGGGAGCCAAGAGGAGAAAGCGGAGAAAAGAGACTCTAGACAGGAAATGGTGCTGGAAAGCCTGCACAGCAGGATGTAACACAATGAGAGTAGACCGTGATGTTACACCAGGCACACACACCACCTCGAAATGGATTAAAGCCTTGAATGGAAGACTTGAAACCGTGACACTTCGAGGACAAAACGCAGGCAGCTTGCTCTTTGCCATCTGGCTTGGCCGCCTATTTGGAAGAAGCATGTGTGACTGGGCAAGGGCAACAAAGGAAACAAGGAACAAGCGGGACTTCATCCAACAAAGAATCTTCTGCCCAGCCAATGACACCATCGACTCAGTGCAAAGACGTCAGAACAACTGCGACAGCAGGTTTTCAAACCACACATCAGAGAAGGGGTGAATAGCCAAAAGATCCAATGAAGTCATATGTCTCCACAGGAGAAAAATCACCGAGCCAAATAAATCCTGGGCAAAAGATGGAAACAGAGAGCTCTCCCAGGAAGATAGAAAGATGGACAACAGGCTGTATGAAAACATGCTCATCATCATTAAGTCTCTGCTCAATGCAAATACGAACGGCACTGAGATAGCAGCTCACAATGGTCAGAATGGCTATAAGGATGAAGACAGGAACCAACAAGTTTCAGAGAGGAGGTGGAGAGAAGGGAAGCCTCCTGCACTGCTGGTGGGAGTGTAAACCGGTGCAGCCACTAGGCGAAGTGGTGTGGAATTGCCTCAGAATTTTCAGAATCCATCTACCACATGATCCAGGTACTCCTCTGTGGCATATATATCCAAAGAACTTGCAAACGCTAATGCACAGAGATCCGTGCACCGCTGTGCTCACCACAGCCTTACTCCCGATATCGAAGACAGGGAAGCCTCCCTGGTGCCCATCAAGGGACAAGAAAGATGGGCTATAGCCACACAACGGCATAGCACTCGGCTGCAGGAACAGATGCCTTCCAGCCATTTGTGACCAACAGAATGGCTCCTGAGGGTTTTAGGGGCATGGAAACAAGCCCCAGAGGGTAGGTCAAATACCATAGGGTCTCACTTACAAGGAGAAGAGGAAAAAAAGGACCAAGAAACAGGTAGCACGTGACATGGGATTTCTGGTTCCCAGAGGGAAAGGTGGCGGGACCCAGAGGGAGAAATAGTTGATTTGACACAAGTGTGTGGTGAGGGCCTGTAATTAGGCTTACGGTGGTGAAGATGATGTAACGTACACAGAAGTCTAAATCTATGAGGATGTAGATCTGAAACGTATAGGATGTTATAATGCTGGGTTATGGCAAACAATTCACGTAAAATCAAAACTCCCAAAAGACGTTAAGGTTCACGGCTTAAAGCTTTGGAGTCTGTAAGAAATTAGAGAAGATGAACTTCGAAGTATTGGTAATCACCTCAAAATGCTTAATGACGCTACAGAAAGGTAGACCATTGCAAGGAGACGAAGAGGAACACTACCAAGAGAACGTGTTCCATGCTAAACTCGTGACCCAGCGGAAAATGCTACCGTCCATGATGTTACTAACTGCCTTCACGAATGATCGAAGCAGGCCAACATCTTCCCAGGATCAGGCCAAAGGTTTGTCCAAAAGCCCAATTCAGGGTCGGCCCTGTGGTGTAGCAGGTAAGTGCCCAAGTTCTGATTGGGCGGCCTGGGCTTCACCTGCTATCATCAGGGTTGCAGATCAGATTACTAGCATTAGGAAATACAGATTTCACAGTATGGTGGGCACAGAGATCATAAAGAAGTAGAAATTCTGAGGAGGCATTTTCAATACACACCGGAAAATGAACGCTGAGAATATTACAACCTATGAATGCATAAGGTACAATTTCCCAAATGATGAAGGAAGGAAAACATGTGACCTGGCCAGGTGGAATTGTCAGACTCCTAGGAGATGACACGCTCATTGCGCATCAGAGAATTGCCTGGGTAAATTCAACTTGGGAGGAGCTCCAGGAATTTCTCTGGGAAGGTCCACCCGTTTGACCACATCCACAAAAGATAAGGGAGAAAACCGGGGATAATCTTCATGGAAAGAAACCCGTGTCTAGAGGGAATGTTGTAGACCTTTCAAAGTTTGAGGAGAAAGTTAGAAACCGACAAGAAATCCAGAACTGGGAAAACTATCCTACTTGGAAAACGGGAATAGTCAGACTGGTATGAGATGGCTCTGAAACACTGTGTGCATGGAGGTTGTCAGTACAAATTAGAATTCTGAGGGTGTTTATGATATCATGGTGAACATGTCACCCAAGATGGCCACATGTTTACAGTCCAAGGATTGGCCTAGGCTAGGAGAATCAAGTGAGAGATACCCAGAAACAGCTTTTCCAAACAGAAACCGGGCACAGAAACTTGAAGAGACCAAAGAGACGCTGATCCAAGGCATGAGAAAGGAATCATTGTGATGATACCTCATGCTTTCTTCGTTTTCTTCCTTTCCAAGAGCACTGAATTCCCTTCCGTTTCCTTGTGTCCTCTGGAATTTCTTTCTCAAAGGTGATATTTCTCGGTTTACATAGGTTTCACCTGTTTTGTGGAGGTTATCCCTAGATTACTTGTTTTTCTTTCTAGCATGCTTTTTTTTTTTGAGGTTCAGTTTTTCTATCTTTTGCAACTTTTAATTGGTTTTGTTTAGGCAGATGTTTACTGCTGTGCTCATATCTGCTGGCAACGCTGCCGTATTTGCTGAGGAAGACTGGCCCTGTCTAACACGCTTCCCATCTGCCTCTACACTACCTCGGACGCCTGCCCCAGAAAGGCTGCACGAGCAATGAGGAGGCTCACCCCCAGAATTCCACGCGGCCAACCACACGCTGCCGACACCTATGCAACACTGGCCGGCCCCTTTCGTGTTCCATTGGCAACCTGCAGTTGAGTGGAATGGGACTTGAATATGCTACTTGAGCCCAAATCTGGTCCAGTGTAGACGAGGCCAGGTGGTTTTTCCGGTCCACTGAGATTTGTCAGAATTGGGTCTCTGCCGTCCCAGCAAGCACCATGGACACAGGGTTTCAGAGCCAGCTTGGAGCAGTCTGAGAACTCACCCTTCCCCGTTAGCCCAGGTTTGACATTCACTGCAAATTTTGGGGTTGTGACTTTCTCGGACTTTCAAACGTTCAAGCAGACTCTTTGTAAACACTGACTTCATTCACTGTGGAGTATTCAGGTGTGGTTTCTGTTTGCCTTCCATTTTCTGGGAGCTTGTTTTCTTTCCTTAGTCTAATCGTAGTGGTCTTTCTGATCTCTCTCCCTTCGATATGCTTATCAGTGGGTTCTCCTTCATTCTAGGTTAGGAATTCTGTATTTTTTTAATCACCATATGTTCTGTAGGCCGACGTGTAGGTGCTTTGGTGATTGTTGGATGTTGTCTTTGAATTTCCATCTGTCAGTTGAAGGAATCTTTGCTATCCTAGCTTACGTCCAACTGAGAACTGAGGACATGTGTCCATCTTGGTTCATTTGACATTGTGAGATGAGAAACTCCAGGTTAGACGTTGTCCTGGCAACCACCTTCACGGGCACAATGGTTCCGAGACAAATTCGATGAGTCTGATGAATTCCTCTCTCCAGGTGAGAAATCCTTCCGTCTCTTCCCCTGGATTTGGGAAGTTTTGACGTTCAGCCCTGAACCTTGAACGCTCCCCTAGATTACATCTAGATACTGGCTTACTTTATTTCTACAGAGTCTGTTACTGTTTGATTGACATCCTCAGCTCTGGCATGTGTATTTTTCTTTAAATATCATGGTAATGTTCTAGTTTTCAGTCAACCTCCTTCCATATGGTGTCAAAACACAGATTCAGTACTCCTTCTACGGCAAGAGATGGGGGAGTTAATTTCATTGGAGCCCAACTGAGCACTGTAGCCTGGGAGGGCAGCCTTCACACAGGAATGAAGCCCTCTGGAAAAGGGTGCTTTTCAGCACACTTCTAGAGCCCTTCCAAACCAAGCTACATACCCCAAGCATGACAGGCGTCCATGCCTTCAAGGCTTCAAAGAGATCTGTTGGGAAACCTTAGCATGTAGCCAGTGGGCCCCCGTGAGGCCAGAGCTATGTAAAGGTAGAGTTCTCTTCAAAGGATGTTAGGGGCCTACGAAAGGAGTCCTCGATTCTTCTCTTCAACGTCCCCAAGAGATCATTCTGTACTTTGGATTATGAGTAAGGCAGAAGGACAATGTAGGTCTGATAAGCCCCAAGTCTGGCCTCTTGTTTCAAATCAAGTTCCAAGATTGAATCTGCACGACCTCACCATCTACTTGAGTAGGTGACAATGTTCTCCTCTCTGTGCTTGTCCATCTATTATCGCTTGTTCCCAATGATTCCTTTCTTCTCCCTTGAATCAGAGTCTGTTTGATACTTTCAAGTTTTTGTTTGGAAAAGCTGTTTCTGGGTATCTCTCACTTGAGTGTCCTAGACTAGGCCAATCCTCGGACTGTAAACATGCGGCCATCTTGGGTGACATATTCACCGTGATGTCATAAACACCCTCAGATTCTAAGTTGTCCTGACAACCTCAATGCACACAGTGTTTCAGAGCCGTCTCATCCCAATCTGACTAGTCCCCCTTTCCAGGTAGGATAGTTTTCCTTCCTCTGGATTTCTTGTCGGTTTCTAACTTTCTCCAAGGACTTGAAGGGTCTACTAAGTTCCCTCTAGACACCGGTTTCTTTCCTTTAAGCTTATCTCGGGTTTTATCTCTTATCTTTTGTGGATATGGCCAAATGGGTGGACTTTCCCCAGAGAACGTCCGGGAGGCCCTCTCATGTTGAAGTTGCCCAGGCATTCCCCTGATGCACACTGATCGTGTGATCTCCTAGCAGTCTGATAATTCCACCTTGGCAGGTCACATGTTTTCCTTCCTTCATCATTTGGGGAAGTGTTCCTTATGCGTTCATAGATTGTAATATTCTCCTGGATCTTTTTCTGGTGCGTACTGATAAGGTCTCCTCACCATTTCTACTTCTTTATGATCTCTGTGACCACCAGACCTTGAAATCTGTATTTCCTAATGCTAGTAATCTGATCCCCAAGCGTGATGCTAGCCGGTGAAGCCCGGGCCGCCCAAGCGGATGTGGGCACTTACCTGCTACACCACAGCCAGGCCCCAAATTGGGCTTTTGGACCAACCTTTAGCCTGAATTTGGGAAGGTGTTGGCCTGTTTCGATCATTCGTGAAGGGAAGCGGTAGTAACATTAGTGTCGGTAACATTTGCCGTTGATTCATGATTTGGCTCGGACCATGTTCTCTTGGTAGTATTCCTCTTCATCTCTTTGCAAAGTTCTACCTTTCTGTATCATCATTAAGCATTTGGAGGCGATTGCTAATCCTTGGATGTTCATCTTCTCTAATCTCTTTCAGCCTCCAAAGGTTTAGGCCGTAAATCTGCACCCATTTTTGGAGTTTTGATTTTATGTGAATTGATTTCCGTAACCCTGCATTCTAACATCCTATAGCTTTCAAATCTACATCCTCATAGATTTAGACTTCTGTGTAGGCTACATCATCTTCACCAGCGTAAGCCTCATTACAGGCCCTCACCACACACTTGTGCCTAATCAACTCTGTCCCTCCGTCCCCCGCCCCCCTTTCCCTCTGGGAACTGCCAATCCTATGTCATGTGCTACCTTTTTGTTGGTCCATTTTTCCTCTTCTCCTTGTACGTGAGATCCTGTGGTATTTGACCTTACGCAGGGCTTGTTTCAGTTCCCCTGATACCCTCAGGAGCCATTCAGGTGGTCACAAATGGCTGTACTGCATCTGTTCCTACAGCTGAGTGCTATGCCATTGTGTGGCTATAGCCCATCTTCCTTCTCCATTCGTCCCTTGATGGGCATCAGGGACGCTTCCAAGTGTTGCATATCGCGAGTAAGGCTGTGGGGAATACAGCGATGCACGGATCTCTGTGCATTAGTGTTTCCAAGATCTTTGGATATATACGCCACAGAGGAATACCTGGATCATGTGGTAAATGGATTCTGAAAATTCTGAGGCAATTCCACACCACTTCGCGTAGTGGCTGCACCGGTTTACACTCCCACCAGCAGTGCAGGAGGCTTCCCTTCTCTCCACCTCCTCTCTGAAACTTGTTGGTTCCTGTCTTCATCCTTATAGCCATTCTGACCACTGTGAGCTGCTATCTCAGTGCCGTTCATATTTTCATTGAGCAGAGACTTAATGTTGATGAGCATGTTTTCATACAGCCTTTTGGCCATCTTTCTATCTTCCTGGGAGAGCTGTCTGTTTCCATCTTTTGCCCTGGTTTTATTGGGCTCGCTGTTTTTTTTTCCTGTGAAGACGTATGAGTTCATTTGATCTTATGGCTGTTCACCCATTCTCCGATGTGCGGTTTGCAAACATCTGCTGTCAGTTGTTGCACAGTCTTTGCATTCAGGCGATGGTGTCATTGGCTGTGCAGAAGCTTCTGCGTTGGATGGAGTCCCCCTTGTTTCTTGTTTCCTTCGTTTCCCTTGCCCCGTCACACATGCTTCTTCCAAACAGGTGGCTAAGCCAGATGGCAAAGAGCAAGCCGCCTGCGTTTTCTCCTAGAAGCTGCACGTTTTCAAGTCTTCCGTTCAAGGCTTTAATCCATTTCGAGGTGGTGTGTGTCGCTGGTGTAACATCACGGTCTACTCTCACTGTGTTCCATGTGGCTGTGCTGTCTTCCCAGCACCATTTCTTGTCGAGACTCTCCTTTCTCTGCTGTCTCCTTTTGGCTCCCTGGTCGAAAATGGGCTGTCCATATGTGTGTCAGTTGACCTCTGGGCTCTCGATTCTGTTCCATGGGTCTGTGTGCCTCTTTTGGACACCAGGCTGTGCTGTTTCCGTACCTAGCACTTCATCGTATATCTGGAAATCAATAAGTGTGATGCCTGCTGCTTTGTCCGTTTTCCTCAGTATTCCTTTGGCTATTCAGTGTCCTTGGTTGCTGGATAGAAACTCTAGGATTCTCTCTTCCATTTCTGTGGGAAATAGTGCTACGACTTTGACTGGGACTGCATGGAATCCAGAGATGGCTTTATGTGGTATGGACGCTTCAAGTGTGTTAGTTCTTCCATTCGAAGAACACGGAATAGCCTTCCGTCTCCTTGTGTCTTCTGGAGTTTCTTCCCCAGAATCTTTGCTGGATTTCGGTTTCCATAGCTTTCTCCTGTTTGGCCAAGGTTATTGCTAGATATCTTTTACTTCTTACTGGCATGCTTTCTTTTTTGAGGTTCAATTTTTCAATTCTTTGCAACTTTCGATTGGCTTTGTTTTGGCAGAAGTTTATGGCTGTGCTCACATCTGTGGGCCATGCTGCTGTATTTGCTGTGGAAGAGTGGAGCTGTCTAATGTCACTTCCCATCTACCTCTACACTACCTCACACATCTGCCCCAGAATGGCTGGACGAGCCGTGAGGATGCTCACCCGCAGGATTAAATGTGGCCGAAGCCGGGCTGCCGAACCAGAATGCGCGGACTTCACCACTTCCCCACTGGCCGGCCCCTTTCGTGTTCCATTGGCAACCTGCATTTGAGTGGGATGTGACTTGAATATGCTATTTGAGCCCACCTCTGGCCCTGTGTAGATGAGGCCAGCTTCTTTTTCTGGCCCTCTGTGATGTCGGAGGATTTGTCAGAATCGTGTGTCTGCTGTCCTGTCTAGCTTCGTGGATCAGGCTTTCAGAGCCCGCGTGGAGCAGTCCCATAACTCACCCTTCCAGTTAGTCCAGGTTTGACCTTCGCTGCAGTTTTTGGCTTTGTGACTTTCTCGGAATTTCAAACGTCCAGTCAGAGTCTGTCTAATGACTGAAGTCTTTCACTGTGGATTATTTAGATGTGATTTCTATTGGCCTTCCATTTTCAGGGATACTTTTCTCTTTTCCAAAGTCTAATCATTACAGTCTTTCTGACCTATCTCTCTTCGCTATGCTTATCAGTCCGTTCTCCTTCATTGCAAGCTATGACTTTTGTATTTCTGTAATCACCCTATGTTCTGTATGCCGAGGTCTGAGTCTTTAGGTGATTGTTGCGTGTTGTCTTGGAATTTCCATCAGTCACCTGTAGGAGACTGCTATCCTGGCCGAGGTGACACTGAGCCCTGAGAACACGTGGTCGTCTTGGTTGCTTTGACATTCTGAGATCAGAAACTCCAGATTCGAGGTTGTGCTGGCAACCTCCTTCACGGACATTATGTTTCCGTGACATATTAGGGAAATCTGATGAACTCTGCTCCAGGTAAGATACTTTTCTGTCTCATTTCTGGATTTGGGAAGTTTCGAACTTTACTCCCGATCCTTGAGTGTTCCACTAGATTACGTCTAGATACTGGCTTACTATATTTCTATAGAGTGTTTTACTTGTTCGATTTACATCCTCAGCTCTGGCATGTTTATTTTTCTATAAACATAATTGTAATGTTCTAATTTTGAGCCAACCTCCTTACATATGCTGTCAATACACGATATTAATAATCATTCTACTTCAAGAGATATGGGGAGAGAATTTCATTGAAGCCAAACCAAGCATAGTAGCCTGTTAGGGCAGCCCTCACAAAGCAATGAAGCCGTCTGGAATAGGGTGCTTCTCAGCACAATTCTGGAGCCCTGTCAAACAATGGGACATACACGAAGCATGAAGGGGGTCCATTCCTTCAAGGGTTCAAAGAGATATCTTGTGACACATTAGCATGTACCCAATGGGCCTCTGTAATGCCAGAGCTATGGAAAGTGAGACTTCTCTTCAATGAATGCTAGGGGCATAGGAAAGGAAGCATCAATCATTGTCTACAGTGTCCTCAGGAGATCATTCTTAATTTTGGATTATGATTAAGGCAGAAGGACAATGTAGGTCTGATAAGCCCCAAGTCCAGCCTCTGGTTTCAAATCAAGTTTCAAGCTTGCATCAGCATGGCCTCCCCATACACTTGAGTAGATTACAATGTTCTCCACTCAGCGCTTGTCCCCCTATTATTGCTTCCTCACAATGACTTCTTTCTTACCCCTTTAATCAGCGTGTATTCTCACTCTTCAAGTTTCAGTGCCTGGTTTCTGTTTTTAAATTCTCTTCTGGGTATCTCTAACTTGAGTATCGTAGCCTAGGACAATCCTCAGACTATAACCATGAGGCCATCTTGGGTGACATGTTCACTGTGATGTCATAAACTCCCTCAAACTTCTAAGTTGTCCCAGCATCTTCTATGCACATGACTACTCTCCCTTTCCAGCTTGAATAGTTTTCCATTTCCTGGATTTCTTGTGGGTTTCTAACTTTATCCTTGAACTTTTAAATGTCTACTACATTCTCTCTGGACATGGTTTCTTTACTTTAAGTTTATCCTGGGTTTAATCTGTTACATTTTGTGAATATGGCCGAATGTGTAGACTTTCCCCAGTGAAAGTCCTGGAGTCCATCCAAAGTTGAAGTTGCCCACTCAAGCCTCTGATGTGCAATGATTGTGTCATCTCATGCAGTCCACCAATTCTACCTATGCAGGTCACATCACTTCCTTCAGTCTGTATTTAGGGAAGTGTACCAGATGTGTCATAGATTGCAATATTTTCATGTTTTTTTCCTATTGCCTATCTCTATGTATGCTCACAATTTCGACTTCTTTGTGATCTCTGTACACACCATACCATGAAATCTATCTTTCCCAACGTTACTAATCTGATCAGCACCAGTGATGCGAATCCATGAATCCCAGGCCACCCAATAGGAATGTGGGCACTTACACTCCTGAACACATGGCTGGCCCTAAATTTTACTTGTGGACCAATATTTTTCTGAACTTGGGAAGAAGATGGCCTGCTGTGATTATTCGTGAATGTAATTACTCGTAACATCATAGACGGTAACATTGTCCCTTGGTTCATCTGTTTAGCACGGAACACATTCTCCTCATAGTATTCCCCATAATCTATTTACAATGGTCTACTTTCTGTAGCATCATTAAGCATTTGGAGGAGATTCACAGTCCTTGGAGGTTCATCTTCTCTAATCTCTTTCAGCCTCAAATCCTTTATGCCCCAAATCAGCACGCCTTTTTGGATTTTTTCATTCCCTCTGGGAATCACCAATCCAAAGTGAAGGCTGACATCCAAAGCTAGAGTGCTCAGTTTGGCACCAGCGAAATTCTCTCCCATCTCTGGCCGTAGAAGATTATTGACTATGTGTTTTGACAGCATATGTGAGGAAGTTGGCTGAAAATTAGAACATTACACTTATATTTAACGAAAAATAAACATGCCAGAGCTTAGGGTGTAAATCAAACAACTTACAAACCCTACAGAAATAAAGTAAAGCAGTATCTAGACGTAATCTACTAGAAGGACCATGGATCCAGGGTCAAGTTCCAGCCTTCCCAAATTGAGAAAAGAGACATAAAAATATCTTACCTGGAGACAGGAATTCATGAGATTTCTCTAATTTGTCTCAGAAACATTATGTCCATAAGGTGGTTGCCTGGACAACCTAGAATTTGGAGTTTCTGATCTCAGAATGTCAAACCAACCAAGATGACCTCGTGTTCTCAGTGCTCAGTTGGACCTAGGCTAGGATAGCAAAGATTCCTTCAAGTGAACGATGGAAATTCAAAGGCAATGCCCAACAATCATGAAAACACTCACACATCAGCCTAGAGAACATATGGTGATTAAAGAATCACAAAATTCATAACTTGGAATGAAGGAGAACGGACTGATAAGCGTATCTATGGGAGATAGCTGAGAAAGACAATGACGATTGATGTGGATTAAGGCTGCCCCAGCTCGAAAAGCCCAAGGTTACCTGTCCTACATGTCAAAGCATACGACCCGGTGAATTTTTTTTGGTATGAATTAGAGGTGCCCCAGTGAGAGAAGCCCAGGTGATGCTCACCTACATGCCTATCTATATGGCCAAATTCGTATCTAATGTTATACGACCACACAATAATCAGACTCCATCTGTACTGAAGTCATTTAATGGCTTTTTACATCATCTTTTCTTTTTCCAGTAAAAATGTCACGTACCCATGCCTTATAAAATTTGCCCTTACCCTCAACTCAGGGCAGCGGCAGGACGTCTGACTGCCCATGGCTCCTTTCCCCATGCAGCAGCAGCAGCTATTCAATGCCCATGGGTCCAGTTCCCATGCCTGCAGCTCTTCAATACCCATAGGTCCTGTCCCCATGAAGCAACTCTTTACTCCCCATGGGTCCTGACCCTAGGTTATCCTGTACCATTCTGTAAATAAAAGAGCACCTCTGCCAGGCCTTGAGAGACCAAGAAATCTTTCTTCCGACTCATCAGCTCGCTGACCCACCATCATATATTGTGGCCCCCCTACCGGGAACTTGCTTCATCGGTTTCTGAGCTCAACTTCTGGTAAGTGCCCTTTTCTTCCTTGTGCCTCTCTCTGTTTCGAGGATGAATCTAAATTCACTTCTCCATCAGGAACTGTCTTGGATAGCTATATGAATCCACGTTTGCTGCCCATGGCTACTCTATGGGGCAAATCATGGCATTCAGCTTGAAGAGAATCAGTACCTTAAGCCTAAGGGCGATGTAGAGTGAATTACTCCATTCCTTCCTGACTCTATCTCTAATATACTAATTTTAGGTGGGCACCGGTCAGCCACTTAAGTCATTAGGATGGTCAGCAATCTGCAAGACTCCCCTGTAAGGTTTCTTTTCCTAAGGTTGGATTGGGATAACTCCCATGGCACCTGACCATGCTCTGAACTGTGTGAATGTCCCAATTGGGACTCCAGTTCAAGGAAAGTACCAAAGTCTAACCTTTGGTTGCGTATGCGAAGCCCTTCTCGGAGAATGCCTCCAACACGAAATTGGGTAGAATGCCCCCCAGAGCGGCGGAAAATGCCTCACTAATTTTCTCCATCCTGTTCTCTCTTGAACTTCTCCCTTTCTATTGGGGACCATTCACCAGGCACCTATTACTGCCAGGCAGAATAGGAAAGATGTTCACCAGGCACCTGTAACTTCCAGGCATACCAGGGAAGATATGCAATGGAGGCAATGCTGGGGGACACCCCCATCACCCCTTGTTATAGGATCCCCACAGTAGGATTGACAGGTAGGATGCTGCCCCAGGTTCAGGGGGGAATTTCAAGGTAATGGACCTGTCTCTTTCATCTTTCTTAGAGTTGCAATGGCGTTTTGCATCTCCTTTGGAGCTTTGCAACAGGGAAGCAAAGAAATCTGTCAACAGTCATGGCTTCCACCCCTGGGACCCCAAACTTGGCATTTCTGGGCCTGATCACCCCGGAAAGCCCAAGTAGGGTGCTCTCTCTTGGGGGGTGACTCATTGAGTGTTTTAGTCACCTACTGAGTTGGCTATGAGGGTAGCAGACCTGTGATTTATTCTGTGAACTGTCATGCTACAGTAGTGCACCCCAGCATGGGAACTGTTGAGTGAGTCTTCTCTTGAGAACCCTCTTTGAGCGGCCATGAGGGTGAGGTCTGATGTCTTCATTTCCTTTCTTTGTTTTGCTCATCATGTCCTCTGTTTTCACCAAGTCTGGGTTAAGTTCAGGCTGGACTTGACCAGAACCTGGAACTTCTGTAAAATCGAACAACTTGAAAACCTTTTGCAAGGAACTTCATTCTCAACCCGGGTACTGGGAGCCCCAGCCTCCAGCCAGTTCAAGCCCTTTGTATGCACTCCACCCTTCTCCACTTCACTGTCAGTCGGACACTGGCTTTACTGCCGTTGGGAATGAGATAAGCATCCCTTAAGACTCATCACTCAGGGTCATTCTAACTAATTAGGAACACTTTCAATTGTATGGGTTATGCCCCAGAAACTCCAGCTGTAGAAAATGTGTGATGTTTATCTCTGCCTTTCTGGTGCAGTTGGACAGGTAGATCAACCTAGAACGTCCTTCAAGTTACAGTCCAGTTTCTGAGAAATCAAGAGCAACCGTCCTTAGAAAATCCTTGCAAGACTGGAAATACAGTTCTAGAGGCAGTTCAGATTCCACCTTGTTCCTTTACCATGAAAAGGATTATCTTCCCCCCTCTCCAGGAACTACTATCTAGCATATCACTCATTCTTAAGACTGAAAAAAAAAAGGAGGGGAAAGGATAAATGGCCATAAGTGTGCCCTTGCAAAAAGTCTAGCATCTTGAGGGTCTTCTCCATAAGTATTAGCAAAAAGGCTCAAAACAAAGTGTTGATTTGTAACTGGTGAGCTTTATATTATTGTACCTGATTCATGGCAGTAGTTTTTAAAACAATAGTTGTACAGTCTCTGTGTATATGTGTCTATGTGTACATTATACGTGTGATATTTTAACCCCTGGATGGTATGGCCAAAATTAAGATCTCTGTTTAGTTGGCTTAAAGTAAGTGCTTTCTTAAATTCTAAATGTAGTCGAAATTAACAGAGTGACTTTCAAAGTTAACGTGACGTGAATTAACCTTTGGTAAATGAAAGCTTCTTTAAGTTTGTTGGTTTCATTGAAAATTGTCTTCTTGTCAGAGTTGTCAGTATTTGCATAGGATGCAGGCATTCAGACTCGGTTTACTAGTCATATAAGTTCACGTTGTCTGTTAAATTTGTCAGCAAAATAATAGCTTTAAATGATGACCAGTTTTGTCTAATGCCTCATGAGGCTTCCGTAGTAATGTGAACATAATTGTTGGAAACAAATGGTTTAAATACATAAAACTCATAAAAGTGAGTACAAAACTTTTATGGTCTGTATACTTGGGGAAAAAAACAGCTTCAAAATCCTTTTTGGTAACAATCTTGAGTTTTGCCAAGTTAAGTTAAATGATAAAAAGATGAATATGCAGGTCACTTTGGGATAGAACGGAACACTCACACATTATTGTTAAACATATCTAACTTATCTACTTTTGGCTTCTTATGGGAGAGGCTAAAAGCGTTTGGGTGTATCAAAAAGCACGCCTTGTGTTTTATTGCGAAGTGGCATGTTTCTTAAGTTGTGAAGTGTTTAGAATGCTGATATAAAAGACATTTCATAATTGTTTACCTTTTTAGTGTTTACTAGGTCCGTTAAGCGTTAAAGGTTCTAACTTACCTATGGAATTAAAGCTACAGGAATTTACTAAGAAAAAGAGCTCTGTATTCAAGGAAGTTAAAATGTATGTTTTCAGTAAAAAAGGTATAAAGAATGGAAATATTTTTGTTTGATGGGTTAAGAAAGATAAATTGCTCCTGATGTACTAGAAAGGAAAAAAGAAAGATTTTGGGACAAGTACTGAAAATGAAAAAGAAAGATGTAGAAGGTTTGTGAAGGAGGAATTCTGAAAGGAGTTTTATGCCTGGTCAAGAAGACTAAAGTAAGTTCAATTAAGTGAATGAGTTTGAATGTTAATAATAAGTAGGTGCAGAAATTCAAATTTGGTTTTCTCTAAAAGGATACATTTTCTTGAACTTTTGATCTGCTCTTGGTAAATAGGATGTAAGAGCTGTTCCTTTGAGTACGTCTACCTAAGAGACAAATCTGTTTTGTGAAAATAATGGCTGAGGTTACTCTTAATATTTTTGACTCTTTCTGTTATAACTTCGAATGGATACCTGAGCATTGTTTCAAAGTGAGTGTTGTTTGCTATTTGAACATTTTAAAAACTTTTGATATGTTGTGACAAGCTTCTCCCTCAGAAATATTCAAATCCTGAATGAAGGCGTTCTTTAGACCTGGTAGACAGAAGAATGATTACTCTGAGGATTTTCAGAGGGTCCCTGAGACTTCTCAAAGAAATTTGCTCTCTCTTCCTACAAGGAGGAAAATGCTAAAGTAATTTGGCTTATTTGGTCTATTAAATTAAATGGGAAACATTGTGAAATAAGCGACAATAGACTTTCTTAGCTGGTATTTGATGGGGAAATGCTATTAATATAGACGTCTCAAAATTAGATAGCATTCCTAAAATTCTGATCTGCCCTGGTTGTCAGTGATAAGTTCTCTTATTATCTGGCAGTGTTATATGTCACAGAAGTAGTCAAGTTTCTTTGCCAATTGCCCTTTTGAGTTCTTTGTCCATTTGCAGATAGTTGTTTTACTCTGATGCTTTTTCCTTTTGCAAATATGTTTCAACTTCCGAGAAAATCCTGGAAAGGATTCTGACACAAAGAGTCTAAACGACAGGTTTCTGATAAACCTTCAGATTGTAAAACTGAACGGAGTAAGAAATGACAGAATTCTAACAGAAACTATGCTCATCGATCTGCTAACAGAAGATTCAGCTCAAGAATTGATTATACAGGACTGTGTGCACTGATTAGAACGATTATAAATTTTTAGGACTTCTGTTTGAAATATTGTTGAGTTTGGATGTGTTGTTTTGTCTTCTCATAATGAAGGAAATCTTTTCCTCTTTTCTCTTATGCTAACTATAACTTACAGCCATTTGGTGAAATTATACCTTTATGAGCAAAACTGAAACATTTATCTTTTTCTGGCTACCTTATCCCTAAGGAATTTGGAAACCCTTTGTGACTGAGTATGGTCATTTCGTGGCAATATTTGCATAAGTTCCATAAGAATCTGTTCTCCTTATAACAGGACACATTGGTTATATGACCAAGGCTTTGACTGGAATGTCATATTTGAAACACACAGCCTCAGATATGACAAGACAGCGTTTCAGGAACAAAGATTGGACTTTCTGGAATACAGCCACTCGGAAACACAGGCCTGGTACCTTGTTTACTGAGATTTTGGCAATCTTACCTGGTAAGTAAGGAAGCTTGCTTATCTGGCAGGTGCAAGGAACGTCCGAATATTTGGGGAGACCTCAAAGAGAACACCACTCAAATCTGTAGGTACTTCAGGCCAAATCTGATGGCAAGTCCTTGGCTTGGATTTTCTGGCCTCTAGAGGCCTTCACAGTTCGATGTGAGATTGCGCAGGAAAAGATCCAGCTGAGCACATTTTAAAAAGCCTGTATGAACAATTACTATTCTTGCTGCTCTTAAGTAAATAATTGGAGCAAGTTGTATTGAAACTACACTTGATTTGCAAACCTGTTAATCCTGATTTGGCTATCTTTTGTAAAAATGAGAGTGATTTAAGAAAGAAAAATTTATGTTTCTGTAGAAGCTATAGTAGGCATTCATGGATATTAGATTCTAGCTCTTTTCTTCCGCAATATTCATGTATTATTAATAGTAATGTCTCCTTGTGGCCATCTACCTCTGACGCCTGGAAGTTCCCTGGCCACAATCAAACATTTTCCTTCAATACTACTGTCCAAATACTAACTAGATTTGCCCTGTCACACTTGGATCATACAGAACAAGTTCCAAAGGTAATGTCCCCAACTTATTAATACACACAGGATGGACAATACAAAATTTGGGATGAATATATTTGGTTCACTCCTACTAGTGGGCAACTCAGTAAAAGGCCACTTTCTTTTGGGGAAAAAGAATCACCCCTGTGATACATGGCCTTATAGCACTCGACCTATGGGAAAAAAATCCCTGTTAGATGTGTTCTCATATCGTAGCCTTAAAAAAAATACTGATTGGTTTCAGACTGACTGGGATACATGGCTCAACACGCATTGGTTAGCCCCTAATGGTGCTCAGTGGATATGTGGCTCCAATTTATGACCTTGGCTACCACCTGCATAGATTGGACGATGCACTCTAGGCTTTGTCTGGATGCAAGGTGGACCTACATTTACTATATCTCCTCCTGCTGACCTACCCAACTTGCAACAGCACTTGACCAGCCCTGTCTTCCACTGGTATGACCATCTTTCCGCAATTTTCTTTCACCAATTAGGAATCGACTTTTGTAGCATATTCAAGTCTTGCATGGAAGTCCTAGACAAATTTACTATGAAGGCATTAAATGATACACAACATAGCATTTCACTGCTCAATTTAGAAGTATCCCAAGTGTGTAAGGCAGTCCTCCAAATCCAAATGGCACTGGATGTCTTGACAGCAGCACAAGGGGGCACCTGTGCCATTATAAAAACTGAATGTTGTATCTATATTCCTGACTACCGTCAAAATATTTCTGGCTTGGTATCCAAGCCACCAAATTAAATCCACGTCTGACCAACCCTAAATCTAAATGATTGGTTGAACTCCTAGTCAGGACAAGGTTTCTGCACTACTTCAATACTTTACTCATTGGGTTAAACATACTGCTTGTATTTCTTATGATATTTTGTTGTCTGTTTCATTGTTTGTCTTATGCATGTCAAAAATGTTTTACTTCCTGGACCACCTCTTGTCAATGACTCTCTCATCTCCAGGGGATCTGTATAACTTGTCAGGCTTGAACTCAATGGGGCAAGCCTTCTGGTCCACTAAACTGCCTAAGTGTACCTATGGCCCCATTTAGGGACAGCTCTACGACCCTGTACAGCCAGAAGTAGTCACAGAAGACTGACCATCATCCATATCCCCAAAGATTTCCAGTCCAAATAGGTTCAGGGAGGTTTTATGATGTGGATCAGGGCTGCCCCAGCTAGGGAAGCTGAAGGTGACCTGGACTACATGCCAAACTATAGGACCCAGTGGATTTATTTATGGTATGAATTAGGGCTGCCCCAGGGCGAGAAGCCCAGGGCATTCTCACCTACATGCTGATCTATATGGCCAGATTCGTATCTAAAAATATGACAACACAATGTCCAGACTCCATCTGTACTGAAATCATTTAAAGACATTTTACATCATTATTTCTTTTTCAAGTAAAAATAAGTCATATACCCATGCCTTATGAAATTAGCCCTAACCCTCTAGTCAGGGCAGCAGCAAAAGCTCTGACTACCCATGGGTCCTGTCCCCAGGCAGCAGCAGCAGTAGCTCTTCACTGCTAATGTGTCCTGTCCCCATGCTATCGTGTACTGTTCACTCAATAAAAGAACACCAATGCAGGATCTAGAGAGTCCAAGCAATCTTTCATTCGAGTCTTCAGCTCGCTGAGCCCATATCAACGATTCTACCACGGAAAATAGAAAACGGTCCCAGAAAATGGAAGGCACAAAGAAATCACACATGAATAATACATAAAGAAAGATGTGAGTTTTAGACATACTCTGAACGTTCGAAAGTCAGAGTAAGTCACAATCCCAAAAACCCAAGCGAAGGTCAAACCTAGGGTAACTGGTAAGGGTGAGTTATGAGACTGCTAAAATCAGGCTCTGTAAGCCTGTGTCTATGAAGTTTGCATGGACAGCAGAGACACAATTCTGACAAAACCTCTGACATCACAGTGGAGAAGAAAAACAAACTGGCCTCATCTACACAGTGCCTGAGTTGGGCTCAAGTAGCATATTCAAGTCCCATTCCACTCAAGTGCAGGTTGCCAATGGAACATGAAAGGAGCCGGCCCGTGGTGCAGTTGTGAAGTCTGCACATTCTGGGTCGGCATCCCGGGGCTGGCCATGCGGAATCCTTGGGGTCAACCGCATCACAGCTGGTCCAGCCATTCTCGGGGAGGCATGGGAGGTAGTGTAGAGGCAGCTGGGAAGCAACGTCAGACAGCGTCAGTATTCCTCAGCAAATACAGCAACATCGACAGCAGATCTGAGCACAGCCATAAACATCAGCCGAAACAAAACTAATGAAAACTTGGAAAAAACAGAAAAACCGAACCTCAGCAAAAAAAGAATAAGATCTCTAGAAATAAGCTTAGCCAAACAGGTGCAAGCTATGGAAATCTGAAACTAGCAAAACTTTGTGGAAAGAAATTCCAGAAGACACAAGCAAATGGAAGGGTATTACGTGCTATAGGAATGTAGGATCTAAAATACTTGAAACCTCCATAACGGATAAAGCAATCTCTGGATTCCATGCAATCCCAGTCAAAGTTGCAGAATCTTTGCCACAGAAATATAAGAGAGAATCCTTAAGTCTCTATCCAGCAACAAGGGACCCTGAATACCCAAAGGAATCCTGAGGAAGACGAACAAAGCAGGACATATCACATGTACTGATTTCAACATGTAGGACGAAGTGCTACGTACTGAAATGGCACAGTCTGGTCTCAAAAACAGACACAGAGATCAACGGAAAAGAATCGAGAGCCCAGAGGTCAACTCACACATATACGGACAGCCCATTTGCAATGAGGAAGGCAAGAGGATCAGTGGAGAAAGGAGAGTCTCAAGAAGAAAAGGTGCTGGAAAACTGCACAGCCATATGTGACGCAATGAGAGTAGACCATGATGTTACATCAGGCACACACACCACCTCGAAATGGATTAAAGCCTTGAACGGAAGACTTGAAACCCTGAAACTTCTAGTAGAAAACCAGGCACCTTGCTCATGGTCATGTGGCATAGCCGCCTATTTGGAAGAAGCATGTGTGACTGGGCAAGGGCAACACACGAAACAAGAAACAAATGGGATTGCATCCAACGCAGAAGCTTCTGCCTAGCCGAGGAAACCATCCACTCAATGCAAAGACAGCACAACAACTGCGAGTGGATGCTTCAAACCACACATCGGAGAAGTACTGAGTAGCCAAAAGAGCCAATGACCGCACATGCCAACACAAGAGAAAAAACAAGCCCATTAAAACCTGGGCAAAAGATGGAAACAGAGTTTTACCAAATAAGATAGAAAGATGGCCAACAGCTGTATGAACACATGTTCATAATCATTACGTCTAAGGCCAATGCAAATCCAAATGGCAATGAGATAACAGCACATTGTGGTCAGAATGCCCATAAGGAACAAGACAGGAAACAACAAGTGTCGGAGAGGAGGTGGAGAGAAGGGAAGCCTCCTGCACCGTTGGTGGGGGTGTAAGCTGGTGCGGGAACTATGCAAAGCGGTCTGGAATTTCCGCAGAAATTTCAGAATCCATCTACCATATGATCCAGCTATTCCTCTGCATCATATTTATCCGAAGAACTTGGAAACACCAACGCATAGGAATCCCTGCACCGCTGTGTTCACCACAGCCTTAATCCTGATGTCCAGGACTTGGATATCGCCCTGGGGACCATCAAGGGACGAATGGAGAAGGAAGATTGGCTATAGCCGCACAATGGGATAGCACTCAGCTGCAAGAAAGGGTGCAGTCCAGCCATTTGTGACACCAGAATGGCTCCTGAGGGTATGAGGGGAATTGAAAGAAGCCCCAGGGAGAAAGTCAAATACCGTAGGATGTAACTTACAAGGAGAAGAGTAAAATAAGGAGAAACAAACCTGTAGCATATGACAAGGGATTGGTGGTTCCCAGAGGGAATTGGTGGCAGAAGACAGTGGAAGAAAGAGTTGATTAGGCACCAGTGTGTGGTATGGGCATGTCATTAGGCTTACGGTGGTGAAGATGATGTACCATACAAGGAAGTCTAAATCTAGGAGGTTGTAAATCTGAAAACAATAGGGTGTTATAATGCAGGGTTATGGCAATCAATTCATGTAAAATCAAACTACAAAAAAGCAGGCAGGTTTATGGCCTAAAGCTTTGGAGGCTGAAAGAGATTAGAGAAGATGAACTTCCAAGCATTGATAATCACCTCCAAGTGCTTAATAATGCTACAGAAAGGTAGACATTGGCAAAGAGATGAAGAACAACTCTACCAAGAGAACATGTTCCGTGCTAAACTCAGGATCCAAAGGAAAAGGTTACCGTCCATGATGTTACTACTAATTACCTTTACAAATAATCAAAGCAGGCCAACATCTTCCACAGTTCAGGCAAAATGTTGGTCCAAGAATCCAATCCAGTGCCGGCCCTGTGGTGTACTGCTACAGGCTTCATCAGCGAGCATCACGGGTGCAGATCAGATTAGTAGAATTAGCAAATATAGATTTCACGGTATGGTGCAGACAGACATCCTAAAGAAGTCGAAATTGTGAAGAGACGTTATGAATACTCATCAGCGTGAGAACCATGGGAATATTGCAATCTATGAACGCATCAGGAACACATCCCCAAATGATGAAGGAAGGAAAACCTGTGACCTGCCAAGGTGAAAATGGAGATGACACGATCATTATGCATCAGAGGATTGACCAGGAAAATCAATCTCGGGAGGGACTCCAGGGCTTTCTCTGGGGAAAGTCCACCCATTTGGACTCATCCACAAAAGATAAGAGATAAAACCCAGGATAATCTGAAAGGAAAGAAACTGGTGTCCAGCGGGATTGTAGTAGACCTTTCAAAGTTCGAGGATAAACTTATAAACAGACACGGAATCCAGAACAAGGAAAACTATCCTACCTGGAAAGGGGAAGTAGTCAGACTGGTATGAGATGGTCGTGAAGAACTGTGTGCATGGAGGTTTTCAGGACAGCTTAGAATTCTGAGGGTGTTTATGACATCACGGTAGACATGTCACCCAAGATGGCCGCAGGTCTCCAGCCCGAGGATTGGCCTAGGCTTGGATACTCAAGTGACAGATACCCAGATACAGCTTTTGCAAACAGAATCTGGGCGCAGAAACGTGAAGAGATGCAAGAGACGCTAATTCAATGGATAAGAAAGGAATCATAGGGAAGAAGTGATAACAGAGTGACAAGCACTGAGAGGAGAACATTGCCATCTCCTCAAGTCGATGGGGAGGCCATGCTGATTCAAGCTTGAAACTTGACTTGAAACAAGAGGCCGGACCTTGAGCTTATCAGACCTATGTTGGCCTTCTGCCCTACTCATAATCCAAAGTCAAGAATGATCTCTTGAAGACATTGAAGAGAAGAATAGAGGCCTCGGTCCTAGGTCCCTAGTATTCTGTGAAGAGAAGTCTCACTTTCCATAGCTCTGGCGTCATAGGTACCCACTGGGTACATGGTAATGTGTCACTAGGCATCTCTTTGAAGCCTGGAAGGAATGGACCCCTGTCATCCTTGGGGCATGTCTCTTGGTGTGGAAGGACTCAGGAAGAGTGTGCAAAAGCACCCTTTTGCAGAAAGCTTCGTTACTGTGTGAAGGCTGTCCTCCCAGGCTAGAGTGCTCAGTTGAGATCAATGAGATTCCCTCCCCCATCTCTTGCCTTAGAAGGAGTATTGATTAGGTGTTTGACACCACACATAACGATGTTTGCTGAAACTTAGAACATTACCATTCTATTTAAAGGAATATAAGCATGCCTCAGCTGAGGAGGTAAATTAAACAAATAACAAAACCTGGGGAAATAAAGTAAGCCAGTATCTAGATGTAATCTAGTGGAGCGTTCAAGGATCAGGTGTGAAGTTCTGAACTTTCCAAAGGATCTCTCACCTGGAGAGAGAAATCCATCAGATTCATCTAATTTGTCTCAGAACCATTGTGTCTGGGAAGGTGGTTTCCAGGACAACCTCAAACATGGCGTTTCTGATCTCACAATATCGAACCAACCAAGATGACCACGTTTACTCAGTGCTCAGGTGGATCTAGGCTAGGATGGCAAAGATTCCTTCAAATGACCGATGGAAATTCAAAGACAACACCCAACAGTAACGAAAGCACTCACACATCAGCCTACAGAACCTATGGTGATTAAAGAAATACCAAACTCCTAACTTGAAATGAAGGAGAACACACTGATAAGCATATCGAAGGGAGATAGCTCAGAACCATGATGATTAGACTATGGAAAAGAAAGCAAGCTCCCAGAAAATGGAAGGCAAACAGAAATCACACCTCAATAATCCACAGTGAATGACTTCAGTGTTTAGTTAGGGTCTGCTTGAACGTTTGAAAGTACGAGAAAGTCACAACCCCAAAACTTGCATTGAAGGTCAAACCTGGGCTAACTGGGAAGGGTGAGTTCTGAGACTGCTCCACGCGGGCTCTGAAACCCTGTGTCCCCGAAGCCTGATTGGAAAAGAGACACGATTCTGACAAATACTCCGACATCACAGTGGTCCAGAAAAAGAAGCTGGCCTCATCTACACAGGGCCAGAGTTGGGCTCAAGTAACATGTTAAAGTACATCCCACTCAACTGCAGGTTGCCAATGGAACATGAAAGGGGCCAGCCAGTGGGGCAGCCGTGAAGTCCCTGCGTTCTGAGTCGGCAACCCAGGGTCAGCCACGTGGAATCCTGGGGGTGAGCCTCCTCACCACTCATCCAGCCGTTCTGGGCCAGGCATTTGACCCGGCGTAGAGGCATATGGGAAGCAACGTTATACCGCGCTACTCTTGCTCAGCAAATACAGCAGCATGGCCAGCAGATGTGAGCACAGCCATAAACTTCTGCCAAAACAAACCAATTAAATGTTTCTAAGAATAGAAAAAAGGAACAGCGAAAAAGAAAGCATGCCAGTAAAAAGAAAAAAACATCTAGGAATAACATTGGCCAAACAGGAGAAAGCTATGTCTACCGAAATCTAGCAAAGCTTTGGGCAAAGAAATTCCACAAGACACAAGGAAACGGAAGTCTATTCCATGTTCTTTGAATGGAAGAACGAACACACTTTAAGCATCCATACCGCAAAAAGCAATGTCTGCATTCCCTGTCGTCCCAGTCAAAGTTGCAGCAATCTTTCCCACAGAAATAGAAGAGAGAATACTAAAGTTTCTATGTGGCAACAAAGGACCCTGAATAGGAAGAGGAATCCTGAGGAAAACGAACAAAGCAGCATGTATCACACTTTCTGATGGCCAAATATAGGATAAAGCGCTAGGTACCGGTACAGAACAGCCTTTCCCCCAAAATAGGCACACAGACCCATGGAACAGAATTGAGCCCAGCAGTCAACTGCCACATATATGGGCAGCCCATTTTTGACACGGGAGCCAAGAGGAGACAGCAGAGAAAGGAGAGTCCCGAAAAGAAACAGTGCTGGGAAGACTTCAGAGCCACAAGTGGCACAATGAGACTAGACCATGATGTTACACCAGGCACACATACCACATTGAAATGGATTAAAGCTTTGAATGGAAGACTTGAAACCATGAAACTGCTGCGGGAAAATGCAGGCAGCTTGTTCTTTGCCATCTGGCATAGCCGCCTACTTGGAAGAAGCATGTGTGACTGGGTAAGGGCAACAAAAGAAACAAGAAACAAGCGTGACTCCATCCAACGCAGAAGCTTCTACCAGGCCAACGACTCCATCGACTCAATGCAAAGACAGCACAACTGCGACAGGATGTTTGCAGAACAGACATCGGAGAAGGGGTGAACAGCCATAAGATCCAGTGAACTCATACATCTCCACAGGAAAAAAACAATGAGCCCAACAAAACCTGGGCAAAAGATGGAAACACACATTTCTCCCAGAAAGATAGAAAGATGGCCAACAGGCTGTATGAAAACATGTTCCTCATCATTAAGTCTGAGGCCAATGCAAATCCGAAGTGCAATGAGATAGCAGCTCACAGTGGTCAGAATGGCTATAAGGGTGAAGACACGAAACAACAAGTTTCAGAGAGGAGGTGGAGAGAAGGGAAGCCTCCTGTACTGCAGGTGGGAGTTTGAGCCGATGCAGCCACGACACAAAGGAGTGAAAATTCTGAATGTTTCAGAATCCACCTAGCATATGATCCAGCTATTCCTCTGTGACGTATATATCCAAAGATCATGGAAACAGTAATGCACAGAGATCCGTGCACTGCTGTGTTCACCACAGCCTTACTCCCGATATCCAAGACTTGGAAGCCTCCCTGATGCCCATCAAGGGACGAATGGAGAAGGAACATAGGCTATAGCCACACAGTGGCATAGCATTCAGCTGTCGGAATGGATGCAGTCCAGCCATTTGTGACCACCAGAATGGCTCCTGAGGGTACTAGAGGAACTGAAACAATCGCCGGGGTAAGGTCAAATACCACAGGATCTCACGTACAGGAGAAGAGGAAAAACGGACAAACAAACAGGTAGCATGTGACATGGGATTGGTAGTTCCCAGAGGAAAAGTAGGCGAGGGCCAGAGGGAGAAAGAGTTGATTAGGCACAAGTATCGTGAGAGCCTGTAATTAGCCTTACGGTGGTGAAGATGATGTAACCTACTCAGAAGTCTAAATCTATGAGGATGTAGATCTGAAAGCTATAGCATGTTAGAATGCAGGGTTACGGCAATCAATCCACATAAAATCAAAACTCCAAAAAGGGGTGCAGACTTACGGCCTAAAGCTTTATAGGCTGAAAGAGATCAGAGAGGATGAACTTCCAAGGATTGGTAATCACCTCAAAGTGCTTAATGATGCTACAGAAAGGTATACCTTCGCAAAGTGATGAAGCGGAATACTAGCAAGAGAACATGTTCCATCCTAAACTCATGAACCAATGGAAAATAATACCTTCCATGATGTTACTACTGATTCCCTTCACGAATGATTGAAGCAGGCCAACATCTTCCCAAGTTCAGGCCAAAGGTTGGTGCAGAAGTCTAATTCATTGCCGGCCCTGTGGTGCAGCAGGTAAGTGCCCAACTTCCTCTTGCATGGCCCGGGCTTCAGGGGCTAGTCATGGGTACAGATCAGATTTCTAGCATTAGGAAATCCCGATTTCAAGGTATGGTTGGCACAGATATCATAAAGAAGTAGTAATTGTGAGGAGGCCTTATCAATACTCACCAGAAAAAGAACCATGAGAATATTAGAGTCTATGAACGCATCTGGCACGCTTTCCCAAATCATGAAGGAAGGAAAATATGTGACCCACCAAGGTGGAATTGTCAGACTGCCATGAGATCACACGATCATTGTGCATCACAGGATTTCCTGGGCAACGTCAACTTGGGAGGGAGTCCAGGACTTTCTCTGGGGAAAGTCCACCCATTTGGCCATATCCACAAACGATATGCGATAAAACCCAGGATAATCTTAAAGGAAAGAAACCGGTGTCTGTGGGAATGTAGTAGACCTTTGCAAGTTAGAGGACAAAGTTGAAAACCGACAACACATCCAGAACAAGGAAAACTATCCTTCCTGGAAAGGGGGAATAGTCAGGCTGGGAGGAGACGGCTCTGAAACACTGAGTGCATGGAGGTTGTCAGGACAACTTTGAATTCTGAGAGTGTTTATGACATTACAGTGAACGTGTCACCCCAGATGGCTGCATGTTTACAGTACCAGGATTGGCTTAGGCTGGGATACTAAAGTGAGAGATACCCAGAAACAGCTTTTCCAAACGGAAACCTGGCACAGAAACTTGAAGAGATCAAAGAGATGCTGATTCCAGGGATAAGAAAGGTATCATTGTGATGATACTTCATTCTTCCTTCGTTTTCTTCCATTCCATGTGCACTGATGCCCTTCCGTTTCCTTGTATCTTGTGGAATTTCTTTCCCCAAAGCTTTGCTACTTCTCGGTTTACATAGCTTTCACCTGTTTGGCACAGCTTATTCCTAGATACTTTGTTCTTCCTACTAGCATGCTTTTTTTTTTTTTGAGGTTCAGTTTTTCTATCCTTTGCAACTTTTGATTAGTTTTATTTAGGCAGATGTTTACTGCTGTGCTCACATCTGCTGGCAATGATGCTGTATTTGCTGAGGAAGACTGGCCCAGTCTAACGTCGCTTCCCATCTGCCTGTTTCCTTTGTTGCCCATTCCTGTCACACACGCTTCTTCCAAATAGGCTGCTAAGACAGATGGCAACGAGCATGCTGCCTAGGTTTTCTCCTAGAAGTCTCACGGTTTCAAGTCTTCCATTCAAGTCTTTAATCCGTTTCGAGGTGGTTTGTGTGACTAGTGTAACATCATGCTCTACTCTCATTGTGTTACATTTGGCTGTGCAGTCTTCCCAGCACCGTTTCTTGTTGAGACTCTCCTTTCTCCGCTGTGTACTCTTGGTTCCCTGGTTGAAATTGTGTTGTGCATGTATGCATGTGCATATATGCGTGAGTTGACCTCTGGGCTCTCGATTCTGTTCCATGGAATTGTGTGCCTGTTTTTGGGCCCAGACTGTGCCGTTTCGGTTCCTAGCACTTCCTCCTATATGTGGAAATCAGAAAGTGTGATACGTCCTGCTTTGTTCATTTTCTTCAGGATTCCTTTGGGTATTCAGAGTCCTTTCCTTCTGGATAGAGACTTTATTATTCTCTCTTCTATTTCTGTGGGAAAGATCACTGCAACTTTGACTGGGACTGCTTGGAATCCACAGATTCCTCTATCCGCTATGGACGTTTCAAGTGTGTTAGTTCTTCCATTCGAACAGCACGGAATAGTCTTCCGTTTCGTTGTGTCTTCTGGAATTTCTTTAGCCAAAGCTTTGCTAGTATCGGTTTACAATGCTTCCACCTGTTTAGTGAAGGTTAGTCCTAGATATATTATTATTCTTAGTGACATGCTTCTTTTTTTGAGGCTCAGTTTTTCTATTCTTTGCAACTTTTAATTGGTTCTGTTTTGGCAGAAGTTTATGGCAGTGCTCACATCTGCTGGTCGTGCTGCTGTATTTGCTGAGCAAGAGTGGCACTGTCTAACGTCACTTCCCATCTGCCTCTACACTACCTCCCAGGACTCTCCCAGGATGGCTGTACCAGCGGTGAGGAGGCTCAACCCCAAGAGCACAAATGGACGACCACGGGCTGCGGACCCAGAAGGCACGGACTTCACAGCTTCACCAGTGGCCAGCCCCTTTCATGTTCCATTGGCAACCTGCTGTTTTGGAATGTGACTTCAATATGCTACTGGAGCCCAGCTCTGGCCCTGTGTAGATGAAGCCATGTTGTTTTCCTGGTCCACTGTGATGTCATAGGATTTCTGAGAATTGTGTCTGTGCTGTGCCAGCAAGCTTCATGGACACAAGGTTTCAGAGCCCTCTTGGAGCAGTCTCAGAACTCTCCCATTCCATTTAGCCCAGGTTTGACCTTCACTGCAGGTTTTGGGGTTGTGACTTTTCTGACTTTCAAACGTTTAAGCAGAATCTGTCTAAACACGGCCGTCTTTCACTGTGGATTATTCAGTTGTGATTTCTGTTTGCCTTACATTTTCTGGGACCTTTTTTTCTTTTCCATAGGCTAATCATCATGGTATTGCTAAGCTATCTCCCTTTGATATGCTTATCAGTGTGTTCCCTTTTCATTCCAAGTTATAAATTTTGCATTTCTTTGATCACGATATGTTCTGTTGGCTGTTGTGCGAGTGCTTTTGTGATTGGTGGGTGTTGTCTTTGAATTTCCATCGGTCACTTGAAGGAATCTCTGCTATCCTGGCCGAGGTGACACTGAGCACTGAGAACATGTGGGCATCTTCCTTGGTTAGAGATTCTGAGATCAGAAACTCCAGATTTGAGGTTGTCCTGGCAACCATCTTCACGGACACAATGGTTCCGCAACAGATTAGACGAATCTGATGAATTTCTCTTTCCAGGTGAGAGATCCTTCTATTTCTGGATTTGGAAAGTTCGAACTTCACCCCTGATCCTTGAATGCTCTGCTAGATTATGTCTAGATACTGGCTTACTTTGTTTCCACAGGGTTTGTTATTTGTTTGATTTACATCCTCACCTGTGGCATGTTTATTTTTCTTTAAATATAATGATAATGTTCTAATTTTCAGCCAACATCGTTACATGTGGTGTTGAAACACATAATCAATACTCCTTCTACGGCAAGAGAAGGGGGAGAGAATCTCATTGATCCCAACTTAGGACTCTAGCCTTGGAGTGCAGCATTCACCAAGGAATGACCCCCTCTGCAATAGGGTGCTTTTGAGCCACTTCTAGAGTCCTTCCAAACCAAGAGACATACCCTAAGCATGACAGTTGTCCATTCCTTCCAGGCTTCAAAGAGGTGTCTTGTGACACATTAGCATGTAGCCAGTGGGCACCCATGATGCCAGAGATATGGAAAGTGAGACTTCTCTTTAAAAAATGCTAGTGGCCTAGGACGGCGGCCTTGATTCTTCTCTACAATGACCTCAAGAGATCATTCTTGACTTTGCATTATGAGTGAGGCAGGACAACATAGGTCTCATAGTTCCAGCCTCTTGTTTCAAATCAAGTTTCAAGCTTGAATCAGAACAGCCTCCTCTTCGACGTGAGGAGATGGCAATGTTCTCCTCTCAGTGCTTGTCCCTCTATTATGGCTTCTTCCCAATGATTCCTGTCTTATCCCTTGAATTACCGTATCTTTGATCTCTTCAAGTTACTGTGCCCTGTTTCTGTGGGCAAAAGCTGTTTCTGAGTATCCCTCACTTGAATATCCTAGCCTATGCCAATCTTCGGGCTGGAAACCTGTGGCCATCTTGGGTGACATATTCACCGTGATGTCATAAACACCCTCAGAATTCAAAGTTGTCCTGAAGACCTCCATGCACACAGTTCTTCAGAACCATCTCATCCCAGTCTGATTACTCCACCTTTCCAGGTAGGATAGTTTTCGCCCTTATGTATTTCTTGTCGGTTTCTAACTTTTTCCTCGAACTTGAAAAGGTCTGCTACCTTCCCTCTAGACACTGGTTTCTTTCCTTTCGGATTAATCTGGGTTTTCTCTCTTAACTTTTGTGGATGAGGCCAAATGGGTGGACTTTCCCAAGAGAAAGTCCTGGAGGCTCTCCCAAGATGACTTTTCCCAGGCAATCCTCTGATGCGGAATGATTGTGTCATCTCCTAGCAGTCTGACAATTCCACTTTGGCAGGTCACATGTTTTCCTTCCTTCATTATTTGGGGAAGTGTTCCTGATGCATTCATAGATTGTAATATTCCCATGGTTCTTTTTCTGGTGTGTACTCATAACATCTCTTCAAAATTTCGATTTCTTTAGGATGTCTGTCTGCACCATACCGTGAAATCTATATTTGCTAAGGCTACTAATCTGATCCGCACCCGTGGTGCTAACCAATGAAGCCCTGGCCGCCCAGGCGGAACGTGGGCACATGCCCAGTACACCGCAGGGCCGGCACTGAAATGGACTTTTGGATCAAACTTTTGCCTGAACTAGGGATGATGTTGGCCTGCTTTGGTTATTTGTAACGGTAATTAGTAGTAACATTGTGGAGTGTAACCTTTTCTTTTGGCTCCTGAGTTTGGCACGGAACGTGTTCTCTTGGTAATGATCTTCTTCAACTCTTTGTAATGGTCTTCCTTTCTGTAGCATCATTAAGCATTTTGAGGTGTTTACCAATCCTTGAAAGTTCATCATCTCTAATCTCTTTCAGCCTCCAAAGTTTTAGGCCGTAAATCTGGACCCCTACAGAACATATGGTGAATAAGGAAATACAACATTCATAACTTGGAATGGAGGAGAAAAGACTGATAAGAATATCTATGGGAGATAGCTGTGAAAGACCATGATGAATGATGTGGATTAAGGCTGCCCCAGCTCGAAAAGCCCAAAGTTACCTGCCCTACATACCAAACTACATGACCCGGTGAGATTTTTTGTGTTTTTTTGGTATGAATTAGAGGTGTCCCAGTGATAGAAGCCCATTTCATGCTCACCTACATGCCTATCTATATGGCCAGATTGGTATTTAATGCTATATGACCACACAATAACCAGACCCCATCTGAACTGAAATCATTTAATGACTTTTAACGTCATCTTTTCTTTTTCCAGTAAAAATGTCACATACCAATGCATTATAAAATTAGCCCTTACCTTCAACTCAGGGCAGCAGCAGGACCTCTGACTGCCCATGGAACCTTTCCCCATGCAGCAGCAGCAGCAGCTCTTCACTGCCCATATGTCCTGTCCCCATGCAGCAACTATTTACTGCCCATGGGTCCAGTCGCCATGTTGTCCTGCACCATTTTATAAATAAAAGAGCACCACTTCCAGAATTTGAGAGTCCAAGAAATCTTTCTTTTGACTCTTCAGCTCACCAAGCCCATATCATATCTTGTGGCCCATATCAAAAACTTGCTTCATAGGTTTGTGAGCTCAACTTCTGGTAAGTGCCCTTTTCTTCGTTGTGCATCTCTCTTTTTCAAGGATGGATCTAAATTCACTTCTCCATCAGGAACTTTCTTGGATAGCTGCTTGAATCCACGTTTGCTGCCCATGGCTACTCTATGGGGCAAATCATGGCATTCAGCTTGAAGAGAATCAGTACCTTAAGCCTAAGGGCGATGTAGAGTGAATTACCCCATTCCTTCCTGACTCTATCTCTAATATACAAATTTTAGGTGGGCACAGGTCGGCCACTTAAGTCCTTAGGATGGCCGGCAATCTGCAAGACTACCCTGGAAGGTTTCTTTTCCTAAGGCTGGATTGGGATACCTCCCATGGCACCTCACCATGCTCTGAACTGTGTGAATGTCTCAATCGGGACTATAGTTCAAGGAAAGTACCAAAGTCTAACCTTTGGTTGCATATGGGAAACCCTTCTTCAGAGAATGGCTCCAACATGCAATTGGGTAGAATGTCCCCCAGGTCGGTGGAAAATTCTACACTATTTTTCTCCATCCTGTTCTCTCTTAAACTTCTCCTTTTCTCTTGGGGACCATTCAACAGGCTCCTATTACTGCCAGGCAGAATAGGAAAGATGTTCACCAGGCACCTGTTACTGCCAGACATAACACGGAAGGTACACAAGGGATGCAATGCTGGGGGCCACACCCATCACCCCTTGGTATAGGAACCCCACAGTAGGAACCACATGTAGGATGCTGCCATAGGGTCAGGGGTGATCTTCAAGGTAATGGACATGTCTCTTTCATCTTTGTTAGAGTTACAATGGCCATTTTCATCTCCTTTTGAACTTTGAAACTGGGGAAACAAACGAATCTTTCAAGAATCAAGGCCTCCACCACTGGAGCCCCAACTTTGGCTTTCTGGGCCTGATCACCCCAGCGACCCTAAGTAGGGTGCCCTCTCTTGGCGGTTGACACATTGAGTAGTTTATTCACCTACTGAGTTGGCTATGAGGGTAGGAGACCTGTGATTTATTCTGAGAACTGTCGGGCTACGGTAGTGTGCCACAGCACAGGAACTGTTGTGTGACTCTTACCTTGAGAACCCTCTGAGAGCAGCCATGAGGGTGAGGTCTGGTGTCTTCTTTTCCTTTCTCTGTTTTGCTCATCATGTCATCTGTTGTCACCAAGTCTTGGTTAAGTTCTGGCTGGACCTGACCAGAACATGGACCTTCTGTAAAATCGAACAACTTGAAAATATTTTGCAAGGACCTTAACTCTCAACCCGGGTACTGGGAGCCCCGGCCTCCGGCCAGTTCCAGGTGTTTGTAGCCACTGCACCCTTCTCCAGTCCACTGCCAGTCGCACACTGGCTTTACTGCCATGGGGAATGGCATAAGCATCCCCAGAGACTCACCACTCAGGGTCATTCCAACTAATTAGAAACACTTTCAATTGCATGGGTTATGCCCCAGAGACTCCAGCTGGGAGAAAATTTGCGAGGTTTCTCTGTGCCTTTATGGTGCAGTTGGACAGGTAGATCAACCTAGAACGTCCTTCAAGTTACAGTCCAGTTTCTGAGAAATCAAGAGCAACTGTCCTTAGAAAATCCTTGCAAGATGGACAGACAGCACTAGAGGCAGTTCAGATTCCACCTAGTTCCTTTATCATGAAAAGGATTATCATCCCCCCTCTCCAGGAACTACTATCTAGCCCATCACTCACTCTTAAGACTGAAAAAAAGAAAGGAGGTGAAAGGAGAAATGGCCATAAATGTGCCATTGAAAGAGTCTAGCATCTCGAGGGTCTTCTCCATAAGAATTTGTAAAAAGGCTCAAAACAAAGTTTACCTTCATAACTGGTGAGCTTTATATTATTGTACCTGATTCACGGCAGTAGCTTTTAAAACAGTAGTTGTACACTCTCTGTGTATGCGTGTCTATGTGTAGGTTATACATGTGATATTTTCAGCCTTGGGTGGTATGACCAAAATTAAGATCTCTGTTTAGTTGGCTTATAGTAAGTGTTTACATAAATGCTAAATGCAGTAGAAATTAACTCAGTGCCTTTCAAAGTTAATGTCATGTGAATTAACCTTTGGTAAATGAAAGACTGTTTAAGTTTCTTGGTCTGATTGAAAATAGTCTTGTTGTCAGGGATGTCGGTATTTGCATGGGGATGCAGGCCTTCAGCCTGGGTTTACTAGTCATATAAGTTCACGTTGTCTGCAAAATTTGTCAGCAAAGTAATAGCTTTAAATGATGACCAGTTTTGTCTAAGGCCTCATGAGGTTTCAGTAGGTAATCTGAACATAATTGATGGAAACAAATGGTTTAAATAGATAATACTCATTAAAGTGAGTACAAAAACTTTTATGGTCTGTATAGTTTGGGAAAGAAAAACAGCTTCGAAATGCTTTTTGGTAACCATCTTGATTTTGCCAAGTTAAGTTAAATGATAAAAATCTGAATATCTGGGTCATTTCTGGATAGGACGAAACACTGAAACATTATTAATAAACACATCTAAGTTATCTACTTTTGGCTTCCTCTTGAAGAGGCTAAAAGCGTGTGGGTGTATCAAAAACCATGCCTTGTGTTTTATTGTAAAGTGGCGTGTTTCTAAATTTATGAAGTGTTCAGAATGCTGATATAAAAGACAATGCATAATTGTTTTCCTTTTTAGTGTTTAGTAGGTCTGTTAAGGGTTAAAAGTTCTAATTAACCTACGTAATTAAAGTTACAGGAAATTACTAAGAAAAAGAGCTCTGTATTCAAGGAAGTTAAAATGTACGTTTTCAGTAAAAAAGGTATAAATAATGGAAATATTTTTGTTTGATTGGTTAAGGAAGATAAATTCGTCCTGATGTACTTGAAAGGAAAAAACAAAGACTTTGGGAGAAATTCTGAAAACATATAAGAAAGTTTTAGAAGGTTTGTGAAGAAGAAAGTCTGAAAGGATTTTTATGCCTGGTCAAGAAGACTAAAGTAAGTTCAATTAAGTGAATGAGTTTGAATGTTAAAAATAAGTAGGTGCAGAAATTCAAATTTGGTTTTCTCTAAAAGGATACATTTTCTTGAACTTTTGATCTGCTCTTGATAAAGAGGTTATGAAAGCTATTCCTTTGAGTAAGTCTACCTAAGAGACAAACCTGTTTTGTGAATATAATGACTTAGGTCACTCCTAATATTATTGACTCTTTCTGTTATCACTTTGAATAGATACCTGAGCACATTTCACAGTGAGTGTTGTTTCACATTTGAACAAGCATTTGAAAAGCTTTTGATATGTTTTGACAAGATTCTCCCTCAAAGATATTCAAATCCTAAATGAAGGCTATCTTTTGACCTGGTAGACAGAAGAAAAATTAATCTGAGGATTTTCAGAGGGCCCTTGAGACTTCTCAAAGACATTTGCTCTCTCTTCCTATAAGGAGGAAAATACTAAACTAATTAGACTTATTTGGTCTATTACATTGCACGGGAATCATTGTAAAATAAGTAATGATAGACTTTCTTAGGTGTTATTAGATGGGTAAATGTTATAAATATAGATGTCTTAAAATTATATAGCATTCCTAAAATTCTGATCTGTCCTCGTTATCAGTCATAAGTCCACTTATTATCTGGAAGTTTAATATGTCACAGAAGTAGCCAAGTTTCTTTGTCAATTGCCCTTTTGAGTCCTTTGTCCATTTCCAGGTAGTTGTTGTTTTACTCTGATTATTTTTCCTTTTGCAAATATGTTTCATCTTCCGAGAAATTCCTGGAAAGGATTCTGACAAAAAGGTTCTAAACGACAGGCTTCTGATAAACTTTCAGATTGTAAAACTGAACGGAGTAAGAAATTACAGAATTCTAACAGAAACTAAGTTCATCAATCTACTAACAGAAGATTCAGCCCAAGAACTGATTATGCAGGGCTGTGTGAACTGATAAGGATGATTGTAATTTTTTAGGACTTCTATTTGAAATATTGTTGAGTTTTGATGTGTTGTTTTGTTTTCTCATAATGAAGGAAAGCTTTTTCTCTTTTCTCTTATGCTAACTATGACTTACAGCCATTTGGTGAAATTATACCTTCATGAGCAAAACTGAAACATTTATCTTTTTCTCCCTACCTTATCCCTAAGGAATTGTCAAACCCTTTGTTACTGAGTATGGTCATTTCGTGGCAATATTTGCATAAGTTCCATAAGAATCTGTTCTCCTTATAACAGGACACATTGGTTATATTACCAAGGCTTTGACTGGAATGTCATATTTGAAACATACAGGCTCAGATATGACAAGACAGCATTTCAGGAACAAAGATTGGACATTCTGGAATACAGCCACTTGGACACATGGGCCTGGTACCTTGTTTACTGAGATTTTGGCAATCTTACCTGGTAAGTAAGGAAGCTTGCTTATCTGGCAGGTGCAGGGAACTTCCGAATATTTTGGGTGACCTCAAAGAGAACGCCACCCAAATGTGTAGGTACTGCAGGCCAAATCTGATGGCAAGTCCTTGGCTTGGGTTTTCTGGCCTCTAGAGGCCTTCACAGTTCAATCTGAGATTCCTCAGAAAAAATTCCAGCAAAGCAGATTTTTAAAAACCTGTATAAGCAATTCCGATTCTTTCTGCTCTTATGTAAATAATTGGAGCAAGTTGTATTGAAACTACACTTTATTTGCAAACGTGTTAATCATAATTTGGCTATCTTTTGTATAAATGAGGATGATTTAAGAGAGCAAAAAATTACGCTTCTGTAGAAGCTATAGTAGCCATTCATGGATACTAGATTCTAGCTCTTTTCTTCTGCAAGATTCATCTATTGCTAATCGTAATGTCTCCTTGTGGCCATCTATCTCTGACACCTCGGAGTTCCCTGGCCACAATCAAACATTTTCCTTCAATACTACTGTCCAAATACTAACTAGATTTGCCTTGACACAGGTGTATCAAACAAAACAAGTTCCAACAGTAAAGTCCCCAACTTATCGATACACACAGGATGGACCATATCAAATTTGTGACGAATATATGGGGTTCACTCCTACTAGTGGGCAACTGAGTAAAAGGCCGCTCTCTGTTGGGAAGAAACCAACCACACCTGTGATACATGGCCTAATAGCAGCTGACCTTGGGAAAAAAATCCCTTTTATATGTGTTCTTATGTCATAGCCTTAGAAAAAAATACAGGTTAGTTTGGGACTGACTGGGATAGACGGCCCAGAATGCATTGGTTAGCCGCTAACGGTGCTCAGTGGATATGTGGCTCCAATTTATTACCTTGGCTGCCACCTGGATGGATTGGATGATGCACCCTAGGCTTTGTCTGGATGCAAGGTAGAACTACATTTACTATATCTCCTCCTGCTAAGCTACCCAACCTGCAACAGCAATGGACCCGCTCTGTCTTCCACTGGTATGACCATCTTTCCTCAATTTTCCTTCCCCAATTAGGAATCGAAAATATCGTCTTGCACATGGAAGTCCTAAACAAATTTAGTATGAAGGCATTAAATGATACACAACATAGCATTTCGCTGCTCAATTTAGAAGTATCCCAAGTGTGTAAGGCAGTCCTCCAAATCCAAATGGCACTGGATGTCTTGACAGCAGCAAAAGGGGGCACCAGTGTCATTACAAAAACAATGTTGTGTCTATATTCCTGACTACCATCAAAATATTTCTGGCTTCCTATCCCAGCCACCAAATTAAATCCATGTCTGACCAACCCTAACTGTAAACGACTGGTTGAACTCCTAGTCAGGACCAGGTTTCTGCAGTACCTCAAAATCTTATTCATTGGGTTAAACATACTGCTTGTATTTCTTATTATAACTTGTTGTCTCTTTCGTTGTTTGTCTTTAGCATGTCAAATATGTTTCACCTCCTGGACCACCTCTCGTCAAAGGATTCTCTCGTCTCCAGAGGCTCTGTACAACTTGTCACCCTTGAACTCCACCGGTGAAGACTTCTGGTCCACTGAATTTCCTACCTGTACCTATGGCCCCATTTTGGGGAAGCTCTACGACCTTGTACCGCCAGAAGTAGTTACAGAAGACTGACCATCATTCATATCCCCAAAGATTTCCGGTCATAATGGGTTCAGGGGTGGTTTATGATGTGGATTAATGCTGCCCAAGCTAGAGAAGCCCAAGGTGACCTGGCCTACATGCCAAACTACATGACCTGGTGGATATTTTTCTAATATGAATTGGGGCTGCCCCAGGGAGAGTAATCTCACATGGATCTGTGAAGGCCTCTAGATGCCAGAAAAGCCAAGCCAAGGACTTGCCATCAGATTTGGCCTGCAGTACCTACAGATTTGAGTGGCGTTCTCTTTGAGGTCCACCAAAATATTCGGAGGTTCCCTGCACCTGCCAGATAAGCAAGCTTCCTTAGTGACCGGGCAAGATTGCCAGAATCTCTGTAAACAAGGTACCAGGCCCATGTTTCCTAGGGCCTGTATTCCAGAAAGTCCAATCTTTGTTCCTGAAATGCTGTCTTGTCATATCTGAGCCTGTATGTTTCAAATATGACATTCCAGTCAAAGCCTTGGTAGTATAACCAATGTGGCCTATTATAAGGTGAACAGATTCTTATGGAACTTATGCAAATATTGCCACTAAATAACCATACTCAGTGACAAGGGGTTTCCAAATTCCTTAGGGATAAGGTAGGGAGAAAAAGATAAATGTTTCAGTTTTGCTCATGAAGGTATAATTTCACCAAATGGCTGTAGGTCATTGTTAGCATAAGGGAAAAGAGAAAAAGCTTTCCTTCATTACGAGAAAACAAAACAACACATCAAAACTCAACAATATTTTAAACAGAAGTTCTAAAAAATTACAACCATCCTCATCAGTTCACATAGTCCTGTATAATCAATTCTTGAGCTGAGTTTTCTGTTAGCAGATCGATGAGCTTAGTTTCTGTTAGAATTCTGTAATTTCTTACTCCGTTCAGTTTTACAATCTGAAAGTTTATCAGAAGCCTGTCATTTAGAAACTTTGTGTCAGAATCCTTTCCAGGAATTTCTGGGAAGATGAAGCATATTTACAAAAGAAAAAAGCATCAGAGTAAAACAACAACTACCTGGAAATGGACAAAGGACTCAAAAGGGCAATTGACAAAGAAACTTGGCTACTTCAGTGACATATAACACTTGCTGATAATAATTGGACTTATGACTGTTAACCAGCAAAGATTACACTCTTAGGAATGTTATATAATTTTAAGACACCTATATTAATAACATTTACCCATCTTATACCACCTAAGGAAGTCTATCATCACTTATTTCACAATGTTTCCCATGTAATTTAATAGACCAAGTAAGCCTAATTAGTTTAATATCTTCCTTCTTATAGGAAGAGAGAGCAAATGTCTTCAAGAAGTCTCAGGGGCCCTCTGAAAATCCTCATAGTAATTTTTCTTCTGCCTACCAGGTCAAAAGAAAGCCTTCATTCAGCATTTGAATATTTTTGAGGGAGAAGCTTGTCAAAACATATCAAAAGCTTTTCAAATGCTTGTTCAAATAGAAAGCAACACTCGCTGTGAAGCAATGTCGGGTATCTATTCAAAGTTATAACAGAGTCAAAAATCTTAAGAGTGACCTCAGTCATTATTTTCACAAAACAGATTTGTCTCTTACGTAGACTTACTCAAAGGAACAGCTTTTAAGACCTCTTTATCAAGAGCGGATCAAAAGTTCAAGAAATTGTATCCTTTTAGAGAAAACCAAACTTGAATTTCTGCACCTACTTATTTTGAACTTTCAAACTCATGCACTTAATTGAACTTACTTTAGTCTACTTGACCAGGCATAAAACTCCTTTCAGAATTTCTCCTTCACAAACCTTCTACAACTTTCTTTTTTGTTTTCAGAATTTGACCCAAAGTCTTTGTTTTTTCCTTTCTAGTACATCACGACAAATTTATCTTTCTTAACCCATCAAACAAAAATATTTCCATTCTTGATACCTTTTTTACTGAAAGCATCCATTTTAACCTCCTTGAATACAAAGCTCTTTTCCTTAGTAGTTTCCAGTAGGTTTAATTCCATAAGGTAATTAGAACTTTAACCCTTATCAGACCTAGTAAACACTAAAAAGGTAAACAATTATGGATTGTCTTTTCTATCAGCATTCTAAACACTTCCTAAGTTTAGAAACACGCCGCTTTACAACTAAACACAAGGCATGCTTTTTAATACACCCACACGCTTTTAGCCTCTTCCATAAGAAGCCAAAAGTAGATAACTTAGATATGTTTATTAAAAATGATTCAGTGTTTCATCCTATCCAAAAATGATCCAGATATTTGGTTTGACATCCTGAGATCAGAAACTCCAAATTCCAGGTAGTCCTAGCATCCCTCATCATGGACACAATGTTTCCAAGACAAATTAGACAAATCTGAAGAATTCCTCTCTCCAGGAAAGATATTTTCCTGTCTCTTTTCCGGATTTGGGAAGTTTCGAACTTCACCCCTGATCCTGGAACGTTCCCCTAGATTCCGTCTAGATACGGGCTTACTTTATTTCTATAGGCTGTGCCATTTGTTTGCCTTACATCCTCAGCCCTGGCCTGTTTATTTTTCTTGAAACAGAATTGTAATGTTCTCATTTTCAGCCCACTTCCTTACATGTGGTGTCAAAACACATAATCAATAATCCTTCTATGGCAAGAGGTAGGGGGAGAGAATTTCGATGGAGGCAAACTGAGCACACTAGCCTGGGAGGGCATCCTTCACGAAGGAACGAAGCCCTGTGGAAAAGGGTGCTTTTCAGCACCCTTGTAGAGCACTTCCAAACAAAGAGACGTACCCCAAGCGTGACAGGGCTCCATTCCTTCAAGGCCTGTTTGGATTATTCGTGGAGGTGATTAGTAGTAACATCCTGGACGGTAACCTTTTCCGTTGGTGCATGGGTTTAGCACGCATCATGTTCTGTGGGTAGTATTCCTCTTCACCTATTTCGAATGGTCTACCTTTCTGTAGCATCAGTACGCATTTTGAGGTGATTTTCCAGCCTTGGAAGTTCACCTTCTCTAATCTCTTTCAGCCCCAAAGCTTTATGCCGTCATTCTGGACCCTATTTTGGATTTTTTGCTTTTAGGTGAATTTATTGCCATAACCCTGCATTAGAACATCCTATATCTTTCTGATTTGCATCCTCATCGATGTAGACTTCCGTGTAGCTTACATCATCTTCACCTGCGTAAGCCTAATAGCAGGCCCTCACCACACACTTGTGCCTCATCATCTGTTTCCCCCTTTCACACCTCCCCGCTTTGTCTCAGGGAACCCCCAATCAAATGTCCTGTGCCACCTGTTCCTGACCGCTTGTTTTTTCTTCTCCTCTTAAGTGAGATCCTACGCTATTTGACTTTCTCCCTGGGGCTTGTTTCACTTCCCTAAAACCCTCACAGTCATTCTGGTGGTCACAAATGGCTGGATTGCATCCTTTGTTCCGGCAAACTGGTGTGCCATTGCCTGGCTATAGCCCATCTTCCTGTTAATTCTTCCATTCCTAGATCCCGAAATATCCTTCTTTTTCCTTGTGTCTTCTGGAATTCCTTTCCCCAAAGATTTGCTTGTTTTCGAATTGACATGGCTTTCACCTGTTTTGCTAAGCTTCTTCATAGAGATCTTCTTCTTACTGCCAACGTGTTTGTTTTCTTTTTATTGAGCTTCAGTTTTTGTATTCTTTGCAACTTGTAATCGGTTTTGTTTTGGCAGAAGTGCATCACTGAGCTCACATCTGCTGGCAATGCTCCTGTATTTGCTGTGGAAATTTGGCCCTGTCTAACCTCCCTTCCCATCTGCCTCTACACTACCTAGGACGCCAGATCCAGGATGACTGAAGCAATGGTTAGGAGGCTCACACCCAGGATTCCACACAGCCCACCCCGGACCACCGACCTGGAAGGTGTGGACCTAACCACTGCACCACTGCCAGGCCCCTTTCATGTTCCTTTGGCCACCTGCAGTTGAGTACAATGGGATTTGAATATGCTACTTGAGCCCAAGTCTGGCACTGTGTAGATGAGAGCAGGTTGTTTTTCAGGTCCACCGTGATGTCAGAGGATTTGTCATAATTATGTCTCTGGTGTGCCGGCAGGCTTCATCGAAACAGGGCTTCAGAGCCTGCTTGGAGCAGTCTAATAACTCACCATTCCCAGTTAGCGCAGGTTTGACCTTTGCTGCCGTCTTTTGGCTTGTGAATTTCTCTGACTTTCAAACGTTCAAGCAGAGTCTGTGTAAAGACTGACATCTCTCATTGTGGATTTTTCAGGTGTGATTTTTGTTCACCTTCCGTTTTCTGGAATTTTTTCTTTTCCATATTATACCCGTCATGGTCTTTCTCAACTATCTCCCTTAGATATGCTTATCAATCTGTTCTCCTCAGTTCATAATGATTAATTTTGTATTTCTTTAATCACCGTATCTTCTCTAGTCCAAGGTGTGAGTGCTTTCGTGACTCTTGGTTGTTGTCTTTGAATTTGCACCGGTCACTTGTAGGACTGCTTGCTATCCTAGCATGGGTCAAACTAAGCACGGAGAACACGTGGTTATCTGGGTTGATTTGAGATCCTGAGATCAGAAACTCCAAATTCGCGGGGTCCTGTCAACCGCTTTCATGGACATACTGCCTTCACTAAGAAATGAAGGGTGCATTTCAGCACACTTGTAAAGCCCTTCCAAACAAAGAGACACATTAACATGTACCCAGTGGGAACCCATGATGCCAGAGCTTTGGAAAGTGAGACTGATCTTCAAAGAATGCTAGAGGTGTAGGAAAGGAAGCATCGATTCTTCTCTTCAATGTCCTCATGAGAACATTCTTGACTTTGGATTATACTTAAGACAGAAGGACACTGTGTCCATGAAGGGGGTATCAAGGTCCACCTCGAATTTGGAGCTTCTGATATCAGGATGTCAAACCTACCCAGATGATGAACAGGTGGCATGGCACATTTGATTGGGGATTCCCAGAGGGAAAGCAGGTCGGTGGGGGGGTGGTGAGAGATGGTGAGGCACAAGAGTGTGGTGAGGGCCTGTGATTAGGCTTACGCTGGTGATGATGATGTAAGCTATCTGAAAGATATAGGATGTTTTAATGCAGGTTTATGGAAATAAATTCAGCAAAAATCAAAGATCCAAAAAGGGGTCCAGAATGATGGCATAAAGCTTTGGGGGCTGAAAAAGAATCGCTAAGGTGACCTTCCAAGGATGGAAAATCACCTTAAAATTCTTATTGATGCTACAGAAAGGTAAACCATTCCAAACAGATGAAGAGGAATACTCCCCAAAGAACATGATCCATGCTAAACCCATGAACAACAGGAAAAGGTTACTGTCCATGATGTTACTACTAATCACCTTCACGAATAATCCAAACAGGCGCACGTTTTCCCAAGCTCAGGCTAAAGGTTGGTCCAAAAGTCCAATTCAGGGCCGGCCCTGTGGTAGACGGGGTAAGTGACCACGTCCTGCTTTGGCGGTCCGGGCCTCACTGATTCACATCACGGGTGCAGATCTCATTAACAGTGTTAGGAAACATAGATTTCATGGTACGGTGTGGACAGAGATCATAAATTAGTAGCCATTGTGAGGATAGCTTATCAATATGCAACAGAAAAAGAACCACGAGACTATTACAATCTATGGACGCATTTGGTACACTTCCCCAAAGGAAGAAGGAAGGAAAACTTGTGACCTGTCAAGGTGGAATTGGCAGAGTGCTAGAAGATGACATGATCATTGTGCATCAGAGGATTGCCTGGGCAACTTCAACTTGGGAGGCAGTCCAAGACTTTCTCTGGGGAATGTCCACCCACTTGGCCGCCTACACAAGATATAAGAGATACAACCCAGGATAATCTTACAGGAAAGAAACCAGTGTCTAGGGAGATTGTGCTAGGCCTATCAAAGTTCAAGGAGAAAGAAACCGACAAGAAATCCAGAAAAAGGAAAACTATCCTTTCTGGAAAGGGTTAGGAGTCTGACTGGTCTGAGATAGCTCTGCAACTCTGTGCATGGAGGTTGTCAGGACAACTTAGAATTAGGACGTTCTTTATGACATCATGGTGAACATGTCCCCCAAGAGGGCCACATGGTTACAGTCTGAGGATTGGCCTAGGATAGGCTATTAAAGGGATAGATAACAAGAAACAGCTTTGACAAACAGAAAGCTGGCACAGAAAGTTGAAGAGATCAAACCGACTCTGATTCAAGGGATAAGAAAGGAATCCTTGGCAAGAAGTGAGAATAGAGGGACAAGCACTGAGAGGAGAACATTGTCATCTATTCAAGTCTATGGGGACAGCATGCTGATTCAAGCTTGAAACTTGATTGGAAACAAGATGCCACACTTGGGCCCTATCAGAACTATGTTGTCCTTCTTCCTTAAGCATAATCCAAAGTCAAGAATGATGTCTTGAGGACATTGAAGAGAAGAATATGATGCCTCCTTTCCTAGACACTGGTTTCTTTCCAGTATAAGATTATCCTTGCTTGTATCTCTTATATCTTGTGTAGATGGCCAAGTGGGTGGACCATCCCCAGTGAAAGTCCTGGACTCCCTCCCAAGTTGAAGTTGCCCAGGCAACCCTCTCATGCGCAATGATCATATCATTTCCTAGCACTCTGCCAATTCCACCTTGGCAGGTCACATGTCTTCCTTCCTTCTTACTTTG